>NW_017729033.1:92043858-92056170 GCF_001723915.1 Gavialis gangeticus | reverse complement strand
CCCCCCCCCCCCCGGGTGCTCAGCTTTACCTGGGCTCCCTTGCTGCTCCTTCCTAGCATGGAGGAAAGTGGTACTTCCCCACTCCGTGGCCGGCACTCCCTGGTGCAGCCACTCACAGCCTGCACGGGGCTGTCTGGAGCAGGCACAGGCAACCCCAGGTGGGCTGGAAGTGACTGCAGTGCAGGGCGCTGGCCACTGGGTGTGTGAGGGGCCACTTTTCCCCCCACCACCTTGTAACCCAGCCCCACTGCCAGACTGCACCCCACGCAGCTCCGGGCTTGCCTGTCAGGGCTGCGCATAACAACAGTAGCTGCAGCCCCCCTGCTTGCTGCGCTGGGCAGTGTTTGCCACTGTTGCCTCTGGGCTGCCCAGCATGCAAGCTCCAGGTGGGCAGCAGCAGCTAACATTGCCCAGTGCGGCAAGCAGGGGGCCCACGGCTGCTGCTGCTGCACACAGCCCCAACAGGTAAGCCCAGAGCCATCGCAGAGCCTAGGTTGGCAGTGGGGCCAGGTTACAAGTTGGTGCTGAGCATGGGGAAAAGCGGCCCCCCACTCACCCCGTGGCTGGCGCCCCATGCTGTAGCTGCATGCAGCCTGCGTGGGGCTGCTTGTGCCTGATCCAGACAGCCCTGCATGGGCTGCAAGTGACTGCAGCAGGGAGCGCTGGCCATGGGGCGGGTGAGGGGCTGCTTTTCCCCATGCTCAGCACCAGCTTCTTCCCTGCCGGTGAGCAGGGGTTCGGGGCAGTGCATTTCTCCCCAGCTGTACTGCAGGGCTGGGGGGCACTGGGAGTGAGTAGGCGGGGAGCCAGCAGGAGCATGGGGCCCACACCGGTGTCCCAGGGCCAGTGCCAGTGGGGCCTAGGGCAGGGTGGCAGGAGTTCGGGGTCTCAGCTGGCAGGGGCTCTGTGGAGCTGGGCCAGCTCCCCCCTCTCCCTGCTGGTGCAGCCCAGCCTGGCTCCACAGACCCTTGCCAGCCTGTGCCCTGTTTTGGGCCCCACTGGTGCTGGCCCTGGGATATGGGACCAATGTCCCAATGTCTTGGGGCTAAAGACATTGGAACATTGTTCCCAAGATGATGACCATGGGGTGGGGCACATATCAAGGAGAGGGGGACCTGTCAAGGGGTGGGGCTACCCATGCAGCCCTCGACAGCCTGTCAAAACTGGGTAAGCGGCCCTCTGCCCGAACTTATTGCCTGCCCCTGCTCTAGACACTACCCCACTTACCCCACAGACACATTCAAGATACAAAATCAGCACTTAAAAACACCGCTACTCAAACCAGTAGCAAAAATAAGCCAAAAGCACCTATCAGATAGACTACTGTAGCACACCACGTAGCACCATGTTTCCACATCAAGAATGAATAATGACAAATGGACAAAGAATAGCACATATTCTTATTTTTTGTGGGTTATGTCTGCATTTGACAGGTGTCTGAAAAGCTTGTTTTATTTCTTCTTCACAGTTTGGCACTGCCCCCTCCTGCACCTTTACACTGAAATTAGTCTTTGGGGGCCTGGCACTACCTCCTCCTGCTCCCATATATCAAGATTGGGACTAGGGGGTGTGATTTCTTCCTCTTCTACTTAGTGCACCAGGATTGGGTCCAAGGCCTGGTGCTGCCCCCCCTCCAAACCCGTTCACACTGGGATTGGGCCCAGATCCAACACCACTCCCTCTCAGCCAACCGTGTCCCAACCGTGTCCTAACACTGTCCCTGCTTAGCCGTGCACATTGGGAGCGAGTGCCCAATGTAGCACATAATGGCCAGGGCTCCCCCAGGTCTGGAAATTTGGTGATGGGAGACTGGTGCTACTGCTGTCCCACCGCCAAATTTTTGGACCCATGGGGAGCCCTGCATGCCAGATGACATAGGGCTATGAGCTATATCTGGCCCGTGAGTCAGGTAGCTGTGTTAGCGTGAAGTCAGGCAGAAGGCAGCGCAGGTTGGCACCTTAAAAATTAACTAATTCTGAAAGGTATAAACTTTCATAGCTTACTTCGTCAGCTATGTCAGATATATCTGATGAAATATACTATTGCCTATCTTATGCCTTTCTGAATGAGTTTTTAAAGTGCCACTCTGCCCTAACTTCTGCTTTACATTTTTGCCAACTAAGGCTATACATAGTGGTGGATGAGCTGCCTAGGTTTTAGTACATTATCACTCTCTTTTGGATTCTGGGAAATTGAGTGGTTTGGAAACTTCAGCCCTTTTCCACCCCAGAAATAAACACGCTTCTTTCTTGGAGAATTTTCAAAGGAGCTTATTTGTGACATTCTTCCACAGGAGAAGAATATCATCTTACCCAATGTTCTTCATCTGCATTAATAAGAACAACAACAAAAATAATTTAGCACTGTGGCTCCTAAAGGTCTTTGGCTACCTCCACTAATCTACACTCATTCCCATCTGTTGTGTGCCTTCATCCTCCAGTTGTCCATGTTTAATTTCTGTTAGTCTGATACTATGTCATGTAGCCATCTTCATCTTGGTTGTCCAGGAGTCGTCCTCCCCTCTGGTACCCAAAGGAGCACTTTCTTTGGTGTCCAGATGGCTTCCATTCTTTCAAAGTGGCCCACTGTAGTTGTGCTCTGATTTCCTGCATCAGGGTTGGGTCTTTGTACAATGGATATAACTCATTATTGTTTTCAATGTGCCATTCTTATGTTACAGTATCATACTGTGCATCAAAGATTTCACATAAAATCTTGCTTTCAAAACAATTTACTAGTATCTTGTGACAGAACCTAGGTTTGACTACCATATAGCTTACTATAGGTATCTGTATAGGAGTTGGGAGGCTGCTCTGATGCACTGTAATTACAGTGCATTGGTAATTACCACAATGTGGTAATTACAGGCAGCCTCCATGTCTCATGTATCAGCATCCCTGAGCTTCAAAACTGTGGCAGGGTTGCCATTTTGAAGCATGGGGATGCTAGTACACAAGACGCTTTAGCCGTTTTAATTAGGGTGACTCTTGGATCCGCTCTAATTAAAGCACCCTCTGCTCCGCTGCCCGCATCCCTGGAGAACATGTTAAAATTCCCCATGGGTTTATAAACCTGAAGCCTAGTTTTCCTTGAGGGGAGATTGGATGACAGGAGTTTGTATAATGCAAAGCAGGCTATATTTCCTGTTTTGCATTCTTCTTTTAATTTCTTCCTTTATATTAGTATCCTGTGCTGTGATTGAGCCTAAATACTTAAATTGGGTCACTTGCTTGAAATCTGTGTTGAAATCTGTGTTGTTTACTATGTGAGGTCCCAAATTTACTGTTGTCCTATTTACCGGTAGATACTGTATTTTATCCAAGTATACTTGTGGTCCGATTTTTAATTTTTTTTTTTTTTTTTTTGCTTCATCAGTTAAATATACAGAGCTTCTATATCGTTCATATTTTCACTTACAAGAGCTTGTAACAAAGTGTTCATCCCAGGGGGTGGCTGCAACAGTACTAATGGGACATCCAAAAAAAACATCCCTCACAGTCTCTACCACAACCATTAGTACAAACTGTAACCAAAAGGATAAGCTCCCTAGCTATAACACAAATTAGCTCAACTGGGTTCAAACCTTGGCCTAGCAGCACACCTTGCCAGCTCTTCATTCAGGTAGCTCTGCTGTCACGCAGGTTCTCCTCTGCAGCTCTCAGGTCAGGAGCTCTTCCCTCTGCAGCTTCCACGGCCAGCCCAACCTCCTCTTGCTAAGGCCCTGGCTTATATTTCTCCCAGGTTTGGTCCTTTTCTGGTCAGGTGACTCCACAGGGTTGGCTGCAGGCGCCCTCTGTTTAGGTTCACTGCCTGCTCACCATGGCAGCCTATCTGTAGCAGTTCCTTGTCTTTCCTGCAGGGCTCCAGCCTGTAGTCCTACTGTGGAGCAACTAGCACAGCATTAGCCTTCCTCCTTGCAGTCTCTCCCCCACCTGGGGTTTCTCTTTAAAGTAGCAGAGAGTTCCTGGCTCTGATAACAGAGTTATATCATTGACAGGTACAAAGACTTTATGCCCTCCGTTCAGTTGAATTCCTCACCCTCTTGTTATTTATGCTCCTGTTTACTTTTTCTACTCCTAAGTTGAATAGGATCACAAGCAGACCATCTGCCTGCTTCAGTGCAGTTCTAGTAGGGGTGGAGTCCAATTTACTTCTATAGGCACTAATTCTTTTTCTTCATTCATTTATGCAAACTTTAATGAGTTCAACTGGTTTGTTGGGGATTCCTAATTCAACTAATGTAGTACACAGACTTTCTCCATGCATACTATCATAGGCTTTCTGGAAGTCAATGAACAGAATGTGTATGCTTTGATTATATTCACATTTTCTCTCAATCACATTTTACTTCATTTAAGCTAATACAATCTTATCTGATATCATCAGTGAAGTGATTTATTAGGATATTTTTCACATTTGGACAGCATTAGCGGGTTTTTCCCCCCAGCTTAAATCTGCAAAAACAGCTACCACCTTGATTGTGTGTATCCAAATACACCAGTTCTTTACACTCTACTGTGTAGGTTTAAAGATTTATTTTTCTGTAAACTGGCAATAGTTCGTTGTGTGCAAATAAAAAGAAAAGGGTTTTTTTCATCTTTAAAAATATCTGCAGGATTTTGCTGTTGGCTGTTCTCTTGGTCTTGACCAGTTAAGGATCGAGATTCCCTGGTTTAGAAATGTTAATAGCTGTAAGCAGAAAGAGCTTTCCTTGATAGTGATGCTTATGGGGTTCTTATCCTCATGGGAGGTTCCTATATGGCCACTGGGAGTGATGAGCAGGAAGAGGAAGATATGAGTGACAGCAGTCTAGATATCAACTAACAAAAAAGAATTGAGTAACTTTACACATGTCTTTTCACGTTCTAAGAAGAAACTGAAGTAAACAGTGTGTATCTTATTTGAGAGTTATAGTCCTATATAGAAATAAAATCATTGAAGGGGTTTTTTAAAATCACTCATAGGCAGTGTTTTGGGCCATGTATGTTTGTTTACATTTTAAATAGAATTCAATTATAACACCCTCCATTTAGACTGCAATCTGGATAGAATTTTGAATTACTACTGAAGTGCTATAATCAGTTTGCACATAATATTCATACTTGCCAACATTTGAAAACTATTAATAAGAACATTTGGGAAGAAATATAAGGACACATTTTTAAACTGCTTTGAGATGACTTGGGCTAGGAAAGTTTATTGGAGGAACTGGCAATGAGAACTAGCAATATTTTGCTGGAAAAAGTTAAATAAGGAAAAGCAGTGTTTCTAGTGCTTTTGATTTGACACTACATCAAAAGTAAAACAACTTAGCATGGAATTAATGGACTCTAAAGGAACAAACATAATTTTTTTAATAATCTGTGGCAAACCTTACTAAAACAATCCAGCAGTATTCTATCCTAATGATCCAAAAATTACTAGCCAAAACAACAGTAATCTCTCATTTAGGACCATCCTTGTAGAAGACCATTTTAATATTTAGTACAAGAAAATTAATTTGCTTCAGACACCTAACTAAAACTAAAATGAATTGAGATGTGATGCAAGAACAAGAGCAGATAAAAAAGATTGAAGAGGGAAGAGAAGCTTGAAATGATATGCGGGTGGTGATAAGGAAATGACAGAAAAGTGACATCTATGTATCATGAGTGATAAGCAAACTGTTATATAAGTTTGTTTTGGGCCTGTATTATGACAAACCACTTTAAGTGGTGTTCTTAGAGATGATAGTGTTGCAATGGAATTACACCCTTGTACTCTTATGTACTCTCTTATGTACTCTCATTTTCTATTTATAGTTACTCCACCTTAGAGCTATTTTCACACTGGAAACAGGGTTATGAAGCTGGTTATATTTCCAGAACGGAATTAATCTAAATGATTTATTTCAAATCTAGGAAGACTTGTCCGTATTTATGAAATATGCTAAAGGTCAAGAGCATATGTGATAGGTTATCTTTCTCTTATATTCAAAACTCATGACCAGTCTTAAAGCAAGCAAGCTAAGGTGCCAAAAGGTAGTTGTGTTAGCCTAACTGAAAGGCATTGTGCCTTTAAGGCAATGCCAAAGATTTCCCCAATCTCCCAAAATGCTGGGGTATGAACAGCCAAATAAACAGTTGCAACTAGTGCTTAAGCCCTGAAGGTTTCTTGTTTTTACCTATGGAATGGGAGCAGCACACCCAGCAGGTGTGCATGTTGGCCTGGCAGTGTACCTCCACAAGGACTAGTAAAGACCTGTTCTAGAGCAGTGGTGCTCAACCTTTGGCCCACAAGCCAAATCAGCCTCACAGATCTATATCATCCTGTCAAATGGGCTCCCCACAGGTCTGGAAATTTATCACTGGGGAATTGGTGGCAGTATTAATTGGCATGGCTTCTGCAGCAATTAATACCACCACCTCTCCCCTGCCTCCAGGTTTCTGGATCTGTGAGAAACCCTCTACGTTCAATGACAGGGGCCCACATGCTAGATCACACCAGCATGTAGGGTTGCTCTACCTCCAGATGCAGCAGGTGGATCATCCCTGACTCATCTGATTTCTTTTTATGACCAGGTCACAAAATGCTTAGACACAGGAGTAGAGGTGGATGTCATAGACTTGGATTTTAGGAAGGACTTTGTTATGGTATCTCATCCCATTCTCATAAATAAATTAACAGGCTATGACATAGATGTTTACATGGTCCAGTGGCTGGCAAATTGGTTTAGTGGTTGCACCCAGAGGGTGGTAGTATATGGATTGATATCAAACTGGAAGGATGTGGGTAGTGGAGTCCCACAGGGTTTGGTCCTTGGACCTGTAGACTTCAATATCTTCATCAGTGATTTGGATGTGGGTGTGAAGTGTACTCTGTCCAAGTTTGTGGATGATACTAAATTGTGGGGTGAAGTGCACACTGTAGAGGGTAGGGAACGATTGCAGGCAGAACTGGACAGGTTAGAAAAGTGGGCAGTACACAATAGGATGCAGTACAACAAGGACAAGTGCGGAGTGCTGCACCTAGGGCGCAAAAATATCCAGCACATTTACTGGCTGGGAAGTGACCCTCTCAGCAGCACATAATCGGAAAGGGATCTCGGAGTCATAGTGGATTCCAAGATGAACATGAGTCGTCAGTGTGATGAAATCATCAGCAAAGCTAACCGCACTTTATCATACGTCAGCAGATGCATGACAAATAGAACCAAGGAGGTGATACTTCCCCTCTATGCAGCATTGGTCATACTGCAGTTGGAGTACTGTGTCCAGTTTTGGGTGCTGTACTTCAAGAGGGATGTTGATAGACTTGAGAGGGTCCAGAGGAGGGCCACTTGTATGGTTACAGGAGAAGCCCTATGAGGACAGACTGAGGGACCTGGACCTCTTCAGTCTCCTCAAGAGAAGGATGAGAGGTGATTTTGTGGCCACCTACAAATTTATTAGGGGGACACAGCAAAGGATCGGAGATGCTCTGTTCACCAGGGCGCCTCTTGGGGTAACAAGGAACAATGGTCACAAACTGACAGAGAGCAGATTTAGGCTAGACATCAGGAAGAACTTCTTCATGGTAAGGGTGGCCTCAATTTCAAACAGGCTTCCAAAGGAGGTGGTGCTCTCCTCTACCTTGGGGGTCTGTAACAGGGAACCCTAGCCCTGTTACTAAGAGACAGGGTGGTCCCTTTAAATCCAGAACCTTCCAGTCATGGCTGGCTGGTCAAGGAGGGGGTAAGGCTCAAGCCGTGTCAGCCGGTCAGGTGACAGGAAGAGAAAGGCCAGGATCCTACAAATGGTGAGTGGAGAAAGCCAGAGGGGCAGCAGAGAGGGGGATTCCTAATGACCGTGGTGCAATGACTGCAGTCTCTTTCAGAGGAATACACCATGCTGTGAGCTGGAAGCATGATCATCTAAAGTAAGCAAGCTTGTTGCCTCTCTTAGTTCTTTATTATCATTTTTCCATTATATGGCCATAGAAGCCTATGTTTTGCATTGGATGTTAATAACCAGAGGATCGGGCTAAGGCTATTTGGGAAAGGAGGAGGCCTCACTGGGGGCACACTGCAGTGTGGGAACCCCAGCATCAGAGAGGCCACAGTATTTGGGGGTGAGCAGACCCCAGTGCCAGAGAGGGCGTAGGAGCCTGAGTGAGTGTTTGAGAGCTAGAGCCTTGGAGTCAAGCCCTGATTAGTGGGGTTTTGACTGACAGACCTAACTAGAGAGAAGAGGGGTAAGCCTACAGTGGCCAGACCCCAACATGAAGAGGAATTTATAAATACCATCTGCAAGGCTTGGGTTGCAGTGTAGGGGAGGAACAGAGCTGCAGATTGCGTGTCCTAGCATCAGGGCAAGAAAATGGGCAGCCTCCCACCTAATTAAGATCATTAATCAATTAGCAACAAGGCATGGCAGGTGAGAAGGCAGACGGTTGGCTCAGAACAGGTTGGTGGGGCCATCAGTAGATGGACCCCGAGCAGGCCCCACTGCTACAGGGTTTAAGAAGGCTGGATAGGCATCTGGATGTGAAAGTTCAGAAGGGGTATTATTCAAGTGGCAAGTCCTTCAGCCAAACTGTTTGCTATAGGCAGAATGGCTCAGAAGACTTCTTCACTATGCATTGCTCCTTCTTGTTGCTGTGCTGAAATTAAAATCCTACATTCCCATGAGGCCCTGCTACTAGAAGCTCATAGAAAGAGGAATGGGAGTAGTCCTGCCCTGGCTTCAGACCAATGGCTCCAAGGGCATATTTTTCTTGTTTAGCAGCATGACCATACCTCCCAGGGGTAGGCAATGTTTTTCGGACACAGTGCCGAGAAACACCACAATGCCTACTTTGAAAGGTGCCAGAGTGCCGGCATGCCAGAAAAACAAAATGAGGGCAGGGGTACATAGCAGGATTCCCTGCTTGTCCCCCTTGCCCCCCACCCAAGGCCTCTGCCCCCCAGTCCAGGCTCTCTGGCAGTTAGCAGCAACCCCATCTCTGGGTAGGTGCTGGGGCTGGGGCTGCTCCCAGCAGGGCTTGCAGCATCCCAGCTGCCTGCTGGGAGCAGCCCGGGCTCCTGGCTGGCAGCAGCTACCCAGAACTGGGGCCGGCTGCAACTGGGAGGCTCCAAACAGCTCTGCCGGGCTCTGGAGCTCCAGCATCAGCTCTGTACCGGTGCGTGCACCCACGCCTCAGAGCAGGTAGTGGGGAAGGGGCCTGAGGCAGCACAACCCCAGTCTCTCCCCCACTCCCAGCACGGAGCTGGTGACTGGGCTCTGGAGCCCGGTGCAGCTGTTTGTAGCCAGCCTGCACTCTGGGCAGCTGCAGGAAGCAGCAGGCAGGCTGCAAACAGCTGTGCCGGGCTCCGCAGCTCCAGCATCAATTCCATGCTGGTGGTGACTGCGCGTGCACCTTAGGGCAGACAGCAGGGCAGTACAGCCTGCCCCAAGGTGCACGCACAGTCACCGCCAGCATGGAGCTGATGCTGGAGCTGCAGAGCCCAGCGCAGCTGTTTGCAGCCTGCAAGGTGCTTGCTGTAGCTGCCCAAGGCCCAGGCTCGCTACAAACAGCTGTGCCAGGCTCTGGAGCCCAGTCACCAGCTCTGTTCCAGAAGCAGGGGAGAGACTGGGGCTGTGCAGCCTCAGGTCCCTCCCACACTGCGTGCTGTGAGGCGTCGGTGCACGCACCCGTACAGAGCTGATGCCTGGGCTCCAGAGCCTGGCACAGCTGTTTGGAGTCTCCCGGCTACAGCCGGCCCCAGCTCTGGGTAGCTGCTGCCAGCTGGGCTGCTCCCAGCAGGCAGCTGGGACTCTGCAAGCCCTGGCAGCAGCTACCCAGAGCCGTGGCTGGCTGTGGCATGCCGAGCAAAATGGCCTTGAGTGCCATTCTCAGCATGCGTGCCGGGGGTTGCTGACCCCTGCCTCAGACCCTCTAGCCTGCCTCATGCCTTTGTTCATTCAATCCTCTACATACACATTTTCTGCTAGTAAATACAAAGAGGAGGTAAGCAGATTTCTTATGCCCTCTTTTCCCTGAACAGGAGGACCCAGAAGTTTTAGGCAAACAACAGTATTGGCTAAATTGACTAATACATCTATTTAATAAGCTATTTAATAAGACATCTTGTGTTTTTTTTTTTAGTTCTCTGGGGAAACCATTCAAAAACACATCAGATATGAAAAGGCAGAAATAGGTTCCCTGATTCTTCTGATTTTTCTCATTCTTTGACTTACACTACTGCAAAGTCCTTTCTGATTCAGAAGTGCTCCTGTGTATGTCTTTCTGATCACAGGACAAGGCAGTGGAGGCATAACATGTATATATCTAGAACACTATCAGTATTGCAATCGGACTATTTGGGAAATTTTTTTTGCTTAAGAACATATATACAAAGAAAGCCCTTTTCCACAACCATTTTCAGAGGCCTGGTAATTTGAAAAATGTGCACAAATTGCACTTATAATTATTGATGCTCTTAAGCTTCCTGCTCTGTGTCAATGAAATTCTCTTGGCTGAAAAAGCATTAGTCTTGCAGTTTTGTTTCCTTTCTTTGCTGTTATCTTTTATGATAGTCACTCATAAAATCAAATATGTTCCCTTATAAGTACTTTCATCTTCTCTCTTTAAAACAAAATATTGCCAATCCTCACATTCTTTATATATATTTTTCCTGCGTTAATGTCAAAATACTTTAGTAAGAACATAAAAAGGACCACATTCTGGCTTGCCATTCTATTCGTGCAGGAAATGAGGCAGCCAGAGGTGCTGTGCCTTGAAGAGTAACAAAGCCCCCATTTAGACTTCCTTAAGAAAGCACTTACAGTTGTTTTTTTTTTTAATAAAGAACATTCCAAAGAGTTTGAAGATCAAAAAACAGAGTTTAATGATCTTCCAGATAGATGCTTCTGCCTTCTAATTTTGACTTTAAGCTTTTTTGTAAGGTTCTCTTTTCAGGCCAACTTAGTTTAATAAAAGGTTAGACTGGACCACCTAGTCACCTTTTGCTATTTGCAGCTCCTTTAAATAGTGGTCACTAACTCCCATGGAGTTTGCTTACACATAATCTGAGGCCTAAAACAATGCTTTATGTACTCTTTAAATATTCTACTGTGCAAAGCACAAAGATAGAACACCCTAATTCATAACCATAACTTCCACGTTAAGCTGAAGAGAGATGCTTTTCCCCCTTCTTATAAAATTAGTCCTGCTAAACGTTAATATTTCTTTCCAACAAGCGTCTTCATGGGAGCAGGACTGCATCCTTATGGGAGATCCAGACGAGCGTGCACATGCCTCTTTGCAGCATCTCAAACCCCTTTGGGACGCTGCAAGAGGCATGTGCGGAAACAAAAAGACATTCCCCGTGCTGCAAATTTGCCCTGCCCAGCCCCAGCCCCCATTCATTTTCCTAACTCCCCATTTGTTCCCCCCCAATTAACTTCCCCAGCTCCTTGTTCATTCCCCCAGCTCCCTGTTCATTCCCCCAGCTCCCCACTTGCTCTCCCAACCCCACCATACTCACTGGCAGTAGCAGTAGCGATCAGGGCAGCTTGGGGCTTCATGGCACAGCCCCCCCATGTGGGGGGCAGCGGGGCTTGTCCCAAGCTGCCTGGCACCCCTGCTAACACATTGCACAGGTGC
This sequence comes from Gavialis gangeticus, assembly GCF_001723915.1. Lineage (NCBI taxonomy): Eukaryota > Metazoa > Chordata > Crocodylia > Gavialidae > Gavialis > Gavialis gangeticus. Next base: position 92,044,566 of record NW_017729033.1, on the reverse strand, counting down.
GGCCCAGCTCAGCAGGACACCATGCTGTCTCAGAGCTCCAGCTGCTCAGGCTGAGTGGTGCTGAGCCCCAGGTGCCCCCAAGCTTCTAGACAGGGGGCTGTGCCATGAGGTCCCAAGTGGCCCCCACCACTGCTGCTGGTAAGCTGCATGCAGTGTGGGAGGCTGGAACCAGGTGTGGAAGTGATCAGGAGCCTGGAGTCCACCGGGGAATCATCAAATTATTTCCAGCCTCCTGATTGCGCTCCTACTCATCTCCAGCCTCCTGCTCATTCTTCTGCTTGTCTTCAGCCTCCAGAGGACTGGAGGCAGAGAAGGAGAATGAGCAGTGGGCTAGAGTTGAGTAGGGGGATGGAGACAAGCCCCTGGAGATGAGCTGGAGAAGTTCCCCTACTCGTCTCCAGCCTCCCGAGCCTGGAGATGAGCAGGAGGCTGGAGACAGCAGGGGAATGTCTCTAGCTTATCTCCAGGGGCTTGTCTCCAGCCTTCTGCTCACTCCCCTGCTCATCTCCAGACTCCTGCTCATTCTCTTGCTCATCTCCAGCCTTCCAAGGCAGGGGAATGAGCTGTAGACTCGTATCACCCCACATCCCTCTACACCCACCCACATGCCCCCACCCTACTTTCCACCTCCTCCTGCAAACCTCACATCCCCCCATCACACACCCACCATGTGATAAGGAAACCAAAAGCAAACATTAAAATATATAG
>NW_017729033.1:92043456-92043733 GCF_001723915.1 Gavialis gangeticus | reverse complement strand
CTTTAACATTGTAAATATAGCAATAAAACATTGCCCATCTGATCAATCCCTCTCTCTCTCTCTTTTGTTCTAATTGTGGAAGAATGTGGATTTTAGTGTATTTTAAAAAGTGAATTTGGGATGCTGCTTAAGCAGTCTAGCTAACACAAGGGGTAGGGTCCCCAGATACTAATTACGTAGGCCCTAGAAGCTCCTGAGGGCTAATAGCTCTGAGCTGCTGGCCAGGACAGGCTTTTATACTGCTGGGGCTAGCACAGATGCCCCCCCCCCCCCCGGG
>NW_017729033.1:92000975-92042338 GCF_001723915.1 Gavialis gangeticus | reverse complement strand
CCCCCCCCCCCCCGGGTTGCAGATCTGGGAGGAGCCAGGCAGGGTTATTTTGCCCCAAGTGCCATAATTTGCTCCACAACAAAATGCATGTCTGGGCACTTGCACTGAGGCAAAAAGCCCCAGCTCAAATTTGCACTGCTTCTATTTGAGCTGCTACAAGCACATGTGCTTGCATGTGTGCACACACCCTTATTCTCTATCTTGTATCACAACTGACATACCGCCTGTGTAGTCTCAGTATTTATCAATGGTGGAAACACATTTTCCTTATTAGAGAAAGACACAACTGTTTCTGCACAAGTTGTTTGCAGTCTGTGCTTCCAAAAGTTCAGAGTTCATGGACACACAATCCTTGATAGCCCCAAATTTATTCCACCCTTTCACACTCCTTCACTTTACCTGGTACAATTACATGAGTTACAGTACCAAATGCCCCCAGCATCAGATCTTTGTTTCATAGTTTTTCCCCTTCCCTGTAATCTCTATCACCTATGTTTTAGGAAAGAATGCTTGATCAGATTTTACTATTTTTTTTTCCACATTTTATTACCTGTCTTGTTTTCCTTGTCCTTGCTTTGTTCATGAGTATGCACCGTTTATGAGTAGTTGCATACACAGTAGTGTCCCTGATCAGCTTTTTGGTGATGCTGACTACACAGTAGCTAGCTTGTTACTACTGCACAGTAGCATCACATCATTCTTCATGCCACGCAACGCTACTGCACAGTAGTAACAAGCTACTGCAGTAATAAGCTACTGCGCAGTCAGCATCTCGTTTAGACACGGCTGATGTGAACTTCCTCCTGTACCAAAAGTTACAGAATGTTTTCATTCAAGATATTTCATAGCCTTGTTTTTCTGTGTGGTCATATTTGTTTTAATTAAAGTTTTGAGAGTGAAGGGGTCAGGATATTTTTCACCATCTGGCACTTGTAGCTGATATGATTGTTCTTGCTCAGGAATCAGGTTGACATGAGTCCACCTGCTAATTATATAAGGGATTTTTTTTATTAATACCTTGAATACTCTTACCAATTTGGGAGGGGGATTTTCATATCCATTTTCTTTTCTTCTGGATTGTGTAACAGATCAACATGTACCTAGAACTTTTTAGATAACAGTGACTTCTTTGCCTGTTCAAGTACCCAGTTACATATCACATTTTAAATTCAAGTAGACAGTGATATCCTAAAAGGGGCATAACTCAAATAGTTAAAGCAGGGGTGTCAAAGAAGCAGCCCACGGAGCTCTATCATCTGACCCCTGGTACTGCCTGAGGGTCTTGAAAGGACCCACATGCAGCACGTAGCATGTGCTTGATGGCCTTGTGAGCCACATACAATACCTGCTCTGGGACCACACTGCATACAACATGCACTCCAATACACATCTGCTCCACACCAGATCCAGCATGCATCCTGGAGTGACCAGACCAAGCCTTATGACTGCCATGTACAGCACAGTCCCAGACCTGCTGCTTTGGGGCACGAGCTGGATTTGCCATGGAGTGGACAGGAATTGGAGCAGGCACTGCACGCAGGACAGTCCTGGAGCAGCCAGAGAGGGCACTGTGTTCAGTGTGGTCCTAGAGTGGCTGGGCCAGGACCATGCCGCATGCAGCACCTGCTCCAGCTGCTCTGGGGCCATGCTGCATGTGGTACCTGCTCTGGCCATTCCTTGACATGCACTGGATCCATCACTGAGTGGATGCGGGTGCCACATGCAGCATGGTTCCCAAACAGTTAGTTCAGGACACACACTGCATGCGGCACCTACTCCAACCACTCCAGGACATCCTCTGGATGTGGTATGCAGGTCTGGCTTGTGGTCCCTATTTGCTCTGCAGACTGGCCCCATGGGGCCAGGTGAGTTTGACACCCCTGGATTAAAAGATATCCTCCATTTTTTGTCATGACTTAGGAGACCAAGCTAGTACAAGCAGATGTTATTTCTACCTTTATATGCTGTGCCAACGCTAAATCTGGAGCCTTGAGTAATAGAGTCCTCAGGAGAATGTATTCTGACACCACTAACTGGGGTGGTTTATTGAGTAAGCACAAATGAATGTGGTTACTCTTTTGTGCTCTTCCATACCATGCCTTGCAATCAAGATAAGGAAATAATTTGTCACCAACGTTTTATCTTCTGAGGTAGATGATTGATGGCTGTTTTCCTCAAGGCTACAGTGAGAAAGCAAATCCAGGTTTTCTAGTATATTTATGTGGAATGGCCTTCTTCCTTCTCAAGTGAAAAATGAATAAGAGCAGGAATTAACTGAGAAAAGAATTAGGCCCCTAATTTTAAATGGTGATTTTTGGCTGTGAGTAGTAGCCAGTTTAGGCATCAATCAGCTCCTGAACATTAATGCTGAGAGAAGAATGAATGAATGGGTAACCAATCCCCTGCCATAGGCAAGGGGAAGTTTATTCTGGTGAGGTGCCACTCTTATAATAATGATGAAAATAGGAGGTGTGCTAACAGAATAATTTCCCTCACCCATCTTCTTTCTATTACAGACCCTTTCAAACATGCTGGAAAATCCTATCACTAACATTTAAACAGATCCAGGGTTTCCTTCAGATTCTTCTTTCTGTAGTCATTCTTCTCCACACCCCCCATGAGTCTCTCCCTCAAGCTGAGAGCACCACAGTACTGTTAAAAGCGTATGCTTTTGATCTCTGTGCAAATAAATGAGCTGAAACAAATAAAACTCAGTTCACAAGAGATTTCCAAGACATCTGGTGGAGTTATTTTTCTGAGTAATTAGACCAAGTGGTGGTGCAATTCCCAAATGAAAACTACCTTCTTGCTTGATATCCAGTTATTTTTCATAGCCGTCAAGATGGCAATAAGTCCCACTTCTCTCCCCTGCACGTGACTCAAACTCTATTGATTACCAGTCTTTCTAAACTGGAACAATCAGACCTTCAAGACAGGCTTGTTTGCAGCTCAAGTCTCTTTATTTTTCTTACACTTTGAGGGCCCTATTCATCTTCTGTGGAAGTTAGCACATTCTGGCATTGATTAGAGTAAGACTTGGCTCTTATCCTCTTTCTTTTTCTTCCTAGTAACTTACTGTAGGTCTCCTCAATATGACCTCTATGAAGCAGGCAGCAGAGTATAAAGGAATAGGAGTCAGTTCTTGCTCTGAAGTCAATACAGTGTTCCTGACTGAAGGAATATTATGTCCAGGACTAAAACTATCCAAAAGCTCATCAGAACTTAGCACTGATAATTTGTTCCCACAGCATTATTACTATGATTACATTGAAAGTAGCTTGGAATACATGGCAGGAAAGAACCAAGTAGGAAACAGATGTGGATGAAAAGCAGGATTTCACAGGAAATTTTTCTCTTTTAAAACTGTTTTGCTCCAAATTGACATTCTTGTCAGTTTCATCACAAATGCCATTGAATGTCAAATTCCACTGAGCAGCAGCAGGGGACTGCCTGCGTCTCTGGCCTGGGAAACACTGATTAAGAATTCAACCTTGCCTTAGATTCAGTGAAAATTCATTAGACCTGAGATGTCTTAAGCAAAACATAGGGCACAGACAGAAGTTACATTTGTTGCATGATTGGTCCCCTTAAAGCACTCTATAGCTGTGCCATGACACATGTACATGGTTGTAGAGTGCTTTAAAAGCAGCCAATCACGCAAGAATTAACCTTGTTTAAATGAGGGATCAGATGAAAGTGCTCCACTCTGGAGTGCCTTAGGGCAGCGTTTCTCAACCTGTAGGTCGCAACTCAAAAGTGCGTTGCAAGTATATTTCTAAGAGTTGTGAGCCTGTGCCACAGAAACGCATGAAAGCATGGGCTTCCCCTTGCAGACTGGCAGCATTCTAGCCTGTAAGGGGAAACCCACATTTCTGCAGTGTTCCAGCCTGCAAGCGGCTGCTGGGAGTTTGGCCAGCACACAGCCAGGCAGGGCTGTGGGAGCAGCCCCAGCAGCCGGATGAAGGTAAGTGTATGAGGAGCAGGGGGGTTAGAGGGCCAGGGCTTGGAGACTGTGGGGATGGGGGAGGGTGCATGTGTGCATGAGTCATGCATATGTGTGTGGCGGGGGGAGAGGGAAGGCAAGTGCCTGCCAGCATTGGGGGCAAAGTGGTAGGGCACCTAGGCTGCAGCAGGACAGGGGGCAGCAGGACTGTGGGTCGTGCAGCAGCACGGCCAGGGGGTTGTGGGTTGGGACAAGCCACTGATCTTGGCAAATGGGCCCCAGCAGGAAAAATGTTGAGAACCACTGTCCTAGGCAATTTCTGTTCCCTGGGATTAATTGGTCGTGCAATCAGTGCTGTCTGCAGGAAAGGACAGGGGAGAGAGGAAGAGGACCAAGCTACAGGCTAGGGTTTTCCCAGCTTGAGCTAGGTGAGGGGTGAAGAAGGTGGGGACTGGAGCCTCCCCCACCTCATGCCCCCCCCCGCTCTTACCCTCTAGCTCAGGTGAGGCAAACCATAGCCTACAGCTTGCTCCGCTCCCCTCCCCTCCCCTCCCTTCGTGCAGACAGCACCAGAGCTGGGTGGGGTGGGGCTGGGTTCCTTGGATGTAGCCAGGCTTTATCTTCCTCCCCCCAACTACCCCCTCAACCCAACAGGTGAATGTGTGCTGGGTTGGGGGTGGGGAGGGAGGTGTACTCTAACTCATGGCTAGATAGACACCTTGCCGGGGTTGTTTGACCCCAGTATCCTTTCCTGCCCATGGCAGGGGGTCGGAATTGATGATCTGCTCAGGTCTCCTCCAACCCTACCAACCAACTACGATTCAATACTTAAAGCACCATTAGTTAGAGCAGGGGCCTGCACATCTGTCAGAGCCCATATTGGCAAAAGAGAAAACGGCAGCTGCAACAAAAACAACAAAATCTCACCAGAAGTTTCATCTACTCTCTCATCCACCACATGGTCCTTCTGATGAACCCATTCACTATTGCACTTGAAATAGATCTGGGTGGCAGGGCTGGCCTTGCAATACAGATTCACAGGCTTGTTCTTTACAATGTAGGCTTCTTCAGGTTCAATAAGAAAATGGGGTAAAGGCTCTGGAGGATCAGATGGAAAGGTTTCTGGAAGTTCATGGAAAAAGTCATCATCTGTAACACAGAAACATAAGGGGGAAAGAAAAAGGTCAGCAAATCACAGCAACTGAAATTCTGGTTGTCAGAGACTGGGTGTTTCTACAAAGCTCAAGAAAGAAGGTGAGTTTTTTTTCAAATGAAAAGTTATAACAGAAACATCATTGGTTTGGAGCTTAAATGCGTAGTTGTTTTCAATTTAGAAGGTGTTTCAAGCCTTAAACAAGTATTTATACTTACTCATGTGCAAGGTATAAGTTTATAAATGATTTCTTATCAGTAGCAAGCATAATGATAAAAAACAATATTAATGCATGGAGGTGTCACTTTTTGAATCTCAGTATAAAATTGTTACATTTGAGACTTCAAGGTTAAAATTTTCAAAGGACAAACTGCAAGATCTTTCCTATACAGTTCTGCAGCTAAATCAAGTTTATGCACATAGCTTAAAAAGCTACTTGGTGGATATAGAGCCTTTTATCTCTGTCATCAGTTTGAGACTGACTCAGATTAATTAAGTCTCCTGTCCACACCTCTTCCATTCAGCTTTTCATTTCTCTGGGAATTTTAACAAGGATGCCAATACTCTCTCATATCCAAAAGCAGACATACACATGGTGCTCAAAAAGTGAGTGAATTGATACCACAAATGCATTTCACAGATCACACAATACCTATGAAATGTCAAACACTTCCGGTGAATACTTTTATGGATTAAGAAAAGAGGTTTAGTTTTTCTCCAGTCCTGTCAAAACTTTTTACCCGGCCTAAATTCACTAAAACATCTTTATTAAAACAAAACATAAAATAAAACAGGAAAAAACATTCCAGTTAACTGGTAGCTTCCTCCATAAAGCCCCTTTTGATGGGCTTCATTCCTCTTCCCCTTTTACAGTAGAAATCAAGACTGGAAAGTGCCAGTTCCCAGGAGAACAGTCTTCTTCCCATCAACTGTGACTACTCTTGTCCACATGCAGGACTATTCAAGATGCTCACAGTGACAAAAGAATGAGGGAGCAGTGACTATTGACAAATCCATCCGCAAGAAGCTGACAGTCCTGAAGGCCTTATTCAACCTCCTCTTTTCTGCTTCTGAAGCAGTTATCATTATACACAGTGACGGACGTTGGTGATGATCAATAAAGAACCATGGAATATCAAACTAAAAATACTGCAGAAGGCTAGCTATCTTCTCTTTGTCAGTCTTCATGAAGATTAAATGTCAGACAGCTCCCCTCCTATACTCTAGGTATACCTATATTTTCTATGTCCAGAATTACAAAGGGTTTAAAAGCCTTTCCTTCTAGCCGCTGCTGTCACAGAAAGAGAAGAAAAAACAATGAAAGATGAAAGAAACTGGAGAAACGGATAATGTGGTACCTATCTACATAGCCATATAGAGTTGCACTATATATCTTTATTAGGGATGAGAACACTTGTCAGAATGCAAGGTTCTGGGAACCTCTTGAACTTTTTATGAACATCACAAACATAGCATGAGTTTGCAAAACTTTTTTTCTTAATTCTAAATCCATTTTTTCCCTCTAACAATGTTTCAGTTTAAAAACAAAAATGTCTCTGATTCACCACTGCATTACTCCATTACTGTTAATGTAGTTGGACATACATAACAGTGGTATAATGCCCTAGTGTTTTTCTAGCAAAAGGAAAGGCTGATATTTAAAAACAAGGACAGAAGAACTCCATTCCCTTCCTGAACCAACCAGCAAAAACAAATATTCTGGACACAGTATGAAAACCAGATTTAGTTTTCATTAGACTTTTTTTCATCTTTCATCTTCCATTTTTCTTGGTTCTTCTGTTTTTGTTTTCACTGTAATCACCTTGTACTTAATTTTTAATGCTCTTTCCATCCACATCAGATTTTCTTCTGTTCCCCTTTTTCCCCAAGGTGCGATGTGAAACTTTGAGTCAAAGTTTGGAATTCACAATGACCAAGAGTAGTTTGTCTACCCCCAATATTCATCTACCCATAATACACAAGCCCTGTCTCCATATATATATAATGTGTGTTAGAGATGAATCATTTCCCCAGAATTGCCATAGGATATATCTTTTTCTTCTGGTCATTTAATTGTAAATCAGCAAGCAGACAGATGGAAACTAACAACACACATGTTTCATAATTAAACAAGTATTGCTGCACTAATTTCTGGTGACTGGAAGAACAAATGTATTTATTTTCACTGATGCATCTCAGAACATTATTGAAAACAATGTTTATACTGTTTGAACAATTAGCTAAATCTTATCAAAGATATAACTCCAAAAGACAGGGGAGTCAGAAAACTTGGGTGGAGGAAAAAATATTTCCTTCATTATTGCCTAAAGTCTGATTGATCAGTCTCAAGAACATGTTTTGGATTCTCTACTGAGTGTAAACAATTATAATGTATGAGTATTATCTTTATTTTCAAGCGCATTTTGTAATACAGTGGGTTTTTTTTACAAGCACAGCCTCTATCTTTGATCCTTTGAAAATGGGGAAGGGCTTGCTATGCATCCATTTAGAAGCCTTACATGCTGCAGTTTTCTTATTTAGCCATATTAAATGATAGAATTCCTTTCTACTGTTATATGTTAAAGAAAGGTGCATCAAATCCAATTTTATTGTCTCGTTGTGCTTCCTGCATTTTATACATAAGCAGATAAAGGATTCCTATAGCAGCTCCAGTATATACTGAGATACTGGCTTTTTTCTAAAATATCTGTATCTTTAGGGGAAAAAAAGAAAAGACAGATATGAGCTGGCTTTCTATATAAGAACATCTTTATTCACTTCCTGGTCTCAATGTTTTGTTATTATCATCATCATCGAGTAAGTTAATATTCTAGGGAACAAAAACTTAAGAGGAACATCTACAATACAAGCATGATTGGATTCTCCTATATTTGACGAAGGTAAATAATGATATTGCAAAACCAGCCTCATCTCCATCAACATTCAGGTCTCTAATCCATGCATCTGCTACACACTGCTAAAAAGTAATAGGTAGCCTTATCAGGCTGTCTGAATCAGAGCTGGAATTCAGTTAATGCTTCCTGGGTTCCAACAGTGATTAGATCTGGTGCTGCATGAAAACAAACCATTGTTCCACTCTTTCCCAGACAGACAAATTAAGACAAGCCCTACATAGATACATGGGAAAAACTACTCAGGTTACAACATGGCAGTCCATAACACAGTTAAAGCACAGTCTGGTTTTGCAGGATATTGTGGACCAAATTTCCAAGATACTGCAGAATCATGCCACAGCTCCCCTAAAATCCTAGAGATTTGGCAGCTCTGTTCCCAGAACAGCAATGGCGTAAAGGGCAGGACCGGCTGTTGTGTTATTGGTGGTGGCAAAGAGCCAAATGCCAGCTGAAATGGTGCTATTTTTGTGTACACTTCAGCCCCAAAGGTGGTGCCCAAGGCTGCTGCTTTTGTTGCTTCCCCTCAACTATGCTACTGTTTTGACACCACTTTATGTTGGGATCTGATGCAAACTTGGAAAAGTAATTATCTGGTTCACAAAATCTGTAAGTTTGAGCCATCACAAGTTGACACTTAAGAGTAGCTCTACTCACTCTCCAAGCTATGGCTGGCAGTTGTACCGGGCTCCTAGCAAGTGAACAGACATTCACTTTTGATTCTAGAAATGCAGCCACATGCCTGCAGTGGAACAGACCAGAAGCTGGAGGATGCTAAAGCATGTTTCCCTGCTCAGCTACAGTAGATAGCTTGAGCCAAGGTTAGCCTGCCCACTCTGCAAGGGGAGGTTTGCAGTGGAGGTGCAAAGCATCCTGGGATGCTCAGGGACTGTGAGTTCATTTTAATCTGGAGAGGATCTGGGACAGATCAACGGATTTAACTTAAATAAGTTAATTCTGATACTACAACCATCCAGGTTTATCTTAAAGTGGTTTCAGTCTTTTTGGAAGTGGTTTATGTGCAATGAACTTCTGTTGTGTCACAGATTTGAACCAGTTTCTGATCACTCATACTGGTTTCTGTGTAATTTTTGTTCCTAGCCTTAAGGTTAGGAAGGAAGGAGGAGAAAAGGAGCTCAAAGCAGGAGGAGACAAACTCCTTTGAGGCAGATGCAATGTGGACCCAAATAAAAGTCTGATGAGGCTGCATCTGTGGAAAAATAGGAATATTCAAAAAGAAAATTAAAACAAAAAATTTAAAATATGTATTTTGGTAAAAGTTTCATTTCCATTTTGAGTGTTTTTCATTCACCTATAAAAATAAAGATTCAAAGCAAAAAAGTTACCTCAAAGGAGGTAATTTTGGCAAAATAGACACAATTTTCTGAAATATTTTCACACTGATGGAATTGTTTTCTTTAATTTGAATTTTTCTGAAAGAAAGTTGTTTCCAACACAGTTTTTATGAATAGGCCTAGTCAGAACACAGTTCACCCCTAAATCTACAATAAGACAAAACTGTTTTAATCATCTTGGAGACTACTTTGTCTCCAGGTCTTCCGATATGGTTGTTGCTATCATTGAATATTCTATAAAACACTGTGTGCATCTCTGAGGGTGCACACAGACACTGGGGAGGTTAGATTACATTCAAAATAGCCAGTTGATCTAACTTACTTCACACCTTACATTAGTTAAGTTAATCTAAGTGCAAACTGTACAGAAATTTAGGCCAGTTAGAATGGTCTAAAAATGGCTGACTCAATCTAAGTTAACCCTACCTATGAGATACACCTAACTTAGGTCAGGTCGGCCAATTTTTAGACTGATCTAACTGTCCTGAACTTCTGCACAGTTCCCAGTGCAATCCCAGGGTGGGGAAACCCAACTGCTGGCTCCAGCTCCAAGGCTGTGCTTTCCTTACCCTCTCCCTGGCACACAGCTAGTTTTAGCCCCTCACCAGAAGATGGACCATCCTTCCCAACAACTGGCAATACATTAGGGGTGTATGCGGGTGCATGTGCACTCCCTGAGATTAGTGGTGCAGCCCCTGAGAAAAGTGCTGCCAATGCCTATGGGCAGTTGCCACTCACCACCCTCCCCTCCCCTCCCCACCACCACTGACACTGGCATGGCTACCTGCGGGAGCTCCCTGCTCAGCCCACCCCTGCCACCACCACTGACATGGCTGCCTGTGGGAGCTCCTCCCTCACCACCACTACACCCCCCACTACTGTTTGTGGGTGGTTGCCGTGCCCCTCCAGCCTCTGGAGGAACGTGTCGTTCATACCCCCAACCGTGGACCAGCCAGCTTCCCCCAGCCCAGTCTGCCAACCTCCACCCATCCCACAAGCTACTCCTGGTGTGACATTTACTGGCTTTTGTGGGTTATTTGGCTGGGAGAGGGTGGCTAAAAATAGCCTCTGATCCCTTGGGGTAAGGAGACAGCCCCCCACCTCCCAGGTGAGCCTCAAAGACCCCACCGACTGTGCCTGCCCCACAATCCTTCTCACAGACCCTGCCTGCTACCTTATCCCCTGATCCTGCTTCCCACCCCCTCTCTAGCTTGCTTGCTGCTAAACCCACCCCTATCACCTGCTGGGAGGCTGCTTGTCCCCTGATTCCTCCCTTCCTGATTCACTTTAGACCAGGTAGCCTTAGATGAATTTAACATTCCCCTGACCTCCCTGAATGTCTGTACACACCCTGAAGGTATGAAGGGCTGTAAACTTTGCCTACTGCTTTGACTTGAACCTTCCAAAAGTCCACCACTGAATTTTTGAAAACTTGTACCTCATGAAAATGCAAAGAAGAAGCAAGCTTTGTATAATCTCTTACTTTACTTCTCTAATCAATGCCAGGAAAATTAAACATTTGACAATAGTATATAAAAATACATCCCTTAAAAATGTATATACTTGATTTTCCCTTATGGTCTCAGTCTCAGTCTCCCATGTAATCATAGAATCATAGAAAATTAGGGTTGGAAGGGACCTCAGAAGGTCATCTAATCCAACCCTCTACTCAATGCAAGACCATCCCCAACTACAGCATCCCAGCCAAGGATTAAGACCCTAGCTGGGTCTTAAAAACCCCCAAGGATGGAGATTCCACAACCTCTCTGGATAACCTATTCCAGTGTTTTACTACCCTCCTAGTGAGAAAGTTCTTCATAATATCTAACCTGAACTTCCCTTGCTCCAATTTGAGACCATTGTTCTGTCATCTGCCACCACTGAGAACAGTCTAGCTCCATCCTGTTTTGTACCCCACTGTTAGGTAGTTTGAAGGCTGCTATTCAGTCTCTTCTCAGCCTTCTCTCCTCTATACTATGTAAACTCCAATTTCCTCAGCCTCTCCTCAGAAGTCATGGGCCCCAGCCCTCTCACCATTTTCATTGCCCTCTGCTAGACTCTCTTCAATTTGTCTACATCCTTTCTGGAGTGGGGGGCCCAAACTCAGCACAGTACTCCAGATGTGGCTTCATCAGTGCTAAATAGAGGAGAATAATCACTTCCCTTGACCTGCTGGCAACACTCCTACCAATGCAACCCAGTATGCTGTTAGCCTTCTTGGCAGCAAGGGCACACTGTTGGCTCATATTCAGCTTATTGTCCACTGTAACCCCCAGGTCCTTTTTTGCAGAGCTGCTGTCCAGCCAGTCAGCCCCCAGCCTGTACTGGTGTATGGGGTTGTTTTGCCCTAAGTGCTGGACCTTTGCACTTGTCCTTATTGAAATTCATGACAGTTTTTTGGTCCAATCCTTCAACTTGTCTAGGTCTCTCTGCATCCTAACCCTACCCTCCAGCATATCTTTCACTTCCCCCAGCTGCAAACTTTTTGAGGCTACACTCTATGCCTTCTTCCATGTCGTTGATGAAGATATAGAGCAAAACCTGGCCCAGGACCGACCATGGGGTACTCCACTTGATACCAGCTGCCAACTAGTAATGTGTCCCGCACTGATAGAAACACAAATATATAGAGACCCAAGTGCTTTCCCATACAATAACTAAATCTCATTGGAAAACAATATCATCAGACTGTAAGTTTATTTTTGTAAAATGTCACATTCATTTTTATTTTAATATAATAAAATGCACATCCCAGCTGTTGTTATTGACTGCTCTGTACTACCAAGACAAAGGACCTCCTTAATGAAACCACTAAACTGGTTTTACAAATGCAATTCATTCATATTAAGAAAGTAAATTTACCAAAGCAATTTTCATCTATAATCTTTAATTCTGAATGCATTCTTTAATAGCTTGAATTTAGAAGTGCTATTTTACCTCCTGCATTCAAGATCCTACAATAGTGCTTTCAAACACTTGGGTCATATCAAAAGCTAATACAAATGAGTGAAACTCAGTCAAAGTCAACAGGGCTGCATTAGTTTACACCAGTTGACAACCTGGCACAGAATGCGTCTGTGTGAATTACATTTTAATCTTTCTTTTCAGTAAAATACCCTTGTTCTAGTCAAGACTTGCTTGCTTTTTAAGAAGTGCTTGTATGCTTTATACCAGGGGTGTCCAACCTCTGGCCCACAGGCCAAATGTGGCTGGGAGAGCCAAGAAATCTGGCCCTCAGGGCTCCACAGGGGTTGGGAAAATTAGTGGCAGAACTGCCATCTCTCCCTGCTGCCAAAATTCCAAGCCCCATGGGGAGGGACAGAGCTGGACCAGTACCCTTCCCCTGCACAGCCAGATCAGAGCCAGACTACACCACCTTTCCTCCAGGTGGCCAGTTTGGGGCTGGTCTGCACCTCTTTCTGCTCTCTGCAGGGCCAGGCCATGCCTCCTTCCCCTGTGTGGCTGGTTTGGGGTCTACTAGCTACCCCCTCCTGCCCTGCCTGCTGGGCTAGGCCATGCCCCCTTCCTCCCGTGAGGCCAAACTGTGATCCTTCCCCCTATGGGAGGGCCAGGCCACACCCTCCTCCTCCTTCCATCCACCCATGAGGCCAGGCCCTGCCCCTTTTCTTCCACACGGCCAGGTTGGGGCTGGACCATGCCATGCCCCCTTCCTTTTACAGGGCCAGGACATACCCCCTCCCTCATGTGCCTGGATCAGGGCTGGGCCACACCCGCTCCTCCGCAGAGCGCCAGGTAGGGGTTGGCCCAAGACCCTTCAAGTGCATGGCTGGATTGGGGCCCCACTGGATCCGGCCCATAGAGGAAATGGGCACTGCCCATCTGGCCTGCCAGCCTGAAAGGTTGAGCACTACTGCTTTTATGTTTGTTTGTGAAACTATACATGCTGCAGCACTTCATGCATTAACAAGTAAGAAAGGAAGATTTTATAATATCTTTTACTTTTTATGGACTAGTATCCCAGCTTTAAGTTATGGCAGGAAAATACTGTACTCTGCACACCAATCTACTCATCCCTAGATCACTAGTTTTATTGCTATATAACAAACTTTAATTCTCATCAGCACAACATATAACTCACTACATTTCTGAACTGCAAGACTTAAACTATTATTGCTCATATCATAATATATAGGAAAATTATCTCTTTGTCTGAGACCTGAAGCAAGTTCTTCTCAAATGGAATTTACTTCAGAACGATTCAAGAGCAACTTAAAATGAATGGCTGCAAAAGCTAATTCCATTTGCAGTTGGATGCCCATCACTCAGTCAGATCATTCATGATGCATTACAACAAAGGCAGCTGGAGTTAACGGTATGTATGGGATTTCTGTTTAGTTTATAATGTTATGATTAAAAAGCTTTCTAGAGCAACAAGTCTTATTTACTGTGAAATTAACAGCAGGTGTTAGCTCCATAAGATAACTTTATCAGGGTGGGGGGTAATGGTTTGGTTTACGGTGTGTACATTTTCTGCAATAGAAAATTACTCGTAATTCCTTTGGTTGTAGTCCTTTCTTCCAGCTTATCAAGGACAATATAATATTATGGTGCCACCAAATGGGAAGCAAAGAGGCAAAGAATTTGTCTATCAATTAGTGTACACACAATGTAATTTGCACCCACTGCAGTGCCCCTTTACATTGAAGAACAGAGTCAGTTTCTGTATAGATGAGAATTAGGCCTTACAGAGTGAGAAAGGAATGCAGCAGAAGTGCAGAAAAAGAGATGTCTTCCCAGAAGGAATCAGGTAAGGAGAGGACTTTGCTAAAGGAAATACCAGTGAGAAACGTTCCTTTTGTTTCTTAGAGTTCTTCCAACCTACCCTTTGGGACACATCATGGGCAAAAAGTGGATACACTGAGCTGTGCTGTGACTAACATAGGATGTTTCCTCTTGACAGCATGGTGATCATGTGCTGAGAAAGTACACAGTGGCCTTTCATGCCTTGGAAGTCAAAGTTACCACCCAAGGAACCCAGGAATTTCTTAAATCTATAACAGCAATATTTATGTCATCTAGGTGGAGTAGGCAGGAGAGGGGGCTGCTATCTGATTCCCAGAGGATGGGTATAATGCAGTTTATTACTTGTCATGATGTGACAGTTGTCTGGCAGCTGATAAAACAGACAATTACTGAAACTTTCTAAACTCTTGAAACCAAGGCAGTAAAGTTTTAAACTCACATTCATTCGAACATGCAGGAAACTAAATTTCCTTTCCTATAGTCAATATCCTGAATTCTTCCATCCCTCAGGCAGATGTCAGTAAAAGAATGCCCTTAAAATACAGTAGTTTGAGGGGAGTTCCCTGGAGATCTATGAAGGGGACCTGTGAACGCCTAGAAAATGAGGGACAAGGCCACTGAATAAGCAATGGTATGGTTCAGGGGTCTCTTTAGCCAAACTAACTAAAAAACTCAGCACAAGACTGGGAACCAATGCATCCCTTCCACATGACCTCTTGGTAGCTGAAGGGAAATGACCTGGATACCTCTGAAAACTCCTGAAGGCAATCTAAGGTATCAGGCATCAGACACATTCTGGCATTGATAACTCTCATAGAGTCTCACCAAGCAACAGTGTTGTCAATCTGCCAGAAAAATGCAGATTTATGTAGTTACAAGGGCTACACTTGAAAGAAGAGGTCCTCATGCAGACACCTTCAGAATGCTTTAAGTGGAAGATGCATACTGGGAGCTAGGTCAACAAGTGTGTAAGGGGAAGCAGTTTCCAGGGATGGCCCAGTGACAGGGTTGTAAATACCAAAGTCTAAGGGCATCCAAGGAAACACTATACTTGCTCCTTGCAGTAGCTCCACATTACATAGGACTGAGAGCCTGAGCCCAAAAGTAAGACTTACAACCTGCAGAAGCAAAACTTGGTGGTCCCAGTTTTCAGCGGATCTGCTTCCATGTTGGGAAAATGAGGCTCCATTCTCCAGGCATTATATTTCACATGCATTTCACACTGTATAAGATTCAAGGTGATGGATGATTGGACTTACAGCTTCATTTCAATAACTCAAAGAGCCAGATCACATTCTCACCTGTACCAGTTACTATTGGCATAACTCTGATTTGACTCTTCCGTTTTTTATGCCTGATTTATACCAGTATAAGAGAGACGATAAACAGTTCTAGATGAAGAAGAAAAAAGTCTTTAGAAATTATTTTATACATCCTAATTGTATAGGGCAAAAAAAAGCAATATAGGCTTTATTAATGCTCAGAGACCATGTAATATTGCCATAGTTAATTAATAAGTAGGAATAAAGGCAAGATTTTTCTCCCACTGTGGCCAAATGGAGTTGTCATTAGTGAGATCGGGAACAAAAGCAGACCAAAAACAGTAACTGTTCTAAAAGATCCTCACAGACATCTGAGAGGGAGAGATTTCTCAGCCTAAGCTAATGGTAATGCAAGACAGATTTGCTGTCATACATGCGGAAACAAATATGTAAATTAAGCAGATGTGCTGACAGATTTAACTGCTGGTTTAAGACAAATTACATGAGACATGATGCTGTGGCCCACACAAACAAGAGATGGAACGGACAGGCCTAACTCTACATGTTAGTACTTTATTCAGCTTAGGTAAATACTAACATGTAATGCAGCTGCATATGATGGAAGGAAAATCTATCCTGTACTATAGTAGGGGAATCAACTGCTCATTTAGGCAGTGGATGAAGAATAGTTTTTAATCTTTGTGGGGCATCTAATGGAGTTATCTGAAACTTTTCTTTTTGGTATAGTTACCTTACAAATATCAAACAGTGGAGTCAGATCACTAGTGGATCTAAGGGAGAGGCTGGGAACCTATAGTCCACAGACCAGATCCAGCTCACAGAGAGCTTGGATCTGCCCTACAAAGGCCCAATTTGGGCAAGGAATTAAGAAGCTGCATTAAAAGTAGTCACTTAAAAGCCTCCTGTTCTACATGCTTGACACAGAATTTGCCATTCCTTGTTAACACTTGGCATGACTTTTGGCAGCACTTGGAAGCACAGTAGGGCACTAACAAAGAAGGGACTGGAGCAACAGAGGACTGGCGGCAGGGGTGGGGGATTGGTAGCTAGCAGGGGCTGAGTCCCTTGGGGTGGCAGGGGTGGGGGATTGGCAGCTAGCAAATGCCCAGCCCACTGATCTAAAAGGTTGCCTACCCCTGATCTGCGTGATTTACACCAGCTGATCCAAGGTATCTGAGGATTTCAATATCCAAAATATTTTGGGGTGTTCTGTTTTTTAAAATATGAATGGGATGACTTCCAAGACACAATGTATAGTAAGTGCTCAGAAGTTCTGATGTTTCACTGTATTCCATTCTCTGTAGTCATTTATCAGAGGAGGGGGAAGTAAGTATAAAACAATGCTGAACAGAATTCTCTGCTTACTCACATCTTAAGTCATATTTTCTTCCACTTTCCATAAGTATAAAAGGACTAATCAAGTTGTAAGGCAGTAGGTTATAGTCACAATTAAACTTTTAACTCAGGATTATGTGTTGAATGTGCGACTGACTTGCTTTGAATAGAACTTAACTGCAGTCTACCTTTTCAGAGCTGCTGTGTAGGTTAACACTGAGTAAGGTTATCAAAAGTACAGTATGTGGAAAAAAGCAACAAAGATGGAGCTAACTAGAACAAATCGTGGTGAAATTCTCTTCTAATTATTACAGTGCTATAGATTACTTTCCGCTGACCTGTCACCTCTTTGTCCTTCTTTAGCACTAATAAAATATTTAAGTTTGGAAAGAAAAAAGAGAAAGTGGGTCACAAATTGTGTCTGAAACTTTAGCTCCCTTGTTGTCTCATGCACAAAACACATAAAACAACATACAAGTATTTAGTTTACCAGACACACGCACACCCTTCCATGAGTGTGAGCTGCAGGCTCTTTAATTAGAAAACTGACACCATTCAAGTTAGATGCAGTTGTGCCAGAACTGTTTAGTTCTATGTCATTAATATTTTTGTTCTTTCCCCTTAAAAATACTGCATATCTGATTAGGAGGAAAGAATACATACAATAAAGTGTATGAACAGTAATAGGATTTTAGGGTCCCAGCATGGGATTTCCACCTTTATGGGAAGCTTTTCAAACTTAGTTGTATTTTTCCACTGAAGCCCTTGAAGAAGCTACAGGATGGCATGGGATTCATTCTTTACCACCTGCAAAGCAAAGTTTAATTTGAAACATTTCTGCCCCAGCTGCCATTAGCAGTCATAATGGTTGACACAGGGTCAAAAAATTATTAAACCTCCAAGGAGCATCATTTCCTTTCCAGTGTTAGGCGTCACTTTTCTTTGACACATTAGTCCTGAAGCAGCTTCAGGCTCTTGACCCTTCCTTTAACCCTGATAACTAATTAAAGATGGACAAGGCTTAGGCTAAAATAGTTTTTGTTAAACCTATTCATTCTAAAGTCCCCTTCAGGCACACTTTGTCACTTAGAATGCAGACTCCCATATTTACATGAAGAAGAAAGTAGGTGCCTGTTATTATAAATACAAAAAATCTCTTTTAACAAGACCTATCTTAACCTTTGGGGTTAGAAGGTAGGATGCATTTTATAACATACAAAATATACTCTCAACATGCACTGGAAACAGATTTCTTAGGCATATTCCAAAGAAAACAACTCAGGCAGAACTTGAGGACAATTAACTCTGTCTGTACTTTTAGAAATTCAGATCCATGTTTTTCATCTGAGTGCTGTATCAACAAAACAAATGTGTTACACTGAATAACACCAGAAAACAAAGGAGTGATCTTGGCCTTTTACACAATTTTCCAAGACACACCCACAGAGTAGAAGCAGTGCAGGAGTTTGAACTATATTCTTCATGTAGCCTGGGCACACCCAGGGGTGTGCTCTGTCTGCCAGTGGAAGGGATGGGGTGGTCAGGCAAGAGTGCTGTAAGAGGGGCCTGCCACCTCAGAGCAGCCCTCTCTCTTCTCTATAGAGTTCAGGCTGAGACAAAGAGCTTAACTGTATACAAATGTATTGCTACAATAAATAAATATGAATAAGAAACGTTACATTTTATAGTAAAATTAGTCTGCAACACTATATACAATAACCTGCAATCAATAATGTATTGCACCACTTCGAGGGACTGCAAAAACATACACCAGGTGATTCACAGCATATGCAGTAATTAACCCCCCTGCACAGAATAAGCATTAACACTTTGAAACAGGTAAGTCAAGGCATCAACACAATAAACACGTATGAGCATCAACTTAAATAAACCCAGGGAAGCTGAGGTAGCAATACCATAGACATATACAGGCAACAATACAGGTAAGTTCTGATAATAGGCAATAAACATATATAGGCAATAAAGACAGCTAAACCCATAAAAACTCCCTTAAGGAGTATCCATAATTATATTACCTTCTACAGTACAAAACAACAACAATCACAAAATATGGGGGTGCACTGGGCACCCTACAGGGTGTTCCCTGGAGCCCCTCTCCTTTGAGGACTTGGGATGTGGACATGCCCCCTCCCACAATGGAGGAGGGTGGAGGCTGCAGACCCTCCTCTCCCAAGCCCATCTCCCCTGCAGGACCCACTTCCCCAGCAACTCATGCTTCTGCTCTGAAGCAGCCAAGGCTCATTCCCAGGTGGCCAGTTCTATGAGGGCCTCTCTCCAGCAGTGCCTCTGGCATTCCTTTTATACGCTTCAGGGGCTCCACCCCCTGGCAGGGCGCAGTCTTCAACCCCTTCCCTACGGGAAAAGAGCATGACCTTGCTTACTCTGGCTTGCTTCTAATTGGTGGATGGGCTCTACCAATCAGAATTGCAGAATCTCAAGCCTAGAACTCACCCAGAGCTCAAAAGGTAAGTCTGCTACACTTCACATCTGTGCACATGTGGACTTCTGGCACAGTGGTAAAATCATGCCTCACAGCACAACATAGTTTGGCATCTCACTATATGGAAGTGCCTGTGATCAAGAGAAACTGCACACTAAATGAAGTTCCATATTATCCTCCAAGCCAGAGGATGCTTAAATTTATTTGTGTAAATTTAGACACTTTTTGCTTGTGTCTAATTCCATGAGTTTTGTTGCTGTTGATCTGCCAGCATCAACAGCAACAAAACAGTATTAATATTTCAACTAATGGATAGAGTACAGCTTTTAGAGGTATATGTTTTGTCATCTTACTCTGCCAAAAATAAAGATATTTCACCCTGACCCTTAAAAATTCTTCACAGATTCATAGTTTCATAGTTTCATAGATTTAGGGTCGGAAGGGACCTAGTAGATCTTCTAGCCCGAGCCCCCGCCAGGGCGGGAGAACAACAAAACCCCAAAACAAGAAACGGGACTCAAATGAGTCCAGCCAGGTAGGCATCCAGCCTCTTCTTAAAGACCCCCAGGGTAGGGGCCAGCACCACTTCCCTTGGAAGTTGGTTCCAGCTCCTAGCCGCCCTAACTGTGAAGTAGTTTTTGCGGATGTCCAATCTATACCTCCTCTCCATCAACTTGTGCCCATTACTCCTTGTTATGCCAGCGGGCGCTAGGGGAAACAGCATCTCCCCCAAACCCTTCTGGTCCCCCCTAGTGAGTTTATAGACGGTCACCAGGTCCCCCCTCAGCCTTCTCTTGTGGAGGCTGAATAGGTTCAGGTCCCGCAGTCTCTCACTGTAGGGTCTGCCCTGTTGTCCCCGGATCATGCGGGTGGCCCTCCTCTGGACCCTCTCCATGTTGTCCACATCCCTCTTGAAATGGGGCGCACAGAACTGGACACAATACTCCAGCTGTGGCCTGACCAGCGTCGCGTAGAGGGGGAGGATCACCTCCTTGGCTCTACTCGAGATGCACCTGTGGATGCACGACAAGGTCCGGTTAGCCCTGCCAACCATGACCTCGCATTGTCGGCCCATGTTCATCTTGGAGTCAATAATGACTCCAAGATCTCTTTCTGCCTCCGTGCTCTCAAGTAGGGAGTTCCCCATTGTGTAAGTGTGCTGCTGGTTCCTACTGCCCAAGTGCAGCACCCTGCACTTGTCCGTATTGAAACGCATCCTGTTCCTGTTAGCCCACCCCTGTAACCTATCCAGATCCCTCTGCAATCTCTCCCTCCCTGCTAGCGTTTCTGCAACCCTCAATCCCTGTATTTTTCTGTGTGCAGCCTCATGATAATTTTTTTCCTCATTAATAAAACTGAAGTCTGGAGGGACAGTGTAGATCTTGCTTTTATCTGCTATTTGCAGTGGATAGTGATCTACTTAGGGGAAAATCAATCAATCCCGAAAAACTTGGGACACTCCCTGTGCCCAGAATGCTGTGTCAATGAGGCTGGTGTCATAAGACTGAACTTGGATTCATGATCAATGTTCCCTCTAAGGAGCAGCGGTCCGTAAGTGCACCGCATTGGTCTGTGAGTGAGCTGCAGTGGTCTAGTGTGGGACACTTACTGAAGGGGGCTGAGGGCTGGGGGCTGAGGGCCGGAGGCTGGAGTTGGGGGCCAGAGGCTGTGGGCCAAGAGGCTGGAGCTGGGGGCTGGAGCCAGGAGGCTGGGGGCCAGAAGCTGGGGCTGAGAGGCTGGGGGCTGGACCTGGAGACTGGGCACCAAAGGCTGGAGCCTGAGACTGGGGGCCGGAGGCTGAGGCTGGGGGCAGGAGGTTGGAGCTGGGGGCTGGTGCAGGGTCTGGCAGCTCCAGGGAACTGCTCCGCTCCCCCGCTTCCCCTATGGCTTTAGGGCCAGGGAGTGGAGCAGTTGCTCAGAGCTGGCGGAGCCCAGGCCAGCCCCCCAACCCAGCCTCCATCCCTGCCTTACCACATCTCAGGGAGGAGCCACTGTCTGCCCCGAATGAGGCTCTGCCAGCTCCGGTCCACTCCTCCACTCCCCTGCATCGCCTTGGGGAGTGAGGAGTCACGTGGTGTCAGGGTCAGGGAGCAGAGTAGTGTCCCAGACCCGGTGGAGCCTCACTCGGGGCAGGCAGTGGCTCCTCCCTGAGGTGTGGGAAGGCAGGGATGGAGGCTGGGGTGGGGGGATGGTGCAGTATCCACTGGCTTCGGGACAGTGCTCCACTCCTCAGCCCTGATGCCACGTGCCTCCTCACTCCCCGTGGTGAAGTGGAGGAGCAGAGCAGTTTCCCGGAGCTGCTGGAGCCTGCACCAGACTCCTGCCCCCACCTCTCCTTGGAGCTTACCTCCAGTTCCTCTCCCGGTGTGTGGCCTTGAAAAGGCTGTGCGCAGCCAATCTTTAGTTGTGTGTGGCCGTGCACACACGCACCTTAGAGGGAACCTTGTTCATGATATATTTTTATGTATCTTGATATTAGGGAAATCATAATTCAGGAGCCCAAGTACAAAGTGAAGATAATATGTCTTTACTGGGCAGGGGTCATGTGAAGCCATCAGATACTATGGTGGCTGGGGCTATGTAAATGATGTGATAAATAATCCTCAAGCCCGTTCTAAATGTGAAAAAGTAAATTAACTCCTGAATTTAGACTCCTTCAATATGCAGAAGGCTTAACAAAGAAATCAAGACAAAAAACTGAAGAAATTATTAAGGAGAAAGCACACAAAAATCCTGGCCATTTTCTGGCCAATGGGAATATCGCTATTGTACTTCAATGACGTCAGGATTTCAGTCCTAGTACCCAAGTGCACTGTAGACAGCTGCTAATACCACAGGTCAAAATGGTGGATATACAGTTATGCCTTTTCTATGAACAAGTATTATATGGAGACACTAATTCATTATTTTCTTCCTGGGATTTTAATGGCCACCATCATTTGCCCTGCATTGGTTATCTGATCATCCACAGCCAGTTTTTTAAGAACCATAAATTCTTTTGTGATTGATTTATCCTAGCAGAAGTTCAAATTGCATTAGAAATCCATTAGCTAAATTCTAAACAGAATGAGGGGGAATAGTTTCTGCCTGCCAGACTTGTTGGGGGGGGGAGGAATCTTAAAAAATGATAAGTATTTCTTTATTGAATTAGACATCTAGGCACTTAGGCAACTAGATCGAAAGTATGGACTACAGCCTTGAATCAGAAATATGGTTAAGTTATTCTTTCTTTATTTTTACTACCAATTGATTTTGCAACTACAGAAGACCTTTAGGCAGACTTGGAATCAGCCTGTGGCTTTCAATGCAAAAAGGAAGGAGGAGAAGCATGCATCCAACATTTTCATATAAAAACTCCCCGTATCCATGGGGGGAAATGGAAGAAGTGAATGGTGAGAATACATACGATGATCTAAATGACTAACCCAACTTGTGTATTTGAGGAGACATAAATAACGTAACTCACCCATTATGCTAATTTGCAGGAGGCATATTCTTTTCTCTCCCAATCCGTTTATATGTTTGAAGAATACAGCTAGTCCATTGATATCAAGACCCTCTCATTTTCCAAAGCTGGAAACAGCAATGGATTGATTTCAGGACTCTCAGTGGGATAGTGCAGTACAATATAGCTCACATGACTTTCAGAAACAATATACATTCATGGAGCTATTTCAGAAGTTCATAAAAAGCCTGATATGTAACAGTATTTGGTTACAGATTAAAATTTTCCCCCTACAGTGACTAATTTCATCCACTCCCCCTTGCTAAGTTTTGCTGATTTGTTACACTCAAACTCCATTAAAAAGACTTAAAACTAGGAGAGCAACTTCTGCCAGTGGACTTCTGATTCATGTTTACCCCTCACCCCATGCAAGGGTTCAGCTAGAGTTCTTGTATAGCATTCTCTTTTTTATCTCATGTGGGTCTTACATATAAGCTGGCTCAAAACGAAGTTGTTGGCATTGACAAGATACAGCCCTGGAAAGAGATGGATTCAGGGAATAGTGATACAGTATTTACAAACAGCTCTTCCAATCAATGTAAAATGGCTGCTGACTCCAAATGTAAAACTAAAACAAATAAACAAATTTGAGAGCAGAAAAAAAGAGCCTGATTTCTTAGTAAAAAACCCTTACTCTGACTTCACACCCTGGCTCCTTCTGCACTCTCCAACATAGCCTTATGGTCACCAATAAGCCCAATTGGTCAAGGCCCACATCGAGAAAAATCAAGGGAAAGGTACTCTGTATGAGAACTCAGTCACCAGTATTAATCACAGATGGCATTTATAGCAAGAAGAATATCCTAAGAGCAGAGCTCAAGCAGCTGAGAAAAGCCCCAGCACTTCTGTGTTGAGGAAAGAGAGATGGTATGTACACAATACCTAGTTACTGTATGGTAAAAAAGGAGGTGTGAATTTACAGTAAGCTTCTTTGGGGTAACTACCAGTGTGTATGCTTTTCCTTTCAGATACTAGGTATTTGTGCACATATCATCTTTTCTTCCTAACCCTCTTTAACTGAGGAATAAGCCACCATATTTTAGTTTTCATTTATGGTGAGGTAAGAGCAGTTACTGTCTGGCAGCCCCCTTTTTTCTTCACGGTAGGTCATTTGTGTGTCCACATTCAGAAACTAAGTCTGGGTTCAGTTCCTGGCTTTGAAACCCACTTACTGGTCCTTCAGTTCCTCATCCAAACTGGAGTTAAAAATCTTTCCTTTGTCTCCCCTGTTTATTTTTAATTTAAGCTCCTTAGAGTGAGACCATCTGTTGTTATATCTGTTGACAATGATGCTGATGACAGGGCCCCAATCTTAGTCAGGGCCTCTAGGCACTGCTTAAACAAAATGCTGCAGCAACAATGCAGTGTCAGTACTGTCACATTTACTACATTTGTAACTGCTAGAACTTCAAAGAAAGGGATAAATGAATAAAAAATACTATATTTTATATAGCAGTTTTCATCCAAAAACCTCAACATCCTATAGATGATGGAATGCTGAGACAGAAGTCTGCTTGCACTGAACAAGCTGTAGGAACAGGGTCCCCATACTTTGGATATGTTCATGAACAAATTCATTACCATGAGGTAAAAGAGGGCAAGGATTTATTGTGCATCTGCTCCTCCATAGAAACTACCTACATACTCATACTTGCCTAATAGCATATAAACATGAAAAAACTTCAGCTCTTAACATGGGGCAGAGCAGGTTGTGGACAGTAGGGGTGTGCTGAAATGGGCCATGCTCGATTCAGATTCAGCCTGAACTGGGGACAGTGATTTGATTTGTTGATTTGGATCACTGTCCCAATTTGATTCGGCCAGATCTGCAGATTTGATGCTGATTCAGAGTATCAGTGATTGAGACATAGACACGGCTTTAAATGTTTTTTCTGTATACCTTGAGGTACCAGGCACGGCTTGTGAACACTGCAATGGTGGGGCAGATGGAGCATCCCACAGGAGCATGGGGGGTGGTCAGAAGTGGACTGGAAGTACTTTTAGGTCTGCTGCTGAGCACATGGGGGTCCCCCCCCCACACATCAGTGATCAGACACAGGGGGACCCTGGGTATTCCCCCAGACCCAGGAGGCACCAGTTGCTGTGCTGGAAGTGGACTGGAAGTGCTTCTAGTCTGCTTCTGGGTCTGATGCCTCGCATGCTGGGGAGCCCCCCATGCTCCTGTGGGATGCTTCATCTGCCCCAGCACTGCAGCATTCACGAGCTGCCTGGTGCCTTGAGGTACATAGAAAAAACATTTAAAGCTGTGTCTATGTCCAAATCACTGAATCTTTCCAAATCTTTCTGAATTGATTTGGAGGGTTCTGATTCCATTCGGAGAGATTAAAGGGTCTCCTGATTAGATTCAGATTTGGAGATTCGGCCACCGAATTGGGCCAAATCGAATCAGCAACCAAAGCTTTGCACAGCCCTAGTGGACAGTGTGTTCCAACTTGACCTCAAATGTTGCAGATCTGGAGAGCAGAGCCAGGAGGCAGCATTAGGAATAAAGCCAAGAGTCCAAAGCCAGGCACCAGAGTCAAAATACTATGCTAGGAGCCAGAAGGCAGAAGGTTCAAGGCAATGGACAGGGCAGATGGCTAGGCTAGAAACTGGACAGGACACAAGGCTATGGTACAGTCCAGGATAGGACCTGGGGAACAAGCTGCAGCAGGTTGTAGGGCAGGAGCTGGAAGTCCAGGATTGAAGCAAGAGCCAGGGCAAAACAGGGAGGCAAGGCCAGAAGTCAATCGTCAGCAGGAGTAGCTGTCCCTTAATGTGAAGATGTCTGTTGGCAATCAGAGACCAAGGAGAGCTGTAGGCTCATGAAGCACAGAGCAGGTAATATTTCTGTGGGAATACCTGGTTACATCTTGAAGCTGGGCAATCAAGCACAGCTGGACCAAATCTGGAACCAGGCCAATGCTTAAGCTTAATGCAGACACTTATCACAAACACAGTAGTAGAGGATTTTATGTTTTGGGCTCTAATCACTAGGTGAGAGAACCCCCATGTAATCAAAACCAGAGGCAACCCCAAACTCAACGAAAAGATGTTTCAGGTTTAGACAATGGCAACAGCATAGAGATATTTTATGTCCATTTCACTAGTTGCAACTGTATGCAAGCATGTTAAATGAGAGAGACAGGCTGCTTGAGGTACTTCTAGCTAGACCGTATCTAGCAGCAGGACTCCAGAAAGTCAATCTTAGTTGTGCCGAGCTCAGATATTTAGAAAGCATTTGCAGAAGTGTCCAGGGACATATTTCTTATCCAGCTGTAAACTTGCCTCTGTAGATGCATGTATAAATTGTATGCACATACCCAGTTATGCCTCTAGTTGTCTCCACTGCATCTGCAAATGAGCAATTGTTCACTACTGCATGCCTGCAAATTATAGCCCACATTTTGAAAACATAGTGCTTAGACGAGACAAATTGCCTCTGCCTGAGTCTTGATCTGATCCAAACTTCCAACATAACAATATGCAGAAAGGAATGGGTTACCCTTGTTTTTCTGAACTGTGGACTGGCATGAGAAAAGGCAATGCAGGGACTTAAATGATAAGAAAATAAAAGAAAAATAAATGTAGAAGAGGAATGACAGAGATCTAATTAATTCAAGGATTTGATTAGACTAGTTCTGAAGTGCTCAGTCCTTGTTCATTTTTTTTCTTGCTTCCCAGTAGGTCAGAGCTAAGCTGCCTCATTACATGAGTACTGAGACAATTTTGTCTTGCTGATTTAAAAATAAATCATGGATATTTTTCTATTATCTCATCAGCAAATTTGATCCAAACTGGTGAGTGAAATTTTACCTGACACATAAGGACTGGATAAATATGCCTGATAAGCAAGAAAAACTCTTTATTTCAAACAATCCACTCGGAGCTAGCCAGCCTGACAGGCTTCTCTCATTTCTTTCCCCTCGTTTTCCCATCTTCCTTTTATTCTCCTCTTACTGCCTCTCTTTCTTTACTCAATCCTATTTCCTTTCTCTTCCAGGCTTGTTCTCTTATCTCTTCCTGTTTTTTCTACTTTCTGATTATTTTTACTTTCCCCAATTCTCCCCCCTCTTTTTTTTAATTTGCTGTCTTTTGTGCCATCCTCTCCATTCCTTATCATTTGTCTCATAAAATCTACCTCTGTTTCCCCTTTTCCCTTCTATTTCAGGCATATGCTACTTATTTAGTAATCTTCCTACATTGTGGAAGTGGAATGAAGATATATAACCTATAAAAAGAAAAAAGTAATGATTAGGGATGTGCCCCTACTGCAGTAGCCAACAACTATTATCCTGATTTGCTCTATATGCTTCTGTGACTTTCAAAAATATCAAACAAAAGTCTAATTCTAATCTTACCAGCCACAGCTGCACCAACATAAAATGTTACTGATTCACATGGACTTGATGCTGATTTATACTCAATCCTTTTGGGCAGCTTTTCTGCCAGGTCTTTGGCAAAAACAGCCTTAAACAGCACGGACCTAATGTGAGCTTAGCTGGTCGCATTCAGCAGATACAGGGTAGCAGTGTACAGTAGTATTAAATCGAACATTTGTAAAAGCTCACATACTTGTGACTGTATAAGTGCTGGACCAGAATTGGCACAACATGGATAACATTAATTATTATCCACTGAAAGTTTTACACCAAAAAATGTCACTGACAACAGTTTGATTTTACACTCTGAACCACACTTCACTTTTAAGTGGCAAAAATCACAGCGTACAAGCAAATTAATATCTAAATTAAAACAGCAGCTGTGCATTTGATTTAGTAATTAGCATACACTGTATGCAAGAAACCGCACATGCTTGCTGTTAATACTTAAGGCAAAGGGAGTATTTTGGTTTAATTCCCACCGTACTCTAAGTTGATGCCAAGACACGTTATAGTGCAGCTGGAAACAGGTACGGTAACAGCAGAGTGCTCAGTATTTTGCCTCAGGAAGTTGAGCTGTAGCATTCCTATTAATAAGCAATCTCTATGTCAGCTGGGTATGCCCTTTCCCAGTGCATCACTTAATAAAGTATAATATATATTAACAGAACCCTGTCCACACTGAAAGGCACATAGCCAAGTATATTGTTTTCTTCTTATTAGGGACCTATCAAATTCGGGGCAATCTCCCACTGATTTTGTGGGCAGAACATGGGGCCCACAGCCATTTCATGGCTGGATTGTGGTGGGCCCCCCACTTCTCTGATTGGCTGAGGGGCTCCAGTGGCCCTGCCCTTCATCACTGATTGGCTGTAAGGGTTGCCCGTCACGCGCCCCCGCACCCTCTTGCCACTGATTGCCTACACAGGCTGCCTGTCATGTGGCAGCTCTCACAGCCAACCAGAGCCAAGGGGCATGGGGTGGTGGTGGTAGCAGCCATCTTGTTGGCAGCCCCCCCTCCCTCTAAGGAGTCATCATTTTATTTTCAGTAAATTTTCTCTCCCCCCACACCCCCAGCATATTTATTTTGCAGCTTTTGTGGGTTATGCCAGATTTCACAAAATCTCTGGAAGCATGATTGGGGTAGGTCCCTATTTACAATGCTATGGCATTATACTGGGAATCTTTCTGACATGCTAAAGTTAAACTGGAATTCACCCATTGTTCACTTGTGAATGGAGATTTTGAGTGGCCGGCTTCCTGAACATACTCTCTCTCATTCACACACACTGTAGTATCCTAAAACCTGAACAAAGGCGATCAGAAACCAGGGAAGACAAGTGAAGCCTTCATGTTGGCTGCGAAAAGAAATCATTTACCTGGAAATTGACCAGTCAGCTTGGCAAAGATTATAATGGGATACTTCCCTGAATGTAATATCCCCAGCTCAAAGACAGCTGAAGTATATGTAATATGCAAATACATGACAAGTTCTTTGCCATCAGGAACACCCTCCCCATAGTTTCCCCCAGGCGACATGACCTGAGAAACTGGCTGGGGAATGCCTCAGATCTATGACTTATCTTTTCTTACTGCACCAAAAGCAGCTAGCTGTATCACAAAACCACCCACTGTTGATTTCCCCCAGACTGCAACACGCAGCTATATTCAGTCTTAATATGCCCCTGCCAGTACAGAAAGAGCCACTAAGCGACTCTCAAATGGAAAATGTCAATTCCACAAGTATGTGTTTAATGTATATGAAAGGAATCCTAGGAACAAGGGGAGGGGAAGATGTAGGAGCAGCAGCAAAGAACAAGTTGCTGTACATGACAGTTCATTTCTGGATAGCTAAGGAGATTAATGCCTTCACCTGCAGCTCATGCATTACTGTCCCTAGCCATACAGAGATGAAATGCTGTCATGTACAGCAACTTGTTCTTCACTGCTCAAGCAGAGAAGGCTCAGGCAGTAACTGCTCTGCTGAACCCCAAGTCATGGAACAGAATCATTAATTAAGGTAATCATGAATATGAAGCTGTACCTTGGGTTTAAAAAATGGACTGTAAATGCTAAGTCCTTAAACAAGTTGATGATGAGTGTGAAAACTGATCCAACCATAAATTATTGCAGCGCAGATCATAGCAGTCATCTATGGAGATAATTACTTTCTAGCTTAGTTCCTGTTGAAAGAACAATGTCAAGAAATACTGTGCTCTTTCCACTTTCCATTTATTGTAACATTCCTCTTATTTGTTATTTTTAATATCCCCTTAGAAGCTTGTCAACAATTGTTTCCTTAACACCATCATTATTCCCTTCTTTTTAGTATAAACAAAATACTATCAAAAACATCAGTTTGATGACTCCAGAATCCTCTATTTATCCATGAAACAGGTACATTCAATGCAGCAGAATAATCCCCTTCCACCCTGGGTGCAGTGATGCTTCTCTGTATTTTCATACAGCACTGTCCGCTGTACAGCCCAAGCATCTAACAGTCACTACTAGGTTTT
The DNA here is from genome assembly GCF_001723915.1 of Gavialis gangeticus. Classification (NCBI taxonomy): domain Eukaryota; kingdom Metazoa; phylum Chordata; order Crocodylia; family Gavialidae; genus Gavialis; species Gavialis gangeticus. The sequence continues at coordinate 92,012,729 of NW_017729033.1, read as the reverse complement.
AACATCCCAACGTGCCTGTGAGAGAGAATCTTCAGAAGAGAGGCACAGAGAAGATTGAAGACTTTGTTTAAAACCAGAAAGTCTGCAACTGAGCCAGGAATAAAATCCTGTCTCTGGGGGCTGCACTGAAATGACCTATTTACTAGACCATCCTTAGCTACTAACTGGGTGGAAAATTTCTTGGGGTATCTGCCCTTCTGACTGAATGTTTCAAAGCATCCTAAGGTGACTTAGACCCAGATCTTCCATTAAAATCAACCAGTCTAATAACCCCACTAGATTTTTATGCAAAATCTCAGCCTATGTCTCGGCACCAATTTAATATTTGGCCTCAATGCTAACACTGCAAATATTGCCAGTTTAGACGCTGATTCTGTGCATGGGTAAGCATCCACTAGAAATGACACTGAGACTACACATTCATTTCACAAAGGCTATCAAATATTTTTCAGATGGTAATGCTGGTGACAATTTTCCTTTGGCTTACCTTGGGCCAGACATGAACCATTAGCCAAGAGGCCAATGCTCCATATCCTCTATATATTTTTTCCATTTTTTTCGATTTGTCCTAATATATAAGCTTGTGCATTAGCATTCATTACTGTATGATTCTGCAGTAATGAGGACAACACTTCATTATTGCATGATTCTGTGTTTATTCTGGATCTTGGGGAAAAATAGAATTTATATATAATTTAGCCCCTTCCTTCTTCCCCCCCTGCTCATCCCGCCCCCAACAAAGACAAGATTTTATTAAACTATTTCCAGTGAAGCAAATTATTATAGGACTAAAATTCACACCAAATACTAGCTCTTGTGTCTTGTATATATTGGACTTGGTCTTATTTCCATGGACATCAGTTTGAAAATCCCATTGATATCAATGAAAGCAGAATTGAGCCCACTGTTTGGTATAGCTTGCCTCATGATATTTACTTTTTTGCCTTATTCTATCACCAGTTAAAACTATGACATACCTCTTGATTTTAGGCCTTTCTTTCTCTTTCCTTTTCCGCTATGTTATTGCTGTGATAATACCATTTCCAATTGGCATACAGCTTTAACACCCTTCTTAGATCCTGAATAAATGTCCATTTTTGCAAAGCCATACTCAAATGAGTAACCCTTCAACTTTGATGATTAGAGATGGTAGAAAGCAAAGTGCCTCTGCATAAGTGTGCCTTGATTCTTCCTGCTACAACAACGCCCACAAGGATCTTCAGGGGTCAAGGGCCAAGAGGGCAGAATCCTTCCAGTTCACTAACACTCCAACCTGATGGAAGAACCCCACTGAGCAGAAAATTGCAGCATTTCCAGTCCCCTACACAAAAATAACTGTTGTAGGATCAAATTTGGCCCTTAGATTTTATGCCTCTGGGGCAATGACCTTGCAATCTCATTTGCTTATAAATTGCAATGCACTCCTTGATGGCACTATGTATATAAAAAAATTTCAAGCAGCCACCAGCTGCATAGCAACCTTCAACCACTACTGACCTGAATCAAATCCTGCTCTCTGACCTCAATCCTCACTTAGGCAAAACATATTATCATAATTCATATTAATAAAGTATTTCTCCCCACAAATTTCTGAACGTGGTTCTCCAGAGAGGGAGTATCCCTATTAAAAAGAGAATTAAAAACTGGGAAAATAAATCTCCATTCAATAAACCACAACTTCCTGCCAATTTTCTCTTATCCTTCTATTAACAGATTTGTTTTCAAAGCACTTATATATGTGTCTGATCCATTTGTGGTATTTCTTTGCCTGTCTTATGACATAAACATTATTAGGGCTGTCACTGATGATCAGCTGTCTACTAAAGAAAATGAATTCTGCAACATCCTGGTACTGCCAGTCAATATCAACAGACTAATACCAGTATACTTTGTGAACTGCCTATTATTTATCTTTCCAGTGACTGTGCGGAGGACAGTTCTTGTTTCATTTTGACATAAGTGGAGAAGAGGAGAGAGAAGCAGGAATGCAGCCTTCATGTGATCACAGCATTACATGTTAGTAACAGTCACTATTGCTCCAGTTGCACTTAAGACTGGAACCTTTTGGTGGTTTGTTCTAATAGCAATTGAGGCTGCACCAGGGACTGAGTATTTCTGGAATGATTTGAGACTCCTGCAGTGAATGCATGTCATTGTCAGGCCTTTTGCCCTAGAGTAAGTAGAGTAGATTGAGAGGTGTTCAAAAATGAACACAAGCCAGGTGCTTGGATGAATTTCTATATAACACAGGCATCTTCACTTGTCGGGGTAGGGGTGGGTGGGCTGGTAGTTATGGCAGAATTTTGAAATCACACATCATTATATAGCATCTGAATATCATAGCTGTAAAGTATGCTGTGTTCTGAATATATCAAATTTGTCAGGAAACCTGAGAGGGCACTGTATTACAGTTACCACGAGTTCTCTCACAGCTGTGTCCCTTCTGTGATGATATCACAATAATAAATAAATTCAGCATAACGATGTGTCAGACAGGTGGATCATGCCTTTGAATGTGATGGGAATTCCTTATATGTATCCCCTGTATTCAGAAGTAGCTTAAGTAAGGACAAAGTGTGGCATTCTGTTCCCTTCTTGGTGACCTACATAGCATTTTTGGCACTTATACACCCAGACTAATTCTATTTCTGGGGCTGCAGCCTTGTACACATGGTCAACTACATAGGTGTACAGCATACAAGCACTTTGGGGGATATGCAGCAGCTGTAGAAACTCAAAATGCGTGACTACTGGATTTAGTTTCAGAAACAGGGGGCATAGGTTTCTCATTGTTCCCAGCCCCAGAAACTGAGTGGCTAGAGCACTCACCTGGGAAGTCAGACAACCTGGATTATAGACCCCCTCTCATTTAGAAGAGGTTTAAACCTGTGTCTCTCTGATTTGCCAGCACAACAGTAGCTGCCATACCCCAGATCAGCCATTACTCAGGCCCTGAGCAGCCACAAGAAAGAGATACATGGGTCAAGGGGGAAGAGAGCAAGCCAGAAGCTCAGTGAGGTGGTAGTTGGCCTAGAAAGGGGAGATCCTAGGTAGGAGTGTAACTAGGGCAGGGCAAGGGGGCACCAGCCCCAGGTGCTGACTTAGAGGGGGTGCTGGTAAGGCCCTCTCCCCACACCCAGGAGTCTTTTCCTCAGCAGGAATATCTCTATGCAGCCCAGGCATAGGGGGCTGGGCGGGCACAGCTCCATGCCCCGTAGTCTATCTGTGAGGGATGGGGGTGATCAAGGTGAGTGAAATGAACTCCCTAAGGCCATGGGAGGCATAGCTCAGAGCCCAAAAGCATATGTCGGGGGAGGGGGTGCAAACAGGGCACCAGGAGTGGCCTCGTGGCATCCACACTGGTCAGAGTATTGCAGCAGCGTGCAGTGAGCCTGGGCTCAGCAACACCAACCACTCACACTGCTCCAGTAGGAGCTACAGCAGCTGCTGCCCAAGTGCAGAGAGTAGGGGGCTCGCCTTTTAGAGTCCTGCATCTAAAATGTAAGTTATACCGAAAGTTATATATTATGTAACATTTAAAAATTAAGTAGCTAGAGGCCTTAGGCTCAATGATAAAATAAAATTAAGCAATGCTGTTAACAGGTATTCATTTCCTGCTTTGATAATAGGAACCTGTGTTTCTAGCTCTGCTCATGCTTCCTGAAGTTCTCATTCACAGGGAACACAGTGCAGCAGAAGACAGTCAAGGTGTGTGGGCATGGAATCATGAAAACTCCATTTTTCTTAGTACTCCTATGACAAGTATAGCCCAGAGCATGGTTTTGAACTTAACTCTGACTTAACTGCATTTGAACTAGATCACCACAAGAGTACCATGTGAAGCATGGGCTTTATTAATTTTCTGTCTTGTTATTCATAAAATCATGACTGACTAAAAGAAAATTCTCTCTCATAGCCAAAGCAGATCTCCACGGCACAGTCATCTGCACAGAGCTTTCATTAATATCAGCAAAAAATGAGAGCAGAATATGTAATAGAAATGTGCCCTGTGAATTAAAGACCCATGGAATGAATCAGCCAGAAGAATGTTGCCCTAACAGTTTCTTTTGCTGGGTGAATCAGTAGGCTATCAAGAATAAAATCAGCACTTCAGAGCCTACCCGTGCCTTTGAATTTCTGTATTCATCAAACAACTGCTCTGAAAGTATATCATACACATCATACACAAATGTTACTCTACTTTGCCCATTAAAGTAGTGAGCAGTGAGCACATAAATATATGGGTCTTGGTAACTGTCAAAAAACCTTGACTGAATACTGCAGTATTATAAAAATAAAAGCAATTTCTATTCTCTCTTCATCCCAAATTTATGCTGCCTCGTGGGTTTATTTTAACATTGTTCAACACTTAGAATTTCTTGAGATGTTATTAGACAATAGGTTAATCTTTAAGCCATCCAAGCAAGAAGGAACACACATATTTGATACTAGCCTCATGATCTCATACATCTTTCAATTTAATATCTAATCAATAGACTGTATAGTTGGTATCTAGGTCAATAACAAACACATAGTGTGTTTGTCCTGTTTTATTCCATTCCCCAATCTCTTCCCCAAAAGTTCAATTGTCTTAATAAGCAGATGGGAAGATTAAGAATGAATATTTTCCCCCTAGGTAACTTTTGGGCAAAAGTAGATTATTTTGGCAAGAGGTCATTTCTGTACGGTTTATATCTTTCTACTAGTAGCTTACACCCATGTATCTAGGTATTTATATACTGCATTTTGTTTATCTTTTGTATTGTGTGCTCTTCATCATGGGAATGGAGTCATTCATCTGAAATTAGTAGTAAACCTGAAAACACACTTGAAAACACACCTTCTTTTCCATGTTTGGAACAGGCAGTGATACAGGTGCAGTTTACAGTTTTTAGTTAAAACACATTTAATTGATGCTAACTTCTTCTAAGGGGGGTTGATGGACCCTCTTTCTTAATGCCTCACAGCAAGTTTCTAATTTTGGCTCACAATTTTATAAGAGTTTTCGGTGCACATGAATTCTAATCTAACAACAAACTTTTCGGTGACAAGTTTGGTGACCCAAACAGGAAGGAAATGTTCTCCAGATTACTTCCAGTGAATTTCAAAACACTTCCCAGAAACACACCATCTAACCACACATACAAAAAACCACAGATATTTGGGTTTATGTCATGGTTTACACAATACAATAGGTACAATTAAGTTTCAACAGCCCTACTGCTGTTTTGGTAGAAGTATATTCCAGAGCTTTTCACCAATAAACTTCAAATTATATTGAAACCAATCCTCTCACTCTAAAAAATATCTCCTCCAGCCTGGAAATGAAGTATGTTGGTAGCAAGCCACAGGGACAAGCTAACACTATGATGCATTTGTTCTGTGGACTACCCATGTTGGATTTGTTCTGTGGGCAAATGAAGGGATTCTATCCCCAGGAATGACAATGCTGTAATTTCTACTAGGACTAGATAAACTAAAATGAAAAACTAACAAAACCACCAAGTGATATTCATAAATGTCTTTCCATCTTGAAAGAGACTCATTTGTAAGATTTTGAATGTCTTTCTGTGTGTCAGTTTCAGCTTTTTTATTGTTCTTGTTGTGATCCCATGAAGAAATGCTCTGAACTCTAGCTGAATGAAGGGCTCCTCTTACCTCAGGTGCATTTAAACGTCAGTTCATTCTCCTGCATGCCAGTAGTTCTGTTCCTGGCTTATTTCAAATCAATATAGTATAGATTTTGCCAACTTACAAATGGGTGACACAGGGCTTTCTCAGAAGATTTTGTCTATAGGGGTAGAGAAAAGCTTTAAAAGAAACAAGTTGTAGGGATTAAAAATTAAAGAACACCTACAAGGCTGTTTACATTTCATACACAAAATAATGAAAACGTTCGAATTCCAATCTCTCACATCTGAGCACTACATCTGACACTGCACTTAAGTCAAAAGTTAATTTGATGCCAAAATAAACACGAGTAAGCAAGAGCTAGCAGGTGTTCATTGATTTTTTTTTAGGTTTTTTATGTGCCTTTATTAAAATGTTATACATTACGCAGGTGACCTTTCTCCGTTTAATAGATTGCTTCACACACTTTAATTAGGATTTGTAAAACTTAAAAAAAATCAGTCTGGAAAGGCTGGATACTTTCTGAATTGCAGCTTCTGTAACTACCTATATTTCTTCCTGAAAAACACTACTGTATCATCTTAGGACCTGAACCAGAAATTCTCTAAATCAATGAAAAGAATGTCATTTACTTCAGTGGGACCTGGATCTGACTTTCCAAGTGTAATATTCCTTTGACAGGGGAAAATTGCTTCACTTATTTCTCTAGCTAGCTCTCCATCAGGATAGCAGTATTCTAAGAATGCCTTTCATTGCAGATAGCAGGGCAAGATCCAACTACTTTAAACAGGATAGTTCAGTTACCATCAGCAGAACAACATTTACTTACACCTGCCCGAGGATCTAGTTCCTGCAGAAGTGTAAAAAAATACTGATGTAGCCTTATCAGTCTGTCTGAGACAGAGTTGCCAAGTTTTTAAGGTGAGCTTTGCACTTGTGAAATAACTCGTTCCTGCAGGGTTAGGGGTTCAATCTCATCCTAGCAGTGCAAAACATCTGTTCAGTTTCACATCTTTAGAATTAAAATGCAAAATTTCAGCACTGTAGAAATCATACTGGTGTGTGAAAACATAGACATAAATATTTGTACACTTGTTGTCAAGTTGTCTGCACTCCTTTTTTTGACACTACACCCCTAACTAGTGGCAGTATAATTAAACATTTTCCTATCAATTGACTAGCCAATACCTTCCCCTGCTAGAACTATTTCCTAAAGCATGTAGCAATCCAACCACATAATTGCATAAACACCAGCCACTGATGCCTGTTGTTTAATGCTAATTTCTTTGTGCTTACTAAGAGAAATTGCTATTGACTGCTTTCATTAGGAAACTATTGACCCTTCTCTACTGGAGCATCCTGAAGAAGAAATTCACTAAATGTGCCCATATTTCATCTTTTGAATGTCAAGGTGCAATAGTCATGCTAAAGGATACGGTTTATTTAATCCAAAATTAAAATTTTATAGGCTACATTACCTAAAGTAAATTGATTAATACATTTAGAAGAACAGCTGCTTTTTAAGTATTTGGCTTCCATATTTTTTAGGCTTACATGAAGCGAAACAACAGAACATTATCGCTAACGTGACAAACCTCTACACTATAATGGATGCTATATCCACTATATCCAACATTCAGGTTCAAAGAAACTGTAGCTTTTCACATGTCCTTTTAACACAGGGAAAGACTCCCCTCTTCATCCTAATGTATTCTTCCTTCAGGAACAATTTATTCTACACATGGTACATGACACTGACAAGACAAGCATTAGATAAATAGGTATTACCTATTTGTTCTACTTTGGAGCTAATTGAAAATTTGGAGCTGTATTGAAAAATACCAAAATTTGTAGATGGATAACCATATTTATACAATCTGAAGTAGCCTATGAAAGGTTACGTCTTTCTGAAAAAGCTGGTCTTTAAGGTGCTTCTCTGCCCTGCCTTTTGCATGGCTATAATTCAGGCATAAATTATGGCTAGAACTCCCACTGAGCCCAATGCCTTAGTAACATTTTAATATAATAAAGGGCTTAGTCTGTCTGTCCATATGTCTGTCCGTGTGTCTGTCTGTAATGCTTTTGCCCAACTGTGCATGTGCTGCCGAGAGGTTGGGCAGCAATTGGCTGTGCGGGTCTGGGTTGCACGGGCACAAGTTTGAGCTGTTGCCGCGGAAGTTGGTGGTGGTGAACATGCCCGAGCCACCCAAGCAGCGGGGCTTCCCCACGCTTCCCTGCCTGAGGGCGAAGGGGAGGTCACAGTGACAGCACCTCCCAGAACAGCTGGCAGGGGGGGAGGCAATGCCAGGGAGAGGTGAAGCGGGGGGTCACAGTGGCGGCTGCTGTCAGGGCTGGGTGGCGGGGAGGGAGGAAGGGGAGCAGGAAGGGAGCCCCAACAACAGCTGGCAGGGAGGGGGAGGCGGTGGGGAGGGAGGGGCGGTACAGGGAAGCCCTGCTGAGAGGCTGAGGTGGGTGAGGGGAGGAAGCCCCCACGCTGGAGGCGGAGGCGGTGCGAGTCTTTACATGGCTGGTCCGGAAGGGTGAGTGGGAGGTGAAGGGGGGGCATGTTAACACTCCCTGTCATTCTTGATGGGCAATTAGCTAGTGTGTGTGTGTGTGTATCTATCTAGATATATAGATATCTATATAGATATATATAGAGAGAGAGATACAGAGAGAGAGAGAGATAGCAAAACATAGCAGAAAGCTATCCCTATCTTGAATGATACCACGCTCTCTGCACAGCCTCTCTGTATATTTATTTCAAACCAACAGTTAAAATAAAAGATTATATTTACTAATACATACTGAAGTAACACTGCAGTTGCCAGTTGAGCTTGAATGAGGAACTGACCCCATATGTGAGGAGAATACTTCTGTAGTAACTTGCAGAGCCATGTGATAAATACATTTATCTCACACCTTTGAGCAGTTCACTTGCATTCTGCCAAAAATCTTTCTCCCTAGACATCTATGAGCTCTTGAAACCCCTGAGCAGCTTTTGAGGTGCTGCACTTTAAAATTAACTTCCCAGGAAAATGTTCCAATCTTTCCTTGTCCCCCCACACAAATAAAGTATAGTTAAACATTTCTGAATGTGTATCTATTTAAAATAGATAGACAAAGGTAGCTGTAGTAGTGATACCCATGCGTGAAATACAAAAGCATAATATAAAATGTCAGAGAGCCATGTCATCATGTATTATATAATTTTAACCAGTTTGCTTGTGCTGTCAACTAATCCCAGATATGGTGAGGTGATTTTTGTGTGATAACCAGAGAAGCAGGTTGTATTAGTATACATGTGCAATTTACCATATGCTTGACTGCATAATCTGCCCACAAATTCATCTTATTAAGGTTTCTTCCAACATTACAAACATACATGTCTCTCTGTGTTTCTATTACTAATATAATAATCATGTATTATTGCTATGGAGTTTGTTTTCAAAGCCCACAATCAGAACAAGGTCTCAGCCTGTGGGCTCTATAAAAACACGTATTAGAAGTTCCTGCACTGAAAAGCTTAGAATCTAGAAAAAAGGCAAAAGATGATGAGAAGAGAAAGAATTGGATGCAATACACAAGCAAAATGATTAACCTTTTTAGTTGCCTCTTTTTTTCCCTGCAGAATCTCCTGCCTTTTCCTTCTTTCAGTCAATTTTTTCTCCACCGATTCTTTAATTTAACTCTTACTTAGATGCCTCCCTTATTTTCCATTTCATAATTATATTTTTTGACTTTTGCTATTATTATTTTCTTTATATTTAACTCTGGCCTCATGCTATTTTTCCTTCCCCAACCTATTAAAAAGCTGCCAGGAAGCTAAAATGAGTCCTGGTGTCCTTTTTACCACCACAGATTCTTACCTTCCTCACATTTATTTTCATAGAAGCATCCCATTCTGATCTTCTGCCTCTGAAGTCATTCATGGTTTGGTAGTAAGTTAAGATCCTTATTGAGAATTTTGCTGTCTATGTCCTGTGATGTCAACACCAAGGTCAAACTGAAGATGGTCTCCAAGGGTTATTGTGTGTACACATATGTTCATGCATGTCACGCATTTGTGTTCATATACATGTTCTCCCTCCCCACCCCTCTGGCTTGTCTTAACTTTCTAGTCTTCCTGCTCCCCAAATTAGAGATACAGAAAAAAGTGTTAGGTTAAATTCCCACATCTTTGGGCTACTGACTGAAAGACGCTGACAACACAAACACTACTGCATGACAGTCACAACTCTCTCAAAAAGAAAAGAGCCAAATATATGGGTACATCCATTTATTAAACTGACTCTTTTCAATTGGAGTGTTTGCTTGAAAAATGGGAGTAACAACATGATACCTATTATGCGTAACTGCCAGGAGTATAGTGAGGTTTAATCAATTGATGTTTATGAGCTATGTTGAGAACCTTGTTTGGAAGTACTATAGAGATCAGTGAATGATAGTGTGGAAGAAAGATTGCTGGCACATTATTTACAATGCTGATTTTAACATTAACTTTCTAGAGTGTAATGAAGTACTCAGAAGAGGTCCAGCTGTTATATAACTTCTGATAAGGAATTGTGCAACCCTTTCAGCCAGAACATTAAAACTCTTGCAACTGATGTAGATAACCTTTGAAAGTCTATGCTATGTGCTTTTGTACAAGGTAAAACAAAAGCAATTTGCTTGAACATTTTCAAATTTACATTTTTAAGGAAAAAACATAGTCACAGGCAAGTTTGTAATGAACAATGAGTTGGTCTGTGTACCTTATTAAAAAAAAAAAATCACTCGGTTTCCTTTCTGGAGGTCTTTTGCAAAAATGCAATACCAATGACTGTGAAGTCAAATGGGAAACAGCAGAAGAAAAAGGTCTTTCAATGCTCCTCCCCAAGAATTCCAGTTTTCCTGCTTTTCTTTCTTAAAGTTTGCAAGAGTTTGATGCTCCAATGTTACTCAGAGTATATTGGTTTGTGGACTCTTATTACCGGTGATCTGAAGGCAGGGTAGATTTTGCACCTTGTAGGCTAGCTAAAGTGTGTGTGTATTTTATATCCATCCATCCATCTCAATCTTTCATGAGCTTAAGCTTACTTCATCAGATGCCATGACAGGATGTGCAGAAATCAGAGTGTAGGAAGGGCAGAGAAATCACAATACAAAAGAAAGGGAGGGGGGAGGAGAGGGAGAATAAGAATCTATAGTCCTTGTTTAAACCACATACAAACACAATCTAGTCTGTGGATGATTTTATTGTTCTGCAATTTCGTGTTTGAATTCCTATTATCTACCTAAGGTACATAGACCACATCTTTATTGTATGGACACATGGGAAGGAATCTTTAGAGCAATTTCACCAGAACCTAAACAACTTCTACCCCTCCAACAAACTAACTCTGGAACGCTCCACCCAGCAAATTCATCTCTAAACACTACAGTGAAAGTTTGCAATAGCCACATTGCCACTACCTTCTACTGGAAACCAACTGACTGCCACAGCTACCTTCATGCCACCACCTTTATTTCTAAATGCACCATTCAGTACACTGTCTATAGCCAAGCTCTATGTTACAACCATATCAGCTCTGATCCTACCAACCAGGATGTACACTTAAGTATCAGGAACAAGGATTCCTACAATTATAATACAGACCCAAAACTGGAGCCACTCAAATCAACAAAGCCAGTTCTGGGCCTTGCTCTGACCTGCTACAATATCAACCTGGCAACAAGTACAGAGTCCCTCTGGTTGTCAGCTACAGCCCTTGGCTTGTGTACTCTAGACATATCATTAATGACCTCCAACCCCCCATGGAAAAGGATGACTGTCTCAAAGTAATCATGGGGGACAAACAAGTCTTGGCTTACAGGCGGCCCCCCAACCTCAAATGGCATTTCTCAAGCAATAGGCTACATAACTCCCAGTCTCACTCAGGCACCAGGCTTTGCAACAGACACAGATAACTTCTGTGCCTCAGCATTGATTTATAAAATGGCATAATGGTAGTTTCTGAGCAACATACGTGGGTCCAAACTTCATTTTTATAGGCGTTTAATTAATAGCTATGGAGAATGTATTTCAAAGGATCTCTAATTGTGACTACATTTTAATCTTGAGGTTTTACTACACACGTCAAT
>NW_017729033.1:91995490-91995975 GCF_001723915.1 Gavialis gangeticus | reverse complement strand
CAACAGACACAGATAACTTCTGTGCCTCAGCATCAATATTGACTTCATCATCACTGGACCAAAAAACACTAATTCTAACATTCAAGGTTCATTCACTTGCAATTCCATCAATGTCATGTATACATCACTTGCTTACAGTTCCCCTCTGCTGTCTACGTTGGACAGACTGGGACAACCCTATGTGACAGAATGAATGAACACTGGCCTGACTGGCTGCAGAAAGCCATGCAAGCGTATCATAGAATCACAGAATCAATGAGTCGGAAAGGACCTAGGCAGATCATCTAGTCCGACCCCCCTGCCATGGGCAGGAAGCAGCACTGGGGGTGGCAGGGGTCATAAGACCCCAGCCAGGTGCCTATCCAGTCTCCTTTTGAAGATTTCCAGGGAAAGTGAGAGCACCACCTCTCTCCGCAGCCTATTCCAGGCTCTGGCCACCCTTACAGTGAAGCAGTTCTTCCTAATATCCAACCTAAACCTATCCT
>NW_017729033.1:91989004-91995457 GCF_001723915.1 Gavialis gangeticus | reverse complement strand
GTCAATCCTGACTCCAAGATCCCTCTCTGCCTCTGTGCTGCCGAGAGGGTCAGCCCCTAACCTATAACCATAATGCTGGTTCCCTCTCCCCAGGTGCAGCACCCTGCACTTGTCCTTGTTGAACCGCATCCTGTTCAGATCTGTCCACTTCTCTAACCTATCCAGGTCTGCCTGGATGCAGTCCCTGCCTGCCGGTGTATTCACTTTGCCCCACAGCTTGGTGTCATCAGCGAACTTGAACAGGGTGCTCTCCACACCCTCGTCAAGGTCGCTAATGAAGATGTTGAACAGCACCAGCCCAAGAACCAAGCCCTGGGGGACTCTGCTGCCCACACCCACAAGCATGTGGCAGAACAGTTTAACTTCCATGGGCACCACTCCACTGATGACCTAAGGGTGGCTGGTCTCAGAAAGCAAACTTTTAAAAACCAATTTGAATGGGAAGCTGCAGAACAAATCATCCAGAGACTGGACTGTGTCAAGTATGGTCTAAACAGGGACTATGGATTCTTATCCAAATGACCTGAATTAGGGTTTATTTTACTCCTTTGTTTGTATGGGTGTACTGCTTGTTTGTTTGCCTCTACCAGCACAGCCCCCCTCCCCTCTTCCATGTCTTTTGTATTCTAATTTCTCTCTCTGTATACTCTGCTTTCCACAGTCCTTTTATAGCATCTGATGAAGTGAGCTTCGGCTCATGAAAGCTTGTGATATATATGTACTTTGGTTGGTCTATAAACAGGGGGTTTCAACCTTTTTTAGTCTAAGTACCCCCTGGCAATCGGATGCCAAGTGGGGTGGGAGGGGGGTAGCATGAGACCGGATGCCGGGTGTGTGTGTGGGGAGAGGTAGCATGTGGCCGAGCACTGAGTGGGGGGCAGGGAGGGTTATTGTGCAGCTGAATGCTGAGCGGGGGTGGCGTGCAGCTGGACACAGAGCAGAGAGGCAGGGATAGGGTGCCACCACCTCCTAGAAGCAGGGCCAGGGTGGGGCAGGGAAGCTCACCAGACTGGGGTGAGGGTAGCAGCGCCCCTCTGCAGGGTGGGGAAGCTCACTGGGCTGGTATATGGCAGCAATGGCTGCTGCTTTTGAGCTTTCCCTCCCCACAGAGGGGCATCACTGCCCTCACCCCACCCTGGCCCTGCTCCTGGGAGGCAGCAGCGCTCCCTCCCTGTCCGCTTCCACGTACCCTACCTAGGACTGGTCTAAGCACCCCCAGGGATATGCATACCCCCAGTTGACCCCCTGGTCTATAAGGTACAAAACCACTCTGCCGTCTAATGATTTCAGACTAACTTATGATAATCTCAGCTAAAATTATTCATGGCATGTTCTTGGCTGTCTGATTATATCACACAATTTTAAAAAGTGGAGGAGGAGGGAAAAAAAGCAAGCAACAGGAATAACAAATAAGATTTTCTTAAACTCTGTTTTTTAGTCTCAGACTGCTAATGATCTGCAGCCAACTGTTCCATGCCACCACTGATAGAAAAAGTTGTCTAATTTTTTAACATTTGCTTTACTAATTGAACAATCAATTATTAAAATAGATGATTTTCACTGTCATCTTAAATAGCACTTAAGCCCAAGACACTGCTTCTTCTACAGCTGGTGCTGCAGCAGCAGCTACTTTAATTTTTCAGAATAATGTGCTGGGGAAAGCTTCCAATAGAACTCAGTCCCTTGTTTGGCTTGAGAGCAAAGATGTGGTACAATCTTCAGTCCCTCATGTCAATGGATGGACTCCTCATTTCCACTAACTGCATCTTGCATTCTGAAGTGTTGCCTAGCGGAGGCAGCACTTGCACTTGCACCTGACTGAGCATAGCAGTAAAGACAAGGGTTCTTCTGGATGTCTCACTGAAATGTTTTTTGGTCTGGGGCAGGTCACATAATTCCTTTCCACCTTAATTTCATATCTGCAAAGTGAGAATCAAACCTACCTCACAAGCAGGATGTGAAGATAAGTTATATATTAAAGCAGTATCTTCATGGCTGCTAATTATCATTATTAACTGGAAGTACCCCCAAATAAGAAACCCACTAGTGTGAACATTCCTGAAATTTGCCAATTGAAATGGAAACCCAGGCCCATATTTCTCAGTTAGCCCAAACAATTCCCAACATAGAACCTCTCACCTCTGAACTATGATTGCTTCAACAGTCAGATCTACAATCAGAACATATACTTTAGGTTTGTCCCTATTAATAAATCAGCAACAGATCCCAACGCCTTTCTAGAAATGTATACACTACATACCAATACTGGCCTTTGTGATTGGTTGAAGTTAATTACCTCCACAACAGCAGAGAAGGCTGTCTCCCAACATCTAGTGATCTCCCAACACACCATGACTTCATCCAAAGGCTGAACATTTTTTGTCTGTTGGCAGATACATTCGGTTTACAGGATGTGTATTTAAACTGGTGAACTGTGGCCAAAGGTCATTCTGGGAAATTATTTTTGCCAGTCAAAAATTTTACATCAAAGCTCAACCCAGAGGCTGTATATATGTAAGTAGGCAAGTGCCCACACTGATAATGTTTTTCAAAGTAAGATTTTTCTATTGAGCTATCTTTCTCAGAGACAAAAATCACCCTATTAGCAATCTTCTTGCAATTGCTATATCACTTGGGAGCTAGACGGGAGTGTTATATGAATGATCTGAGACACTTACCAGGATCAAACACACTTATCTTTTCTGCTGCTATTCTAGTATAGTTGGGTTATAAAAATAAACCAGCTGGAAGAAGTCTCCTATGTATATACAGATTAAATTAGCCTTGCTGGTTGGACAGCTCCTAATCAAGTCATCCTGGCTGGATCAACAGGTTTAAGTCACAAACATCACCACAAAGATGATTTGTTAAGCCTGCCTTCCAGCTAAGTAAGCAAAAGTACCCATAACAATGTTAGAATTAGCCTTGATTTAAGGCATGGAACTTGGATCCTCAAGAAAACTAAAAATAAACTGCTAAGTCACTCTCAGTTTCCTTTTCACATTACCCTGCAACTCCTTGACAGACCCTAGGGGTAAACCAAGATTAGATTGCTTTTCATAGCCAAGATGTTCAGTGAGACATAGGGATTAAGTATGTGCAGTTCTGTGGGTTCAGTTTGAAAGGGGTTTGGGAACTGAACCCTTTGGCTAGTTATCTGGTGGATGGAAGCATACCAAACCTTTTAGACTCGTTTACAGATTTGAGTTCAAGAACTCCAAAAAGGACTCTTCCATAGCCAATCCCTTCATGGTCTCCTAACCGCTGCTGTACAAGTTATGTAGCTGCACCCACTCCTGCTTCCCTTCCCTCCAGCCAAGGTATTGATACCATGAGAGGTGACATAGTTGTTTGGAGTCTGCTGCTGGAGGATGATAAGACTTAACTCGGTCTACATTCATACAACACAAAGATTCAGTCTGAGTAGATGTGATGCATTTCTGCCAGGTACCCCCTTTCTACAGGGAAGAAGGGGTCACCATCTCCTATTAGGAAAGGTTTACTCTCCGGCTATAAAGCAAGCTCCTCACAGGCACAGGGTGAAATTTAGCTTGTAACATGCACATTAGAATTCAGAGGCCTATCCAGAATCTTAATCTATTAAAGCAGCGAACATTAGCTGAATGAGACAGCACTCCATCTCAATGTTCAGCTGGTTTTAAGGAACTGACACATGAATGAATAATTAGTTATTGCTCTGAATGTCCTAAGGCCAGTGCCAGGTTAACATTTTTAGAAGGGCCCAAAACATAGTATTCCACTTTTCTACTTATGCAAATAAGTCTGAGTTCTTGCCAAGTCAATCCCAGTAAGTAACACCTAGTTACAAATGCTGGGCTAGCAAATCTTGCAACTGGCACAAAGTTTATATTTCTTCCTCTTAAGTAAACAGCAGTGCTGGCTTTAAATATCATAGTTCAATATTTTATGACATACATATTTTACCCCAATTTAAGGGAAAGAAATAATATCAATATAACAATCCAATGAAAATAAAAAACTTTTAAAAGTTAAAAAAAACCCTCTGCCTTCCAAAAAAAATCACTGCCAACAAATATAAAATAAAATATTTTAGCATAACATAACAACTGGGAAGAGAGCGCCATTCTGAGGAAGGGGACAGTGGGGATCTATACTGTGATATCCCACCATTTATTTATAACTGATTTTATGATAAAAAGCAGTAAAGGATTTTCTTTCTTTCTAAGTTCACTCTTGCAGGTGAATTAGGTGCGGCCCACATCTTTTTGTAACTAACGGAAAAATGATTAGAAGCATGGTAGCTGTTGTTTTTTTAAAATAATGTTATACATAAATACTTTGGCAGAGTGCTTTTGGAGGAAGGAGACAAAAAAGACAGACAGCATGACAAGTGGGAAAAGGATAAGAAATGAATCACTCTCTAAGAAACTAAAAACTCCTTTAGAGACTCTGAGTCTTCAAGTTCATTTAAGCCTTAACGAACTTTACATTTCAAATCATATCTAGCAGGACAAGTGATAGGATTACACAGCTAAATCTATAAGCATTGATTTTGTCTCAGTCACAGATGCACACGGTGCACTATTGGAAAATCCGCTAAGAAGATAAGGTTATGACATACAGCAAATAGCATGCAGAAATGGTTTAGATAAACCTATCTGTGTTTTTAAAAAATAATAAAAAAGACCACAAGAGTTTCATAAAATACAAATGTCTTTGGAAGCATGTGAAGATTTTTCAAATCAATAACTTTTCTTTCAGAGGTTGTTAAAAGCCAGCATGACCCAATGTGGCCAGAAAACGTGGGTATTCTGGTTGTGTGTGCTTGTTTTCTAAAATCACTGCATACCAATGTAAGCTTGCTAAGATGTTTATGTGAAATAGCTCAGCAGATTTTTGTCCCCACATCAAACCATAATACTTTAATGGACATGCACCATGATTTCCCATGAAAAAATGTTACTTCACTCAGACCCAAGTCAATTTTTTGGTTCCCTTTGGCAACAATCCACCTTGAATTGTGACAAGTGAAGCTGACTCAATACCAGCTCTTGAGATACTGCAACTGAAACATAAATGAACACAAGAGTCTTAAACTGGAGTGGTGAGGATGAGAACACTAGGAGATCACCTTCTTTCACATAACTTTCTTATTACATTACTTAGCAGTCATAATCTTGGACTTCAATAAACGTGGAAACTGTACCTAATTAAATAGTTGATACTAGATCAGAGAAGTTAAAGCACCTTGTTACAGATCTAGATGCAACAGATCTAGATCTATGATCCTTACCATGGCTTAAATTGAAGGCTACTGTCTCCACTGACTCAGCTGTAAATGGTCAGTTGGTCATCCAGGCCAGGGAGTCCAAGAAGATGCTTTCCACATTTAGCTTAGATTTCTATAATGCCACACACACAATCATGCTCATCTCTCTGTATGTAGATAGTTATGACATCCAAAAAGTACAAGTGTCCCTGGCATATCTTGATGGGGTCCCCTAATGACATGTTTTCGCTCATGCAGACAGTCCTTACAGCTTAATTTTCAATACAGGCTATGGTATAGTATGATTCTCCCCTGTGTTAAACAATAGTGCTTTGCTTGGTCACTATCACAGTGTAGACAGCACAAAGAGTTGCACAATATTTAAGAACACAGGAAGCAGTATTTATCATTGATTTCTCTTCTCTGAATTTCTATTCTTAAGATTAATACTATTAGTTACAACAGAAATGAAAAGCTCCAATCCAACTTGGTACAGAAAATGCTTAAGAGAGTAGCACAAACCTAACTCCTGGAAACGAGTGTCATGGTCTTGATTCTCTCTTGTCTTGCACCTTCAGACCAAACATGACCCACTTAGAATACATGGCTGTAAATGGCTGCATAACATGCTAGATGGGACAGTAACCAACTTCATCTTTCTATCATGGGCAAAATCAAAACCTCCTGGGCAAGATCAAAACCACAGTCACTCCTGAATTCTCTCAAGTGCTGGAGGTCTTCAGTATTGATTGCCAACTCAAGATTTATTTTTTTACTGACAATCTACAAACTTTTATGGACAACAAAACTTTTTAGTGACATGCTTTTTAACATAATGTAAAGCATGGGTGATCAATCTGTGGCACACATGCCACAGGTGGCATGGGCAGCCTCTGTGTCTGGCAAATGGCAGACCAGGGTGGGAACAGGCAGCATAGTGACAGATAGGGCAAGAAGCAGAAAACGGCAGAAAGTTGAGCAGGGGGCACAGGGCAGGGAACAGAAACCAGAGCAGCCAGTTGGGCAGGGGAAGGAGATAGGAATGGCATTTTGGGAGGACGTGGGGCTAATCTGTGAAGTAGAACGTATACACACACTTTACTTGTATACTTCATAGGCTCCAAAGCACTTTAAACTCCTACACCCCCAGAAGCAACAGACTTTTAAAAATTCCCGGTATCATTAAATACAGCAGTTCATAG
>NW_017729033.1:91977966-91984004 GCF_001723915.1 Gavialis gangeticus | reverse complement strand
AAGAAAACGGCAGAAAGTTGAGCAGGGGGCACAGGGCAGGGAACAGAAACCAGAGCAGCCAGTTGGGCAGGGGAAGGAGATAGGAATGGCATTTTGGGAGGACGTGGGGCTAATCTGTGAAGTAGAACGTATACACACACTTTACTTGTATACTTCATAGGCTCCAAAGCACTTTAAACTCCTACACCCCCAGAAGCAACAGACTTTTAAAAATTCCCGGTATCATTAAATACAGCAGTTCATAGTATTTCCTGTCACACCTAATTTCTGGCTGTGTTTCTGTAAAGCATAATCCTTCCTCCAGCAATGACAGCTAAAGCATCCCTGGGCACAGGACAGTGGGGGCAGGAAGATCCAGGGTTAAACTCACAGAGACACAATTTTCTCAATGAGTCTAACTGGTAATCACCTGCCTATCTGTTTATTTGCTCTAGAAACTGCTGCAGGCACTAGCTGCTCTCCCTGAAACAAGCTTCCCCTATCAGCTGAAGGAGCAGGAAAGGCAGAGATATGTTCCATGCCTCTCCTAACAGTGCACCACCTCTGCCAATCACTGCACACTCCCCCGAAGTGGAGGGCTGAGGTGCAAAGTGTCTCCTGACCACTCCTCTCCTTGCAGGTGATGGGAAATAAAAGCCTGCTGCTGCTATAAATGGGCTGCGAGTAGCACCCCCCCCCATCCCTTTGCTGCAGCTGCTGCTCCCTGACCTGCTCCAGCAACAGTCTGATCCACCCCTCCCCATTACTCCTACAAAACTCTGTAGAGAAGCTGAAGATAGGCAGTAGACTGGACAGTGAGCACATGTGCTCCACAAGGTGGACAGGAGTGATGGGGTAGCTTAAGCCCCGGATTGGGGCACTTCAAGCCCCACCCTCTGTGCTCAGGACACTTTCCCTGCCAGTCAAGCCTTCCCTCACTTGCCCTGCCCCCACTCCTTGAGCAAGCAAGAAAGAATCCCCCCTCCCATGCACACAATACCCAAAGCATTTCTGGAAACACCCCAAGGTCCCAGTAGGCAGCAGTAGGGGGAGCAGGGTTACAAACCATCTGCAAATTTTACAGGCATTTATATATTTTTATGGACAAGTGCTTTTAGCCATTGATTTTGTTACAGGCTGTCCAAAAATTTATGGACAGTTGGCAACCCTGGTTGGCACAGACCTCGGGGGTCATCTGGGCCAACCCTCTTAAGTATTCCAGATCCATATTTATAGATTTTGATTTGAGCTTCATTTCTAGAGAATACTTGCTTCCCACAGACAAAGTGAAGAGTGAAACAGAAATTTAAAAATAAATTCAGAAATCCATCCTGCTGGTTCACAGCTCCTAAAAGAAATCAGGTCTAAAACAGTTGCATGTTTTAACACTGAACACAATTTGCACTTTGGGACGTGGAAAATAAAGACAGTTTGGAAGCCTTAATGACCAGTTCACTAGAACTGTTTAACTGTAAAGTAACACAGCTATTGTACTGAATAGGTAAAAAAAATTAAATAAATAAGTGATTCTATTTAAAAGACTATGGTTTAGTTGGGTGTTCAACTGTGAAGTCTGAATCCTAATCATTCTGGAACACGTTGCCTCAAAGATGTCAGTAATACATAACCTGTTAATGAAGGATTTCAAAAATAGTGTATGTACATACATAGTAGGCCAAATTCTATTCTCATTTACAATGATATAAATCCAAAATAGTGCCATTAACGTCAGTAGAAATACTTGCAATTTATGTCATTGCAAGTGCAAGAAGAATTTTTAATCCAATTAATCTAAAAAATTATGGCTGTTGAAGCAAATGTAAGATTAGGTAAAAGTGTCGGTAGCTCGCTATGAAATTTAGTACTATTAGGAGAAGCTCAGAAGTCTGCTGAAGTTGTAGCTGAACAGCAAGAAGATTAAAGGCTCTGACTGGTCATGAATTGCTGGGTTATCACAACACAGACTGTAAATGATCTATATTTTGGAAATAATGCATTCTTTAAAAAAATTCCTAGCTCATCCTGAAGGTAAACAATATGGTGGTGCAGCAATGGAAAGCACAAAAAATTGAGAGAGAAGGAAAAGTTGGGTGATTCATGTAAAGGGATATAAAAATGAGACAAGTATTTCTGCTATATGACTTCATTTTATAGACAGTTTAGATATCGTAACATTTATTTCCTTTAAAATGTAAGGTTTAAATATGTATTTCTAGGAGCATCCCACCTTCTCGAAGAGAAATGTTGCAGCATTCTTCATCTCCTCATTGTGTATTGTTCAGAGATCATGTGTTTATGCAAAAGAAATATCTAGATAATCCCGATCACTTATTAAACTTTAAGATTAAGCAGTCAACAGTACACCCATAAAATTGTTTAAGCTATCTGGATATCCAGACATCTGGATGAACCAAACACTGATTAACCAGGTCAGTCTGCGTATACATAGTCTTTGTCTCATCATTCTCTTTCTTTATCAAATACAGGCAAGATCTTTGCCCATCTGCACAGACCCCATAACATTTTCACTGTGCCTGTCAATATGCCCCCTTGAACTAATGAATCTGAAGATATCACATAAAAGTAAATCTTTTCATCATCTTCACGAACTCCTCGGCCATAAAAAAAAAGCCTACAGTATCTGATGCATAAAGAATAACTAGTCAAGCACAGGGCTGTCTTGAATAAGCATGCCAGCTGCGTGGCCCTCAGACAGAGTGGTATCTGACAGAGACCCTTTTGGCAATGGAATAAATAGCCATTCTGTTATTTGATTGGAAAATGATTCTCCTATTTAGCCACTGCTTCATCAATGCTTGGCTGAATGTAAAACTGAAACTGAGCTGCTTCCCCAGGGTGCACTGCTCTTGATGGGTTAGCTGTCAAACGCTCCATTGTCCAAATTACACTGCTACTGTAGATTTCCTGCTAAGAAACAATTTACTGCAGCATTGTGCCATCAGTCTTGTGGGCTGTGTTACAGTTAGTTTTCAGGTATCAAAAGCTGATTAACTTACTGGAGACATACGAGCACTTTCCTCCATGCTGCTGTCACATATTTACCTAAATTTCTATTTACTGTGTTGTCAGTGGGACATGATAATGGCAGCATATGATATGAACCAAACTTAGCATACAGATAACAACACATCTAAAATAGTGCGACATCAAAGCTAGAGTTACGAACGGATGACAATTAGAAAAAAAAAGTTAGTAACAAACCTAAACTTTGAAGGTTTTTTCCCCTAGACAATAAGCATACCCTGTCTGCCATCATTTTAACAATAAACATCTTTCATACTTAGTCATTAGGGATGGGATTAAAAAAAAAATCCATACATATTGTTCAAGAGTTCTCTAATAAAGTCTGCCTAAACTTAGGTTCCTAAATCCATATATTTTTTAGAATCAGACCAAGTAAGTGGTCTGATTATATAAAAATGCTTTGTATTAGACTATTAGTTGCTCTTTCAGTCAACACACTGGGACCTATACCAGGAACCTCCAGAACTTATTCCAGGTTTTCACAACTCGAGCCATGTTCACCTCCTCAGTAGCTGACGGTTGTAAGAGGCTCACCTTCTCTGCGGATCAAGAAGTTCAGGAGGGAATACATAATGTATGATTACTACTGGGTCACAGCAAGTACCCAGAACTTCCCGCTACCTTGAGCAGTTGAAGTGGGCCTTCTTGTACAGCCCTGGGCAAATCACCAAGAAAGACATTTTCAGAAGTCCTTGAAGGCAATGTGAAATCCCACCCTTAGACTCTCTGGCCTCAGTTTGCTCATCTTCATAATTGGTATAACAACACTCACCTCCTTTGCTGGGGTCTTCAGAGATTTAATTAATGTTTATAAAGCACTTAGGGATCCATGGACTGAAAACCTTATATATCGCAGGTATAACACGTTATTGTTAAAAAAAATGGGCAAATGGTATGAAGGTCAGTAGACTCTTAGGAAAAAAACCCTTCAATGTTATTCCTGAAGAACATGCATCATGACTGGGAAGTTAAAGTCATTGTGTGCCACATATTTCACTTTAGCGCTTGGGGCCACCTGAGGGTTTACTGGCATTTGACAGGATTACGAGCTCCAGGTAGGAATTATCCTAAAATCTTGAGTGGCAGCAACAGATTTGTTGTGCACAACAACATACTATAATCTTGAAGACAGAGGAGGATTTTCTTAAATTTAAAGATAAATTACTATGCTGGTTTACATCTGTTTGCAATTGTTCCCCCTTGCATTACTAACTATGCTCATTTCCTGTTTCCATGTTGTTTCAAAAAATGTCCTACATGTCTTACATATTTCTTAGTAGCATTAATTATATTTTTTAACCAAGGGGAAAAGCTACACTAAAATAGAAGAAGATCTTTTCAAACTCTACACAGTCATTCCTATCTTTTTCTGACCTAATACCTTATTCCAGGGGTAGGCAACCCCCAGAATTCATTCCAGAGTGTGGCACATGAAGGCCTTGGGGCAGATGGCAGAGAAGTGGCCAGGACTGCACTGCCACAACAAGGAACGGGTCCTTTGCAGGTCCCCTGCCATCTGCCCCTGGCACACCAAAATCCTACAAGTTGAGGTTGTGGTTGTTTCTGGCACTCTGCCCAAAAACATTGCCGACCCCTGCCTTATTTTGTTCTTCAGACCAGCAAGAATGCTTCAAGAATGTTATATCTGCTCTACGTAAATGTTAAAAACTGTCTGAGTGGTTTTAAAAATAATACCTATAACATGTCACAAACATATGCTTCCTCCATAGCTGACCTGGCTATGAACCTTACCCTGCATGTGAAGTACATATGCTTGCAATCACAGCTCTTGACTAGAAGCACTTCTGGGACTTAGGCTGAGGGATTCACTTTTTGCTGCAGTGGCACTAGATGCCAAGAGGAGTATAATTTTTTACAGGCATTCGTGTTACATGCTATTCCTGGGAATGCTCTCTATATATCATCTGTGTGTATGTGCACATACGTATGTGTGTGTGCATGTGCGAAAAAGCAGCTGAATTAACTAAAGGAATATTATAGCTCATTGGATCTTAGAGCAGTAGGTAATTTATATAAAAAATACCTCAAGTACTGAAACAATGATAACATGAGAGTTAAACAGGTAAAACAGAACCCATAAGACTTCAGCTTCAGTACAGCAAGGTGATGGATTTATCTTAATGCAACTGAAAATTCATAGTAAGTAAGCAGTTACTTTTGCAATTGAGAGGACCTACTGTTAGTGACCTATTTTTAAACAAACACCATAAATCTCATGCCTGGCCTTATTTAAAATCATGTTCTGAGAAACATCATTCTAGGCAGTGCAGAGAATAATACAGATTTAAAAGGCAAAATAATTAGATTGCAGGAACTAAAATAAGGTACCAAGCTGCTGATTTATTAAGTCTGCAGCTGCATTATGTAACACTGGCTTCTTGTAATCAGTTTCTAGATTCAAAAAACAAATCCTTAATTAAAAACCCAATCTATTATTCATATTATTATTTTAGCAGATTAGTTTACAAGCCCAGGTTTGAAGCACTTCTTCTATATACTACTCTGCTCAATATAAAAGTGAACTATGCATAGTGTCAGTGAAGACTAAATGCCTAAAACACCAGCTCTGATTTTCTATTTTCATTTGCTTCTACACGCTTATACACACACAGAGACACAAACACCCCACAGTAATGAGTTCAGTTACTGTCAGCTTTCTCACCACCTTTTTTAACAAACACCTAGACTCTTTAATAAAGTAGTAGTGAAGTGAAGTGTGCTTCTCCATCTGTCCATATTTTTGCTTTGAGTATCAAACTGATCTCACAACTTCAGACACAGAGTAACAGAGAGAATAATGATAACCCTAAAAAAAAAAAGCTGAACAGTAGTGATCAGTTTGGAAGGGACTGAGAAAAAGGCTGACTTTTTTCTATGAAATAAGTTTATAAATCAGGGAGGAAAAGTGGAATGTGAATCTGATTAGTGGGGCTACTTACTCACTTTTAACCACAACATAGCCAATGGCATATAATGGCGTGATGAAGAATGGC
>NW_017729033.1:91972326-91972966 GCF_001723915.1 Gavialis gangeticus | reverse complement strand
ATATTTTTGCTTTGAGTATCAAACTGATCTCACAACTTCAGACACAGAGTAACAGAGAGAATAATGATAACCCTAAAAAAAAAAAGCTGAACAGTAGTGATCAGTTTGGAAGGGACTGAGAAAAAGGCTGACTTTTTTCTATGAAATAAGTTTATAAATCAGGGAGGAAAAGTGGAATGTGAATCTGATTAGTGGGGCTACTTACTCACTTTTAACCACAACATAGCCAATGGCATATAATGGCGTGATGAAGAATGGCATGACTTCAGCATCTATTAAAGGCAACAAGTTCTTGAGCCTTCCAGCACTGCAGCACCTAAACTCCTCAAAGGGTACCACTTACTTCAGTCATCCAGCCTGGCTAGAAAGCCCTAGAAAGAAGGATAGGACCAAAGCCACATTTCTTCCCCTAGGTGGATATCAGCACTAGCCAGAAACAATCCTTAAATATACCTAGAATAACCCCTATGCCCAGGATCAGAAGAGGAGGGCTTCTGAGCATAAGCACTGGATACAAGACAACCATCTCTTAACTTCACTGGTAATTCAACTCTATTACCAAGTTCCATGTTAGAGTTCAACTCTATTACCAAGTTCCACACTAAGGGCAAGCGTGTCTTCTCTTCCAGGTTGGCTGATC
>NW_017729033.1:91966945-91972315 GCF_001723915.1 Gavialis gangeticus | reverse complement strand
CCCTTCTGACCCTTAATCTATGAATCTATGAATCTATGTTGGTTGAGTCTGTGCTTATTGGCAGTAACAATATAGATGCCATAGAGATAATTAGTACAATGACTGAAATGCCTTCTTCACATTATTCTTCCAGGTTGTGATTAAGACATACTAACTGGGAACATGAGGAATTTTGAACTGCTGCATACTAGGGCTGTGTGAAATTTCACCAGGTATTTCATTTTGAAGCTGTTTTGATGCATTTTGAGCTCAAAACAGTGAAATCAAAATGAAATAAAAGGCTTTGAAAACAATTTGAAATGAAAGTTCAAAATGTTCAAAAATTTCAAAACGTTTTGAGTTTCGAAGCTGGGCTTACTTGGCTTCAGTGCTGGTCCCAGGTGGCAGCGGCAGCTTCCTGTCACCCGGTGCGCAGATCTGGGGGCTCACATCCCTGGGAGGGCAGCAGGGCTGTTCTGGACTCCTCCAGGGGTTGAGAGCCCCTGAATCTGCACACTGGATGACAGGAGGCTGCTGCTGCCACCTGGGACCAGCGGCAGCAGCAATCATCCACGGCACTGGGTGCGGGCTGCACCCAGAGCTGTCCCAGGCAGCAGCCTGAGCCTCCTCTCATCCAGCACGGATCTGGAGGCTTGCACCCCTGGCAGGAGTTTGGCACAGCCCATCATCCCTCCAGGGGGTGCGAGCCCCTGGATCTGTGCCCCAGTGAGAAGCAGCTCAGTCTGCTTATCCTATCTGGGACTGGCGCCCACCACTCGCCTCCCTGCTTGGCTACAGTCCTCTGCGCACCCCCTGCCTGGCTGCAACCCCCCCTGTGCACCCCCCTGCGCAGCTCCAGCCCCCTTGCAGCTTACCAGAAACATCAGCCATGCTCCTGGACTCCTGCACAGTGGGGGAGCAGTGCAGCTCAGCCCCAGCCACCAGGTATCTGCCACCTCTGGCAGCAGCAGTGCACTATGGCAGAGGCAGCGGATACCTGGTGGCTGGGGCTGTGCTGCGCTGCCCCCAACTGTGCAACGGGACAAGAGCATGGCTACTGTTGCTGGTAAGCTGTGGAGGGGGGGAGCTGAAGCCAGGTGAGGGTGCATGCAGGTGGCTGGAGCTGGGTGGGGAGCACATGGGGGGGCTGCAGCCGGGTAGGGAAGCAAATGGGGGGTTCCGTTCCCAGTGGGACAAGCAGGATGAGTTTCCTTTTACTGGAGCACAGATCCAGGGGCTCAGAGCCCCAGAGGGGCTACCAGGCTGTGAGGGACTCCTTCCAGGGGTGCGAGCCCCCAGATCTAGGCTGGATGAGAGGAGGGTCAGACAGCAGCAGCAATCTTCTCTGGTGCTGGGTGCGGGCTGCACCCAGTGCTGGTCCCAGGCAGCAGTGGCAGCTTCTCTTCATCCAGAGCACAGCTCCAGGAGCCTGCACCCCTGGGAGGACAGCCCTGCAGCCATCCCAGGGGTGCGAGCCCCTGGATCTGCACCAGGGATGAAAGGAGGCTGCCACTGCCGGCAAGCATGAGGACTTTGACCGCTTTGAGGTGCAGTTTCCCCAAAACCTCTGCACCTATCTCCTTGAACCTTGGCAGACTTCATGCCCTCAGAAGGAGCTAACATCTCTGCCATTTTCATCCATATCAGGCAAGAGATGACAAAGTTTTAGGCATTTGTATGATTCCTCATTATAGCCTATGGGCAAAACATCGAAACTGGTCGAAACAGCAAAACAGTTTTGATGAAACGAAATAGGATAGTGTTTTGAAACAAAACAAAACAATAAAACAAAACACTCTCCCTTTGAAATACTGAAATGGATGTTAAAATGAAACAATGGTGTTTCGCACAACCCTACAGCTTACCTACGTTTCACATCTTTTGCGAAAAAGAGAGGTCTTCACTTGCTACTGCTTGCCAATCTGGCACATTCTACGAGCACTAACAAAAAATCACCTCCACAACATTTTTACTGTATTAGTTTCTTCCAGTTGTTAAATTACATCTCAAAATGTAACATATGGGGAGCAATCTGCAGATGAGAGAGTTAAGTGAAATCAGTATTTTATTCTGTATATGTGCTTACTGGAGTTCAGAACAGGAATAAGATGATATTTGGCAGCTGGAAAGGGAGGACACAAGGAGAACAGTTTATTTTAAACTTGTCACTTTAGGATGCATCAAAGCAGGAGTGGACATATTTTTAAAAAAACAACAGCAAAGAAATATAATGTTGTCCTCCTCAAGCTCATGAGCTTGGATGGCTTTTTTTCCTCCTTTTTAATAAAGAACTACAAGTGTGGTGGACTTACCAATACAGCCCAGCTCGAATGGGCTTGGAAGATCTTTATTTTGATTGGTGGAGTCTATCCAGCAATCAGGTAAGGGGTTGGTGGGACCAGCCCTGCCTGTAACATAAAGGGGGAGTGGGCAAAGAGTCTCCCGGACCTGAATGAAGCCTGTGTTCTGCAGGTCTGGCAAAGCTTTAGAGGCGGAGCCTCTGGAGTGAATCAAAGGAGCTGTGTGCCCAGCATGTGGCAGATGCATTGAGGAACAAAGAAGCAGGCAGGCCTAAGAAGAGCTGGGGAGAGCTGCCTAGTGGGCAGAAGCAGTAGCCTAGAAGAGCCCTGGAAGGCTCCCTTGGTGGGACTGGAGCAGCAAGCGGTTTCAGCTATAGCCTCAGCGGTGCACAGAGTGATGCACGGAGCAGACCTTGGGAGCTGCAGGAGGCAGCTTGGGTCCCTGCACACTCAGTGCAAGGGGCAGACCCTGGGAGCTGTGGGAGACAGCTTAGGTCCCTGGACACTCGGTGCACAGAGTGGTGAAGGCGGCTGCCAGATTCTGGGAGCCGCAAGTGGTGGCTCGAGTCTGCTACCCTCGGCGTGCAGCTGAGGGCTTGGTGCATGCAGCGGTGCATAGCATCCCAAACCCTAGGAGCAGTGTCAGGCTGTTCGAGTTTCCTATCCCCCTCTGGCATGAGGCCAGGCACCTGGGAGGCACCAGCATGGTGCAGCAGAGGTCCTGCAGAGCCTGGGTTTTGGGACCTGCACGAGGTGGCCCGAACCCCAACGGAGGGCATAAGGTGGAGCCTGGGTTTTGGGACCCCCTCAAGATGGCCCAAGCCCCAACGGAGGGCATAAAGCAGGGCCCTGGATGGCCCTGACAAGACACCCCTTGGCCCCGGGAGCCTCTCTTGGTCTCCTTCCCTGGATTCATGAGTACCTGGGGAGCAGGTCCCCACAGGAGAGGAAGCCCTGAGAGAGGGGCGGGCCCATCTGGGGCTGAGGAGGTACTGAGACCCTCCCCCTACTCCCCTTAGGAGCAGTGCCAGGGTTTGGCACCATAGGGGAACACCCGGTGATCTCGGCCATGTGGGTACCTGAAGGTGGGGGGCCTTCATATTTTTGTACATAGTTATATATATATATATATATGTTATCTTTTAATGTGACCTGGGTTTTGTCATCTATTTGAGGTTTATCTGTATCTACTTGTTGTTGTTTGGCCTGAACTTGCTTGTTGATACCTGTTGTTTATCTGCCCTTGTTGTACTTGCCTGTTGCCGATAGCTGCCTACCTGCATAGGAACCCTTGCCCTTTGAGGTGGGGGACCCCTGGGGCCTTCGACTGTAGAGCATAATAGTATTTAGTGATCTGAATATTGTATATATTTACCCTTTTTCTCTCATGAGTTTGTAAATATTGTTACCTATATATTAATAAACATGTATATAGTTAAGCAGTGGGGACCTGGCCCAATTCTATAGGGAACTGAGGGGAAACTGTGTGCGGTTGACAGTTCCCTCCCACAGCACCTCTGCCTGCTGACGCACGGATGCTCTTCAGTTCAGAGAAGGGGTGGAGGGGTACATGCCCTGTGTACACCCGGGCTACACAAGACAGAGATGTTGCTGACTTGCAGCTTTTTCCAAGCTCTGATAACTTCAGTTTAGACTGTGCAACACAATAGTTTTACTTTTTCTCAGCAGTCTATTACCAAACCCAGAAAAAGTCACTAAAAATCACCACAAGTGGATTCTGAAGGGCTCACAAACAGCTGATCTGTTTGCAATAGAGTGCTATTACACCTAAGCACTTCAACTTTGCCACACTTGAGCAGTCACTTTGAAAGAGTAGGCTGTTAAAGATGAAGGTAGCCACAATGCATGGCTGAGCTGGTGGTATGAGACGAGACATAAGGAGAATATTATAAGGCTGATGCTTGACAAAGACCAGCTTTGGAGAAATGCTTTAGTGATGGCTGAGATAATTTTTAAGCTGTATCTTCCTATCACTATTGACACAAGCTCTATTTTTTTCCTGCCTGGCCTTTGCACCTACCAAATTCAGGTGAGATATATAAATAAGCCAAGTACCTTTTAAATAAAGGTGTGTGATGCTCCAAGGAACAGGCTCCATTTTCACCTGTTGTCTGAAGTGCCTTCACTTACAGTAGACTAAAGCCTTCTAATTAATGAGGAAATTAGCTGATAATTTAAAACAGATGTTGCTGAGGATGATGGGGAAAGATGGTTGCTGTCTTTCTATACAAAAAGGAAAACTTGATAGCCAAGTTCACTGAATTTCATAGGTATATGACAATACTGGATATGAGATTACTGCAACACCAATAGCCCAGATTTGCCCTATGGATTTATAAATTACACCCTAATAAGTTAGTTCATCTGCCTCCTGTAATTCATGGGATTTCATATGTGGCAGTTTGTATTTTCATCTTTAATCTTTAGATCTGCCACTGCTTTAAACACCCTTGACAGTTTAGTAAAAAACTGCTCAGGATTCTTAGGATGAGCATGTGTCTTGGTTTCCCCTTGTGCCCTAGCCTGCACTGTCAATGAACTTACTACTTGCAAGATCTCAGCACAGGAGCAGTTGCAGACAGCTTTTGCTGCTGCTTCCTTCCCTCTTGTAGACTTTCTGCCATTGGCATCTCTGTGCCAGAGTCTTTGCTGGCTTCTACTATTGTAAAGTCACATTAAATGCCACATAAAATATCAACTTACAGACAATTTTCTCCAATTACTAGAGCTGATAGGGTAAAAAAGGGGAGAAAATTTAGAGCTTTTTTTCTTTTAAAACTTGACATTTCATATGTAAAATTAAAATAATAATCAAGCAGCCCTACGTATTATTAATATTTAAATACATAATGACAAATTAGATTTAAAGAATAACTTTGTATCATACTTCCAAACCTGTTAGAGAGCTGGAGCCATGAACTGGAGCCACTGGTTCATTATCAAGGCAATATGGCATGGGATCAGGGCATGGGCAGGTGCTGAATGTGTTGCAACTTGTCCAGCTCAATAAAGAATGGATTCCACAAGAGCTGTGTTTTTTTAAAATGGTAAGACCCCCCCCCCCCCCGTT
>NW_017729033.1:91964039-91966772 GCF_001723915.1 Gavialis gangeticus | reverse complement strand
TTAGATCTAATTAAGATCTATGGTAACCCATTTACTTGGAAAAACAACCAAAGAGCTAGTTGAACAGGGTGCAGCTTTCTTAGAAGTCTTTCGTTTTTGCTTTGTCCTGACTCCTATTGTTTGTGAATTCACCTACCTCCCCTCACTCCCAGCGAGTTCACCAATGAGGGATACATAAGAAAACCCTAAAGAGGTGGTCCTCAACCTTTGTGGGTTCAGATAACCCCTCCATAACTGTTCTGAATGTAGCAATACCCCAGGTGAGCAGCACTGTTGTATTGCCTCAGCTTACCTCAGTGGTTCTCAAGAAGGGTGTGCCTTCTGTAGAGTGTACAGCCTAACCACAATGTGGCTGTGGCAGGATGGAGGTGCTCCTGCCTGCATTAAGTTTATCTGATAAACCTAATGCAGGCAGGAGCATTGGCTTCCTGCCACAGCCATGTCCTAGTTAGGCTTTACATAAATCACATGAGGCAATTTCATCCAGTTGTGGTGCAATGCCAGCAGCAGTGGTGGTGGTGCTGGCACCATGACACCTTTAAAAGGGTCTTAGTTTGCCCTGGTTGAAAATCATTTTCTTGGAGCAGCGATTATCAACCAGGGTGCCAGAGCACTTCGGGATGCTGCAAGGTGTAAGGAGATAAATACAGACTGTAGTTTCTCCCTGCCTAGCTCCTGCCCTACTGCCATTTTCTGGCCTCTCTGCAAGGAGGTAAAGACTGCAATAAATAAACCATTTTTTTCAATGGGGTGTTGTTCATGTCTTCCAGTCTGCTTCAGTGTCCACCGCTGAACATGAGGGGGACCCCTGCACTCCTGTGGGATGCTGCATGCACCCCACCATCTCAGCGCTCACAAGCTACACCTGGTACCTTAAGGTATGTAGAAAAAACATGTAAAGCTGTGTCTATGGCCGAATCGCTGATTCTCTGAATCAGTACTGAATCTTCAGATTTGGGTTCAGCCAAATCGAATTGGGAACAGTGATCCAAATCAACAAATTGAATCACTGTCCCCAATTTGGGCCTAATCTGAATCTGAATTGAATACAGCCTGTTTTGCACACCCCTAGTATGTATGGATATAGGCATCAAGGCTACTTAAATTTGTAATTTCCCTAATGGGATATTTCACTTTAAGAAACTAAGTTAATGAAGATACATCCATAGGATAAGTATACTACATGGGCAAAGGATAAATGGCCAAAGGCAGTTTTTGCTGTTCACACATCATGGCCAACAAGAACTAAATGAATACCTGTTACATTGTAATATTACACCAGCTTTCCCATTAACCTTGAAAATGTGCTGAGACTTGTCTGGATAAACAGTAGAAGAATAACAGAAAATTATTAGGTTCAGTCACTCAGCAAAACCTATGCTTAGAAACAGTCTTTCTTTCCTCCCCCCTAACAACTGCTGACCTTTCTACCAACCCTAGTGAATCATGTTTGGGCTCTTGTATACTTCTGATATGAGTTTTGTTGGTAATTATTTGATTTGACATACTGCTTCCCAAGGTGGGTACATCAGGGACAATTTAGTAGTGAAATGATAAAAAGCTTGTAATTGGCACTTGCACTTTTCTGCTGGTAAGTGGTGTTCTGGCAATTTTCTGTAGCATTTGTTTATTCCTTTCAATGTAAAGACTCAAATAAGAGGTTTTTTCCCCCTGATGTTTTATTATGGACAGCTGTTGTGTAAATTACAAAAGATTTTATAGACTATGAGAAGTGATTCCCATGCAATCTGCCTTCTAAAGATAACTTACTAAAGGTCTTTCCTCTTGGCCTCAAGGCTTGTAGGTAGAGTTTTGAATTTAAACAAGATTAAAGTTATGATAATAGTGTGCCATTACAAAATCTGTTCTAGCCTAGTTATATCGAGAAGCAGGAATAAGGCAGTATGTCTTCATTTGTCTGCTATAAGGACTCCTTTTTCTTCCTTAAACTTGCATTAAATAAACAGCAAGTCATCTAATTTGCGTATTTAACAGCTATGGTGGATCACACTGCTATAAGGGAATAACACAGTTGCTCTTTTCCAGGGAGTGTTTCTGTTTTCTATTCTGTAAGGAAAACATTGGCTGCCTAGACTTTTCTCAACTGTGGTCATTGCAGATTGACTAAAAATGTGAGACGTAAAACAAAACAAACAAAGAAAAAGGGAAAAAAAATTAAACCATCCACTTCACTTGGGTTTTTCTTCTTTTTTTCTTAATTTATCTTGTGGTTTGTAACAGGGAATGCTCATCCTATTACTGGATGGAGAAGAAAAAGGAACAGAGGGACAGGATTTGGAGGGGTTAAAGATAAGAGACAAATGAAAGGGAGACAGGTGAAAGAATACAGCTCCCTTTAAGGCAGTGATGGGCAAAATACAGCTTGTGGGCAAGATCTGGCTTAGCAAGTGATTCTATCTGGCCTACAGCTGCCTCTCAGAAAGCCAGCAGCTCTCTGACTACCCCTGTGCAGTAGGAGCTGGCTGCTGCTGCAGCAGCAGCTCCAGACTGAGTGGCCATGAAGCCACTCCCCTCCCAGAAGGGGGCACTGAGGATAAGAAGCTGGATGCTCCTCCTGGCTAGGCTTCTGCCCTCTTCCCACACTGAGGAATCATGGACAGAGGAGTGGGTGCAGGGGGAATGGGGTGGGGAGATATGGATAGGTCAGGCTAGGCTGGGAAGGAAAGTATGAATAAAGCCACACTGCCTGCTCCCCCCCCCCCCCCCCCCCCC
>NW_017729033.1:91946736-91963866 GCF_001723915.1 Gavialis gangeticus | reverse complement strand
CCCCCCCCCCCCCCCCCCCCATCCCTGCAAGGTCCCAAAATGGTGACTCCAGGGAGGAGAGGGGGGAAGGAATGTTTCCAGGGTGGCATATGGAAGCAGCAGGGAAGAAGAAAGCAGCAGGAGCAGCAAGGAGGGCTTGGTGTGGATTGATGGATCACATGTACTGCTGCATCCCCTGGGCCTGAGGTGGGTTGGCTTTGCTCTCTAGGCTGTGTCTGCACAGAGGTGAGAGGTACTGCGGCTTCCAGGCCCTGGCTGGGATGAGAGAAGGGGAACTGGGGCCCATTAGGGCTGTGCGAAACAGCACCATTTCATTTTGACTTCCATTTCACTGTTTTGAAGGAACAGTGTTTCATTTTGCTGTTTCCAAGCACTGTTCCATTTCATTTAATCAAAATTGTTTCACTGTTTCAACACTGTTTCAACGCATTTTGACATTTCGCCCTTAGGCTATAATGGGGAATCACAAAAATGCCTATAACTTTGTCATTTCTTTCCTAATTCAAATGAAAAGAGCAGGGATGGTAGCCCCTGCTGGGGCCATAAAGTCTGCCAGGTTTCAAGGAGATAGGTATAGGGGTTTCTTGGAAACTGCACCTCAAACTGCTGACAAGCAAAGCTTGTGATGTGTGACTTTGTGTGTGTGTTAAGCCAGAGCAGGGTAAAAACTGCAGGAATGGTAGCCCCTGTTGAGGCCATGAAGCCTGTCAGTTTTTGACAAGATAGGTGCAGGGGTTTTTGGGAAACTGCACCTCAAACTGTTCAGAGCAAAACTCATGTCACTTGTAAGTGTGAAGGCACAGAGAAAGCTCAGTTCAGACAGTTCTTTTCATGCTGTTTTTACATGCCACCCACAGAGCACTGGGATTGAAGGGAGCTTAGCAGGGGTGACATGTAGAGGGTGCACACAGGTGCACCTGCACCCCCTGAGCATGGCAGTGCACCTCCTACAAAAAGATACTGCCAGGACTGTCGGTGGTGCCTGAGGGTGCTCGCCGTTTGCCACCCTGCTGCCGACACTGCCACCAGTGCCTGTAGGTGGTCACCAACCCCTGGTTGGCACTCACCCCACCCCCCACCCCCCACAAGGGGCCTCCAACAGGCGAGGGAAGTAGACTCACAGCTCCATGGACATGGTACAGACGTGGAGTGCAGCTGCTAGGGGCCCCGCCCCGCTGGTGCTGTCTGCCCTGGGCTCCTCTGGGGCCTCTGCCCGGATGGAGCTCATGGCAGGGTTGGTGGCCCCCTCCCCTCCTGTTTGTGAGGGTGGCCTGGCGGGGACGCAGCAGCTGGTGGTAGGGGAGGGGTTGGGTGATTCTCTTGCCTGTCCCTCCTGTGACTGGCTTAGGGCCCCGGAGGAGCAACTGAGGGAGCTCCAGGCCGAGGTGAGCAGGCTGCGGGGGATCAGGGCTGCAGAGGACGAGATTGACACCTATTTCAGTTCACTGCAGGACCAGGCGTCCAGCATATAGACCTCCCAGGAGAGATGCACAACAGAGGTGTGGCAGAAGGTACCCACCAGAACCAGGGCTGCTTGGGCTAACATGGTGGAGACTCCCCAGGTACAACTTGGGAACAGATACGAGGCCCTGGCAGCCCTGGAGGAGAAGGACGAAGGGGATGCCTCCAGCGGGGAAGGTGCCACTTCACACATGACATAGATGGCGCAGAGAGGGAGCACAAGGAGGAAGAAACACTGGGTCCTTGTCATTGGGGATTCCATCCTAAGGGGAATGGAGGGTCCCATCTGCCAGCCCAACCCCATGGCACACGAGGTCTGCTACATGCCCAGGGCTTGGATCCAAGATATCACAGAGAGGATCTCAGCCTTCATTCGACCCTCAGACCAATACCTCATGGTTCTTATCCATGTGGGAACAAATGACGCAGCTAGGGGGAACCCAGACTGCATCATGAAGGACTTTGAGGCCTTGGGGGCACAGGTGGTATTCTCCTCAATTCTCCTGGTAAGTAGATGCAGACAGTGATACGAGGCCTGCATCGGCAAGTTTAACTGGCGGCTACGGAGCTCGTGCGGCCAGGCAGGCCTTGGGTTCCTGGACAATGATCCACACTTTTGCACAGGAGACATGCTTGGGAGGGATGGGCTACATCTCTCCCCTAAAGGCAAGCATGTCTTTTCTTCCAGGTTGGCTGATCTCATATGGTGTGCTTTAAACTAGCTTCGCCAGGGGGTGGGGCTACAGGAGGACAGGAGGACACATCCCAACCAAGATGAGTGACAAGCACAAGGAGTACCCAGGTAAGTGACAGGGGTCCAGATAGTCCTAAGACTCAAGGGGTGATGCAGGCACCAATACAAGGCCTTAAATGCCTCTACGCTAATGCTTGTAGCATGGGAAATAAGCAGGAGGAACCAGCCCTCCAGATAGCTAGTACAAACCCAGACATAGTAGGGCTCACAGAAACCTGGTGGGATTCATTCCATGACTAGGTGGTAAATATTAGGGGCTACAGACTATACAGGTGGGATAGAATGGGGAGGAAAGGTGGGTGTGTGGCACTCTACATCAAAAAGCAATACACGTCCTCAATTAACAGGATAGGGTCACAGAGGAGGGGCAGGATACAACTAGACCTGGACAGGTTACAGGAGTGGGCGAATGAGAATAGGATGGGATTCAATACTGACAAGTGCAGGGTACTGCACTTGGGCAGTAAGACCCAGCAGCATACTTATTGGCTGGGGAACTCCCTTCTCGAAAGCACAGTGGCAGAAAGAGATCTTGGAGTCGTTATCGATTCCAAGATGAACATGGGCCGCCAATGCGAGGACGCGATCAGTAAGGCTAACCACACCTTGTCATGCATCCACAGATGCATCTCAAGCAGGTCCAAGGAGGTGGTCTTCCCCCTCTATGCAACACTGGTCAGGCCACAGTTGGAGTACTGCATCCAGTTCTGGGTGCCGCACTTTAGGAGAGATGTGGCCAGCATCGAGAGGGTCCAGAGGAGGGCCACTCACATGATCTGGGGACAGAAGGGCAGACCCTAAGAGGAGAGGCTATGGGACCTGAACCTGTTCAGCTTTCACAAGAGAAGGCTGAGAGGGGACCTGGTGGCCATCTACAAACTTACCGGGGGGACCAGTGGGGAATCGGAGAGACCCTGTTCACCTGTGAACCTCCCAGAATAACAAGGAATAAGTTGTCTGAGAGTAGATTCAGATTAGGCATCAGGAGGTGCTGCTTCACTGTCAGGGAGGCTAGGATCTAGAACCGACTTCCAAGGGAAATGGTGCTGGCTCCTACCTTGGGGGTCTTTAAGAGGAGGCTTGACAATTACCTAGCTGGGGTCATATGTGCCCAGTATTCTCTCCTGCCCAGGGCAGGGGGTCGGACTTGATGATCTACTTAGGTCTCTTCTTACCCTACATCCATGCATCTATGAATCTAAGTGGCCCTCCAGCCCAAATAATTCCCCACCCCTGCTTTATAAGACACTGGGCAGTAAAATGGCTTATAAATCAAAAAAATTGCAGCTCCTTCACACGTGCCAAGAGTTGGGACTGAGCATGACACCTGGATACTTAAATCCCTGACCAGGGACTGGAAGAGAGTGGAGAAGTACATCTGTCCATGAAGGATTTGAGTGAACATCAATGGAAGGCAGGTGAAGCAGTGGTGAGAAGCCCTGAAGCTGTATCAAAAAGATTTGGTTGCAGGGAAGTAGAGACAGACTGCCAAGAAGGGAAAACAACCAGCTGGTGAGACCAAAGTACTGAGGGAGAGGGAGACCTTTATTTTAAAGTACAGAACCATTTGCTTTTTTTATTACGTTTACACTGCAGGAGAGGTGGGGGGGTCTTTAAATTACTACGTGGATGCTTGGTCATTTTATTTTTCCTTTCTTATGAACTGAAAACTGAAGATTTGGTTTTGGAACTATCAGAGAGGTGGAGATGGTCCCAGCCATGTTGCATGGGGAGGAAACAGGGCCAGTGACCCTAGTCCCCAGGAAGGGCTGACAGCAGGGGAGCTGGATAGGTGAAGGCGAGCCCCGACAAGACTTTCTAATGCATGGGTGACTGGCTGTTTGCAAAAGCAAGAAGTCCTGAAAATATTCATAATGTGAGACTGACCCCAGCGCTGCTAACCACCTCTCAAATATAAGCTTCTAAGATCAAGTCGTGGCAGGTAAGATAAGAAGGTGAAGCGGGGATTGGGGAAGATTGTGACAGATGACTCTGGCCCCAAGGGAAAACAGCAGATTATCCTATTTACAGGGTAGCAGTCACATGGTTATTTGACATTTTGGGGTTCAACTGTTTCGGCTATTCTTTAAAATCATGATGGTTAGAAACTAAACAGAGCTTCTCTGTTACCTAATTTGTTGTGCTTTGTAAACTTTTTGTCTTCAGCTAGGATACTGGCCACTGCCACAAGGAAAAAGCCATTTCTCTCTGCAGTATCTATCGCTTCAGAGCCATTGGCTGCATCAGAAGAGGGACTTACTCTACAGATCCAAAGAGTCATCAAGACAGCGGGTGTGTTCTGACCTCTCTTTTATGTCACCTTTCCCACAAAACTGCTAGCATGGTGGAGTAAATAATAGCTCTTTCAAAATGCACAGGGGCTGTGGGCTCTCTGAAATCTGTGTTCAATGCACAATGGAATCAGACTTTCCTGCTGCTTTGGGGCATCCATATGTACTTCTAGTGTTGAAAGGGCAAGGGATAGGATTTTGATCATGAACAGGATGGACGACTAGATGGATCAATGAACTTTTCAAGTATGGCAAATTCCTGGCCTCAGGAGGCAAGGTGTTAATTATTAATATGTATTTCCTACAGTTTCCTCAGCCTAGAACATCCAGTGTCTAGTCTCTTAATCTAGAGAGGTGGAAATGCGGTAGATCAGCAAAGATTACTGCTAGAATAAGCTGTTCCTCAAGTAAACTTTTGTAAGTGTCACAGGAAAGGGTAGAAACACTCAGTTATGAAATCGCAGGAAAAGAGAAAAATATTCAGCTCTGATTCCTATAAGGCAGAGGTTTTTATCATTGATTTTTTTTCACTCTATTTTTATCTGCTGTGAAAACAATCCTGCTGTTTTGATAGAACATAAAATGAAGTTGCAAGCACACAGTTAAAAGCAACTTTGTGGCACAGGCAACCCTGAAGAAACAAAAAATAGACTGTGAACCACAAAATAACCTCACTCTCCTACATTCTCAACACCTAAAACAACAGGCTGTGAAAATGGTTTCATTAAAAAATAACAAGCACATGCTCACCAGGGGATAGATCGGGGCAAACGGAATAAAAAATTCTTCAATCATTGCTCAAGTAGGTCAACTAGAATTAATTCAAAGGGCAAACATTCAAAGTGAGCTTGCCATCCTGCACCCTGCCCCCACCTCACAGCAGCCACCCATTGCGTATTCCACCCCCTGCCTCTGACAAGGCCAAGGAGAGAGCTGACTTATTACTTACGTTTAAACAACGCGCTCATTGCAATGGGCCACTTCTTGTTTTCAGATGTCAATGGTGTTATTTCAGATTTACACCAGCATGACTAGGCAGAAAGCAGGGCAGGGGGGCTCCTTACAGACAAACTAGCACAGCTAAGTTGTCATCAGGTGACATGTCTCCAGAGGCAAAAGCAAATGTAAACAACACCAAATATAATATAACAAAATCTAAAAATACAGATGCCCCACCAAACATGCTTAAAAACTCATCCCTAATCCAGTCTAAAAGCTAAAGCTAGGAGAA
The DNA here is from genome assembly GCF_001723915.1 of Gavialis gangeticus. Taxonomy (NCBI): domain Eukaryota; kingdom Metazoa; phylum Chordata; order Crocodylia; family Gavialidae; genus Gavialis; species Gavialis gangeticus. The sequence goes on along the minus strand of NW_017729033.1, from coordinate 91,958,129 downwards.
TTTTGTACCAGGCCCTGAAGACTACGAATCTGGCTCTATCAGATCAATCCTGAAAGTAAATTCTCCGAGGCAGGTCTGAACAAGAAAGGCCATCCAGCACCGTACAAATCAGGACAGTTCAGTAAAAACTCATCTCCTGTTTCCAATTGCTGTGGCCGAGCAGTGAGACAGAGGTGGTTTCTACGCTAGAGTAAATCGGTCTGGTTGAGAGGTCATTCATTCTGGACTTCCCTTCTGTCGAAGTGAAGTAGCTCTGATGTACTGTATAATATTAATTCCCTTAATGGATTTCAGCTATAAGCTTTTTGGACCTTGCAATGCTGTAGATTACTAGATGTGCTTAGAAACTTATCTATCTTGTGGTAATGTGTTTTATAAATTACAATTTTGTTTTAAATCCCCCCTCTCTTTTCCCAGGTGAACCATTCTCTCATTTATATCAAGAGAGAACACACAGGTCACCATCAAAGTAAAGTTGCTATATATTTTTTCTCTTCATTGGCTGCAATAGAATTCTATCATTAAAAATAAAAAACAGCATTTTCCCACATAAGCTTGCTTTAAAACTTGCCAAATTCAGACAGGAGAGGTTAACTCTGGAGGGTGCACTACCTCAACTGTTTTCTTCCATAGCTTGTCTAATGAAACAGCTGTCCCAGTTTAAGTCTTTTCTCTCCCTCTGCCCTAACAAAGCTAATTAACCCTATCCCTAGAAAAAGCACATCCTGCTGGTATAATAAAGATGTGCTGCTTTCTCTACACTGCCAATTATGGCAAATGTAGAGTAGAAGCCAGAGTCCACATTCTGCCTAGAATTCCAGTTTGTGAGACTGTGCTGCAAGAAGCAGACTGGAAACACAACCAGTTAGAAAACAAATAGATTTGAAACACCTTGAAAGTAAAATGTATTAAGTTATTCTTTTCCACAACAAACAGTGCTTCCATTCATTGCTCAAGCAGGCACAAGATTCACTCTTCTTTTATAAGCAGGGAGGAGAAACATGAGGTTTCTGAGATGTCTGGTTCCCAAACTCTCCCTTTAAAAGTGTTTAAGGAGACTAGATGCCTCTAATATCTGTATGGGATTGCATTCAAGGTGCACACAAACAGATTTCCATAAGGAGCTCTTTTCATTGGGACCAAAGCTCATTCTTATATATCACTTAAATAGGCTAGCTCCTGCTTCCTTTAATTTCAATATGGGTTTTGTCAGTGAGAGCTTGAATTGGTCCTAGGAAAATAAAATAAAGAATTATAAACTTCAGGGACATAGATTCACATTCTTGATAGCCTATAGTCCTCCAGTGGGAAACACGTTTGAGATCTACATTTCGTTGTGCATTGGTGTAGATGCAGCACTTAGAAGAATGGGACTGACCTTGGGCATTCTTTGTTGCTATGCATAATTTTAAGATTATGATTTCAAGCCACCCCAAATGAAGACATCTTTATGTCAATGATCCAGAACAGAGCCCTAAAGGATTCTGTTGAGAGTTTGCCCTACAAACAGATACCTTTTGAAGAGTTGGTTTTGCTAAGAGGTCTCTCTCCCTCTCATTTTCCATAGACCTGAGGTATATTTCTGATTAATAAATAGTAGAAGTATCTTCCAGACTGGAAAAGTACATCTGGCATGCACAGACACTGAAAGCAGAAGCTTCACCAGCAAGAGCACTTAGGTGTTTCATATTAGTTTACATTTCACAGGCATGCTGGTACAATGTGGTGCCAAGAGAGCCCCCAGCTAAATTTGGCACTTAGGACAAACTTTGTCAATGCGCTCAGGAAATAATGACTGACATTATGGTGCACTTCAAATACCTAAGCTTAGTCTTAAGGGAACAGAGGACATTTAAATAAGCTCTTTTGTGCAAGGCAAAAGACTACAGATTGCTTTATTATACTATTACAAAAGATTATCATCAAAAACCTTATCCTAAATTCTCATTTATATTTGAAAGCAGTTTTACTATTAATTGTCCACGTTCTTCTCACACTTCATAATTCAATGTAGCCAAGGCCTGTTTCAGTTTCATAAAATTGGCATCTTTATTATACCCTTGAGCTGCAATTTTCCAACAAGAATAGTCTAAATGATGCTTTTTTCCCCTTCCTGTGCAAAGTGCTACTCTCGATTACCTGCAAGCTTGCTCCCACAGGGCAGGAAGCAAATTTGTACTACTGAGTATATGTAAATTAAAACAAAGGATTCTGTTGTCTATAATGAAACCTGGAGCTACTTAGACAGTTGAGTTAACCAAAATAAATTATTTTTCACCCTCATCTAACAGGGAGAAATATTCCCCCTGAAACCCAAACAACACAAAAACCTACCCCAACTCAAATGTTTGAGATAATTCCTCAGGTTTTTGGCATTTTGTTTTCTTTCCAAAACTATCTAGTCTTAAACAGTGTTCATAATACCTTCTTGCTTGTCAGAGTCCTTTTCCATCTTTCCAGCAACCACTGCCTATGAATATTTTTTTTTGTATTTGGAAGAGAAATTAGCTTTACACACATTAATTTAAAACAAGAGTGGCACTATTACCCTTCTGTACTCTGTTTCTATTGCAAATTACATGTATCTGGAAGACTTTACTGCATTGATTTTAAACTGCACATAAACAGAGCATCTGGACTTTGTCTTAATGAGAAAAAAGTTTGGTCCACACTTTCTCAGTGGAATGATTTTGGTATATAATTGGTAGCAACAATTTCAGCAGTAAGCCCATTTTCTGCCAACAATGCATGCATGCTAAGTGGGAATGAGGGAGCTGCAGAAGGCACATGGTCCATCTGATGAAAAGTTGGTTTATATTTAATTAGAAGAAATCAGAGGAGGGAAAATCCAATTTATAACAAGGAGAAATAAAAAAAAAAGTATCTCACTGACTTCTCAAATTCCTTCTTGCAACATACAGGAAAAAAAATTGTCTCACCATGAAATTCCAAAATCTAAGACATTCATTTTAGAGACATGTTTTGTAAAATTGGCATGGAAGATGATATGCACATTTCTTTAGGATTTCTGCTACAAAATTCAGAATTAAATAGGATTCTAAGAGTTTTCTTTCCTATTTAATTCTGAATTTTGACCCAGTCCCAAATTTAAGCAGCAACAAAATGAAGCAAAAACTTGCCAATGACTGCAGAAAGTTACTCATCGAACTCTTTCAAAGAGCAGTTTTCGTGTTAAACCAAGCCTTGACAGTTTAAGAGAGATTCCCATGAGCCCCTTGTTAAAAAAAACAGCCTTTGGATCCTATGCAGCTGAATCTCAGCTTCTACCTAAAACAAAACCAAACCAAAACCAAAAATACAGTCTCTAGTCTTCTTTTTGGTAAAGAGGACTTGAAAGGGGAAATGATGGCAATACACTGGAATGAATAAAAATAATATGAACTTGGTCTCCCCTCCTTACTACAGGTATGATAAAGATACCTCTCCTTTTTCTCCATGGCCCTCATCACGTGTTTCAGGTAAAAATAACCAAGTTAAGTTTGGGACATATGCCATATTACCTTTTCATTATCCACCCCCCAAATCCTTGGCCTGGACTTGAACATAGGGGTATGATAATAGTTGAAATGAATGAATTTCACAGAACATCTCTTCATTTTATATTATGGCATCCTCCTTTTTTCTCTTTTCTGTTTTCACCTCTTCTCTTTGATTACCTTTCTCTGCATTTTTTCCCTGTCTTCCTGCTGCCCCCTCCCTCATTTATTTGTTACTAGTTTTGGAATGAAATGAGCACAACTATTAAAGATGGGAACATACCACAGACTTATATGGTGCCATTATAACATTTTCTTTTTAATACCAGTCTATTGTCTCAGCTTCTGACATACCTCATTGCTTCCTGAGTAGACATTTTCCATGTATTTGCTGCAGTGATAGCACTTAGCTTCTCGGGCTCAGTACACTTCTTACAACCAAGAATTTTGCTAGATAGGTGCCTGAATAGCTGGAACTGAAGGACTGGATAAAGATTTCAGGGGACACAGTCCCAGACACAAGTGTTCTGCAGGTGTTCCAAGTACACATGCAGAAAACACTGGCTTATGCTCTTTTGGTGCAGCCATTTTATAACTTCCCCCTTCCCCCTCCCCACAGACTCTCTTCCCTTCTCTCAGGACTACTAGTTTGATGGCTCTTCCTCCATGGTCCACCAAGATTTCCAACCAAAATATGACTGTTCCCTACAAGAGTGTGCTCTGGAAGAAAGGATTCTTGGGTGTAAATGATCATCTTTTTCACATTAAAGAGAAAGGATCACATGTAGCTATGATGGAATAGCCATTTCTCCTTTCCCTTACCCTTAATAAAGTACAATTAATTCAGAATTAGCATTTATGGGTATTGCTAAATTGTTTCTTCCAATGTAGATTGTTTTGCACCTCTCCATCTTAAATTATTTTTCCCACTTATCTCATTTTGCTAGGCATTTTAGTACACCTCACAGTTCCCACTAAGCTGAACAATATTGTGTCATCAGGCACCTCATTACTCTTTCCCTTTTCTAAAGCATTACTAAATATATTTAACACCTGTTCTTGTTCTGTTCCCTGTGGACATGTTATTAGCCTCCTCCTATGCTGAGATTTGAGCATTTGTTCCTCTACTCTTTGTTTCCTATCTTTCAGCAATCTGTTAATCTATCATAGAACTTCACTTTATCTTTCACCCTTCAATTAGCACGTTTTCTTAACAGAGTTTATTTTTTTAAAAACCTTTACAGAAAATCTTTTGAAAGATTGAATAGGTTATAGTCACTCTACCCACTTTTTAATAGCTCTGTCAAAGAATTCCAAGAGATCAGAAATGTACTTACAAATCTGTGTTCCTGAAATTAATGCCAAAACCATTGGTTTTCACCTAATTCCTGGAACCATTCCTGTCTTTAAAGAATTACTATAATATTAGTAACAGTATATTATTTAAAAGATGAGAAACAGTAAATTATTTTAAAGATAAGCTGTTTTCAATTATAACTGACATATATTTTTATAGCAGTTCAGCTACCTTGGTGTTTGGCTCTTTCAAAACTCAGGTGAATACTTAATGACTTATTGGAATTTAATTTCCCAAGTTGTTCCAGTCCTATTTTTGATGTCTTTATCAATGGAAGTATCTCACCTTCAGTATCTATAAAGAGCAAACTCGTGCTGAGTATTTCCTCATCATTCTCTGTGGTGAAGGCCAATGAAGAGATATCATGCAAAGTCTCTGTAATCTCTATCTTCTTTGATTACCCCTTGATATCTTGGAGAAGCCACTGATTTCTGTAGGGTTCCTATTTCTGACATACTTGCATATTTTCCTGATAATTCTCTTTATACTTTTGGCTATTTAGCTCTTCACATTACCTCATAGACCTAAATCTCTCTCTCATCTTGCCTGCCAATACATTTTACTTTATTCTGTATGCATCAAAGTATCATTTTAGCTGCATGCTTAGTTTCTGAAGATGTTTTTTGGGCTCAGTAAAGTCTCTATATTGTTTATCAACTTTTCTCTTCTTTAATTTTAGGCTATTCTACACCCTCGGACTCCGGGTAGAAATACACATCGCCAATCTATTGCAGCACAGCCGATTCACTTCTTTCGGCAAAAAAACGTTGCACTTTGTCCCACACTCTCTGAGCAGGGAAACGTGGCTTTTTCCTGCTCAAGCAGACCTTCTCCTGCATAAGATAGGGGGGCTTCCTGTTTATAGAGAGGCACCCTGAGATTCCTTGGGTTGCCTTTTTGTAAAGGGAAAAGTGGGCAGGTGCTTTGGGGGCACGAGGGGCTCTAGAGCACCTGTCTGGAGAGTGCAAGCAGCTCAAGCTACCTGTACTGTATCATCACAGAGCTAATAGATGTCTGCCATGACAGACAGGCAGATTCTGTTACTACTTTTTCTTGTGCCATTGATTTTCCTTAGATGCAGTACAAGGATAGACATTCTTCAAGGCCACCGAGAGCCTCAGTGCTGGTGGTGCCCTCTTTAGACAGGTGATCTCCATGGTGAAGGAGCTTGAGTATCAAATGGAGAAGTTCCAGGGCATCAATGTTCCTGGCTGGGGCAAGCCGCTTTCTTCAGTGGTGCAGGCACTGGTGAAGCAGCTGAAGGAGGGCATCAGGAAACAGCTGGATCTGTTGTGGTCCAGTAAGGTCCACGTGCTGGTAGGTATATGCGACTCAAGGGTGAAGGGGATCATCTGCAGCAACAAAACCCTCAATCACTGGACAAAGGTGCTGGTGAACAGTCAGGGAGGCAGAAGGGCAGAGGCAGGGGGATGTGGAAGAGGGGGATCCACTTTCCTGTGCCAGCACTCTAAGCACCAGCCAATCTCCTCCACCACAGCTGCTGCCAGTGTGGGCCAAGGGCATGGCTTCAATGTTGGGGTCCAAAGGCACCAGACCCCACCGTCCAGCAGGTAGTGTAGAGGCCTTGGTGGCTGCCTATCTTGCCGAGCACTGCAACTCCTTGGGCTACTGGGCAAGTTGCAGCCAGGTGTGACAGGATCTGACCACAGTTGCCCAGGAACACCTGTCCTGTCCACTGACGAACTGTTCCAAGTGAGAGGGTGTTCAGCATTGCTGGGGATGTTGTGACACTCCACCGCACCTCTTTGGACAACAGCTGGACGGGGTGAAGATGCAATCTGTGAGGCACGGGCTGCAATGTAGGGAAGGTACGGAGCTGCAGAATGGACATCAGGGGCCTAAATGGGCAGCCTCCTGTCCATTTTCACTGACTGGCTTTATTGCCAGCAGCCCAGACTCTGGCTTCTTTACTATTCATTCCATCCAAGGAGAGCACACACATCAACTGCAGATACTTCCTCAGCCTGATGAAGGGTTTTTAAACCCGAAAGCTTGCTAAGATATATTTCTCCAACTACTTGAGTTGGTCTAATAAAAGATATCAGATTGATCCAAAGAACCTTGTCTGCCTATGTGCTTAGACCAACATGTCTAAAACCTACACCCCTTAACACACAAGTGATATGAGTTTTGCTTTCAACAGTTTGAGGGGCAATTTCACAGAAACCCCTGCACCTATCTCCTTGAAACTTGGCAGGCTTCATGCCCTCAGAAGGGGCTACCCTCCCTCCTGTTTTCATTTTCATCAGCAAAAAATGACAAAGTTATAGGTATTTTACTGATTCCCCATTATAGTCTATGGCCGAATCTCTGAATCAGGGCCGAATCTCCGAGTACGATTAGGCTGAATCAAATTGGGACAGTGACTCAAATCACCAAATCAATCACTGTCCCTCCAAATCAGCTGAATCTGAATTGAATACTTGATGTTTTGCACAGGCCTATTCAGCATACAGCTACGTGTTTTCTTGAGCTAAGGGTATAGTCTACTGTAGACAATGCCTTGATACACAAAAATCCCTCTCAAGATCACTTGACACATTTTTCTAATAGAGCAGGAGTGAAAACGTATCATTTTCTATACTATATCAAATTTTCATGGTAACAATTTTATTTCAAGTAGTAGGATATATACCCCTAAGGAAGAATAGTGTCTTGCAAGTGACTTCATATGAGCAGAAGTCGTGGGGGTCCTAACCAAGCACAGTCATCTGCTCACATGAACTCACTTTCAGGACTGGGAAGAAGGAAAAAAGCATGAGAATTTGGGTGTTGGATTAGATTGTGAATTTAATAATAACAGTTTTCAAGTTCAAGTTTAGTAACTGTTACAATTGCCCTTGAAGTCATGTCTAGGGACCTACTCAATTCACCATTTTATAGATTTCATGAAAACCATGAAATCAGGCATTGCCCACAAAGTCTGCAAATTTGGCATTGTCAACTAAATCCGCTAACTGAAAAGAAAACTTACTAAAAATAAAATGCTGGCTCCCCAGCCTCACAGACAGCCAGAAGGGGGTGGGGAGGAAGCAAGCCACCAGCATGAAGGGGTGCAGACAAGATGGTGGCCACCCTCCCCAGCCCTCGCCACTGACTGGCTGAGCGATTTGCCTGTCATGCAGCCCCACCCCTCCCTCCAAATCAGTGGCAAGGAGTGGAGCCACATGTCAAACAGCCCTATTGGCCAATCAGTGAAAAGGGGAGAGGCTGCATGATGGATACCCTCTCAACAAATCAGTGGCAAGGGGTGGGGCCACACAATGGACAGCCCTCTCAGCCAATCAGCAACAAGGGGTGGGACCACCAGAGTCCCATAGCCAATCAGAGGCATGGGGGGAAGCCCGGTGTGATAAGCCTACAAAAATGGTAGTGAGCACTGTGTTCAGGTCACAAAACCAGCTACCTACCTCCCTGATTTTGTTTAGTCCCTAGTCATGTCCCAAACCCTTCCCAAACTTAATGGCCCACCAGGCTACTGTGGTTAAGGCACACTTGTTTCTGTAACATCAGCACACAAGGAACCAATGCAGCTAGTGTCGCATCCAGCCATCTTTAGCTGCCCAGCCTGAATGACCAGGTACTCATTTCCAGCCAAGTTAACTATGGGTAGGCTTTTTTGGTATGTGTTCTGAGCAGGGTTTGAATTACCACATCAAGAGACATAGCAAGAAGCCTTAAACCATTCTGCCACCTGACCCTGCCCTGGAAGTATGTAAATATTATTACAACTTACTAAGGCAAGAACTTGCAAAGCTGTTTAGCATTTGTATCTCAGCTTATTTCAATAGCTGCCATTCAGTGATACTGTAACCATGTGCATTTGTTTGCAGGATTGAGTTTTTAGACTCATCAGGTCAAGGAGTTAATAGGCAGGGGGAGGAAGAATACAGTAAGTGACATTCAGAATGTGAAACTCTTGATGCAGATGACTTAGCTGACTTGGCTTAATGAATTTATGTTCAAATCTTATGTGGATTTGATTTCAAATCTTATAATATGACAACACTGAGAAGTTACATATTTTTATTTATGTTTAAATGTCTTAGTGTTTCTAATGAAACCAGAAGGATTAAATTCTGGTCAATTTATTTATGAAAAGAATCCTTTGAATTTAATGAGGCATGAGCAAATTAACCCAGCTTTTTAGAAACAGAAACTATTTTCAAAATCAAATTTATTTTTTTATTGTTAATGTTGTTTGTCTAGTATTTGCACTTTACTCATCGCAACCAGCCAGTGAAAATAGACTGGCCTTTTTCATTTGTTGATAATACATGTCAGACAAATTAATTGGTATTAATTAAGTGCAGCAGCAGGCAATAGCCTCAAATCTTTCTGGATCATATTCAGATATGCAATATTTTTATACCTGCTTTCCAACCTGTCATATTATTGTTTCACTTCCTCAAAATTTTTATTTTTTTAAAATAATGAATTCAGATAAAGAAAAAGAGGACATCATTGTGTTAACGTTAATTTTTGATGGTATACTCAGCCCAGACCAGCCAGCCACTCCTGTGCAACTAATTCTTTCAGCATTTTAAATATTTATGGTATAGTAGTTCTTAAGGTTCTCTAATTAAATCAAGATCTTATTGTAGTGCTCTAAAAACACACCAAAACCTATAGCTTTAAGGTTAAAGAGTTTACACTCTAACTTTTTTTTGAGGTAAGAACTCCTTAAATCATTATGACAGCACAAAATATGGAAGAAAAATATATGATATATTCATAAGTGTAAACTGAAATTGTAGGATACAGGTACATTAAGGACTTAGTCCAGTGGCCATTAAAGTAAATTAATGATTACTGGCTGCGTCTTCATGAGACTGACTATGCAATAGTTCATTACTACTGCACAGTAGTGTTGCATGGCAAGAAGTGTGATGTGACACTACTGCCCAGTAGTAACAAGCTACTGCACAGTCAGTACTACCTAAAAGCTGTTCAATGACACTACTGAGCAGTAATTCTGGTATAAACAACTACTGAATGTCTGCATAGTAACAACTGTGCAGTCAGCATCTTGTGTAGATGCAGCCACTGTTGACTTCAGGGGGAGTAGATTCAGGTCCTATGTCTGAAAACAATTTTTTAGAAAAAGGCTCACTTCTTTAGAAGCTCCACTTTTTAAAACTAGATCTGTTCTGAAACACAACTGCTTCTTTTTAAATGCATAAGGAAAGGAAATTTTTTGTCTTACTGTTAAAAAAAACCTGTTAAGAGCTCCATCTTTTAACTTTTACCCACACAAGCAATCCTACGGAAATGTGGGGTGCACTTCTTAGGAGGTAAGGGCTTCTTAGGTAGATAAACACTTGAAAGATAGGATCACAGATTATAGATATTGTACTTCATAGAATGATTCAGGCTCTGAATCTATGTCACTAGTAGGGAGATGTTTAAGTCTTGCACCATTCATAATTCTGGGAGTCCTGTTGACAAATGGTTATCAGGTGACCCCCATTTTAAGCACCATATCATCTATCAAAGCTCAACATGATACTTAAAACTATGATGCCAGCTGAAGGAATATTTATGTTAATGCTCTTCATTCTGAATACCAGTGAAGGAGAAGAATTAAAAAGTTGCCATTTAAATCATAAATTCATTCAACATATCTCAATTAAAAAATATAGTGTTTTGAAGTCTAGACACTAGACTGAGCTGATGAAGGGGAAGAAGAACTAGCTAGAAATCATCTGCACACCAGTACAGCAGAAGGTATATCTCTGAGGCTTACTAATACAAACTGCATAAAGATGTCTCCATCTAAAACTCTATGGTGCATCTGAGACAGTTAAAACAAATATAAAAGAAAACAATTACTTTACACCTGAAAAAATATTGAGTTTCACTAATGTTTCTTAAGCACCCGATAGCCGCAAAAAGAGTCCATAGATTAATGTACGCTTCCCCCCAAGGTGATGGTTGGTCCCCTAGGAAATCAGTTGAGATAAATGAAATAAAGGCACATATAACTGACCACACACAAGATCTATATGCATTTAAGAACTGTTGGTCAAGCTGTTTGGTCTACCAGACTCTTATACCCATGATGTATCACAGAGCCATATCCTTTATACACAGGGAGATAATGGAACACATGCTGACTAATGGGTTACACAAGCAATGTTATATTAAGCAAATATTATATTATAAGAAAACTATTATATTAAGAAACTATTATATCAAGAAACTGTTTCAAGGACTGGCCTAGAATGGGACTTGGTGCCTGGATGGTTCAGAGAACTGAAGAAACTTTTACTTTGAGATTACTGCTTTAATTATTTGTCTCTTACCTTTATGGGCCTCATCACTGTAGTACATGAAGGTGAAATTAATCTCAAGTGTAACTTCATTTGTGTATCTTAGTGAAAGGAGGTGAATGAGAGAAAAACAAAATGGAACTATTTTGAGTTACTTTTCATGTAGTTGTATTAAGGGTTGAGTTTGCCTCTGAGGGCCCAAGCCCAATAGTGCCCTAAACAGCTTGCTATCTGACGGTGTCAATC
>NW_017729033.1:91934801-91941736 GCF_001723915.1 Gavialis gangeticus | reverse complement strand
TTATTTGTCTCTTACCTTTATGGGCCTCATCACTGTAGTACATGAAGGTGAAATTAATCTCAAGTGTAACTTCATTTGTGTATCTTAGTGAAAGGAGGTGAATGAGAGAAAAACAAAATGGAACTATTTTGAGTTACTTTTCATGTAGTTGTATTAAGGGTTGAGTTTGCCTCTGAGGGCCCAAGCCCAATAGTGCCCTAAACAGCTTGCTATCTGACGGTGTCAATCTTTGAAGTGTGGTTGATCCCATTAATTCCTTTCTTATTGGTCAAGAGTCCACAAAATCCTTTCTGGCAATGTTTATGGAGTGGCTATGCCAGGAATAAGTGAACTTCTATAAAGGTGGAAGCTCTAGGGTAGGACTGAGGCACATTGCTGGGGCAGTACAAGGAAGCTGTTGGAGGGTCTGGAGGCTAAAACTATCTATTCTCCATATATCTAGATCATATCCATCTTTAAAGCTGTTGATCTGATGCTTTTCATGAGCAAAATATGAGAGAGAGAGAGAGAGAGAGAGAGAGAGAGAGAGCAAGTATATAAGAGAGCAAGAAATGAAAAAGAGGTTTCAAATACAACTGGAGAGGTTTGTGAAGTGTTGTTCATGTTGAAGCAACCCTGTAATTCTAACTGCTGCTAGGGAAAGAGAAAAAAATGATAAAGGATACTCCCCTGATGGAAGGAGAAGGGGGGCAGAGGATATACCACTGCAACCTTCAGCTAAAAGAAAGTCAAGCCTGAGGCATAAAAGCGGGGCACTTATTGAATGTGTCTGAGGGCATCAAATACACTCTAAACATTAAGTAGATGACAGCCGTCTGCTCAGAGGTACAGGACAGCACTCAAAATAGTTACTTTCTGTCCTTCTCCTATTCACCCCCCTTCACTAATATACAGAATCAAAGGATCTCTCTAAGACAGCCTTCATCTGCCTCAGGGCTGAGGAATGCAAGATCAGCCACTCACGATCACCACCTGGCTCCCTGTGGGCCCACTAATGGTCTGAGGGCGCAGGAATAATGTGATTTGTCGGGAAGGGGACAAATGCTGCAATAACAATGTCCACCTAAACTCGGGCAACAGCTCAGTTTAATTGTCCCTGCAAGACACCCTCACTAGAGTTAAGCTTGGAAAAGTGTAGTTGAGAAAGACATTATTTGCCTGTCCTTTATTGAAAATTTCAGGAAAACCAAATGTTGGTGTCCCTAGAGGCATAAGCAAAGAGACCAAGTGACAGGGAAGATAAATGTCTCCTACTGCCAGTGACATATCTAACTTAAAAATACAGAGAATATTATCATAACTTTCTGCTTTAAATGTCTTTATTAAAGAAACAAGATTTATGTTTCTGGGTTGGGGGGGCAAGAAGAACTTTGATCTATACAAATATGTGTGTGTGCATACGTGTGTGTATCTCTCTTCAACCCGCCTATTGGGTCCAATGCCAAGAAGGCAGGAAGATTAAAGATAAATAAACTATCTTGGGGTAGCAAGAACATCTCTGTTGCTTGGAATTCATTTGACTTTCATTCTCCTTAGAACTTCTAAGGCAGTGGTTCTCAACCTTTTTTATAACAGGCCCAATTTGTAAACATCAATGGCCAGTCCCAGCCCACTGCCCCTCCCTGCTGACCCACTGCCTCCCAGGCCCCAGCCCCTCAGTGTGTGGGGCAAGGGAGGCCCAAAGCAGCCCCTTGCAGACTAGAACTCTGACAGCCTGCAAGCCTCCACTTTTTTCTCCATTTTTCAAGTTTGTTCACAACTCTTTCATATATTCTTGAGATCCACGGGTTGAGAAACACTGCTCTAAACAAATATAGGACATGATTGCATCCTTCATGACGAAAAATGTATCCTGAAGGAGTAACTCCAGTTGCATTTTATATTTTTATCATAAATAAATGCAGTGTGAAGCATATGTAAAGTATGTGCAATTCTGAAGAGCTGCATCAGAATATCTGACAGGTGGAAGATGATTAACAGATATGTCTCATTCCCCTTTTACACCATTTTGCACCATTATAATGACCTTGTTTTCAGAGTTCTTCATTTACAACTATCTCAGAGGATATACAGTTCTAGGACAGTTATAGAAAGAACCACGTTTTCTCTCTGAGCAGCTTGATATACGAGTGCTTTTTAAACAAAAGTAAAGAAGTATGTATGGCAGTCTCTGTCCTATATTCCAACATGTTTTCCCACCCATCTTTTAACACATACTTAGTATGTGGCAAACAGTAGGCCAGCTTGGAGAAGATGGTGCTAAAGAACACAGTGGGCTAGGTTGCAACTTTAAAATGTTTTGAGTGAGGGCAGCAAGAAACTGAACTGCCCAAGAAACAGACTAGAGAAAGAATGGTGAGTCACAAATCATTATTCCTCATCCAATCCCTTCTTGTTCTGCAATGTGAATAAACTGACTCAGTCCACTTTGGGGAGCAGCTTGCTTCTTCCTCTGCAGGTATCCACTGGAGAAGGTGTGAAGAGTTAGATCTACTACTCATTCCCACTATTTTTCAGTAGTGAGGAGTGTACAGTGGGTATTTTGCACTTTTCCTATTGCCAGTATCACAAGCAGAGCAGAGAATAATCGGGCTGGGAGAGGTTGGATAGATGCACTGGGTCTGGATGATGAGGTTTTGCCTTTACAACAATGTAGGGCACTTGAACTCTGCAAGATGACAACAGATTGCTTTAAAAAAGATGGCACTGAATAAACAGTAAGAACATAGAAAACATTCTCAATATCTGAATGTCACAAAGCCCTTAGAATTTTACATTCGCTAAATGTTCATAAAGGCTCGGGACAAACATTCACAAAGCCTGTGCCTGGATTGATTCAATCTTTGCAGGTTAGTTTAAGCTGGCTAGGCTGCATCACTTCATAACTGTAAAGACATCCCAGAAATGCAGGCACATGCCTTCAGTGTCTCAGGTTAGAAGCTGGGGGTCACTGGAGCAGTCCTCTCTCCTCTTCTATAGTGCTGACCTGAGGTGGGGGCATGGCCAGGCCCCAGCAGGACACTCTGATTAGGGAGGAGTGTCCCTGTCCCTTGATAACAGAACATTTATCAACTCTGTTATCAACGTTTATCACTACATCAGAAAACAACAGTCTCTCTCATTAGTTCAAACTCTTCTTAAACAACTTGTTTCAAAGAAGGAACAGAGGGGCATTACCAGCTGACCTGTTGATTGGCTGCAAAAAGCCCTAAGCAGACACAGTCCGGTTTCCCACAGCGGGGATTGTAGCCAGCATGTGTTATGCTAGCTAATGCTGAGGGGTGCCTGTGTAAGGCAGTGGGGAGGGGGAAATCCCTGCTTAGCAGGGAGTGGTGAGGGGAGGGGAAGGAGCAGGGGGAAACCAAGTCGATGCTTGCAGTTTCTGCTGAACTCCAGCCAGGAAGCAGATGGGAGGGGCCAGCTCTGCTGTGGAGTAGAGAGTCCTGCCCAGCCCAGGGAGCATGCCAGGATGCTTGGGGAATCTGGTTAACTTAAACCAGAAAGGGGTCTGTGACAGACATTGCATAAACTGATTGGACCCAAATCAGTTAAGTCTGATACTACATTCAGCCAGGCTTATCTCAAACTGGTTTCAGCCATTTCAAACTCTTGAATGTGCACTGAACATCTGTTCTGTTACAGGTTTAAACCAGTTTCTGATTACTTAAACTGGTTTATGTGTAATGTCTGTCCCTAGTCAAACAGATACCCCAGTTCCCACCTGGGATTAGACTCTGTCTAGTCAAAACTCTCCTCATTGGCTTTTAAGATCCAATGACCATAGATAAACTATGGCAGTGATTGCCACAGAGTCTCCTATGCAGAGCAACAGAGGTGTGCTACAATTGCCTGTTGGGAATAAATACTCTCTTCCCCTGTCTGGCATATTGCATCTTCTCCAGCTACTTCAGTAGTCCCTGTGACTGCTCCCCTGGGGACTGCTCCCACTGCTGCTGCCTTCCTCTCCCTTTCCTCACCCCTAGGCAGCCCCTGTGCCACCCCGCTTGACACTCCCAGCAGCACACTCTGCTGCATGTGGGCAGATGCACAGATGGAACTGCACTCTGAAGCCTGGCTTGTCCCCTCCACAGCTTTCTGGGTTAGCAAGAGAGGCTGCAGTGGTATTCACTGGTGTGTAAGACCCTGAAGGAGCAGCCTTATCAGCACAGGCTGCCCTTACCCCCTTGGGTACAGGCCAGGAGTTGGGAGGGGACAAACAGTGGAAGGATGAGGGCACAGCAGGGTGAGATCCTGCCCCTGCTGCCCTTAAATGGAAGCAGCTAGATTAGTGATTCTCAACTTTTTTTTGCCTCAAGATCCTTCTCCATGTCTTTTCAGAATGTAGGTCTATCTCAGTGATTTTCATCTGGGGTGTTGTGAAATTCAGAAAGCATGCTGCCAATTTTAATCCAAAAAAAGTGTGCCCAGTTATCAACAGTTTCAAAAACTGTACTATGTACTGCTTCCAAAGGGCCAGTTCATCATAGCTCAGACAG
Organism: Gavialis gangeticus; assembly: GCF_001723915.1. NCBI lineage: Eukaryota > Metazoa > Chordata > Crocodylia > Gavialidae > Gavialis > Gavialis gangeticus. The sequence goes on along the minus strand of NW_017729033.1, from coordinate 91,937,240 downwards.
AGAAACTCAGCAGATTCGATCCATAGAGTTTTTTAGAAATACTTTTAATGGCTTCACGTTACATGGGATAAATGGCATACCAAAACAGAAAGCAAACTCTGAGCTTTGCCTCCTTTAAATTTAAACGATAATCTGGGCCTGCTCTCCAAAATCTAAATCCCAAATTCAATTTCCCAACATTTGTGTTAGTTTGAAACTTGGTTTTAGTTAGATTGGTTTTAGTTAGATTTCCACGCCGTAAGAGCAAGTCAGTGTTACTGTCCCAAGCGTATCTCCAGAGAAGACACCATAGAGGCTCTGCTAATGAACTGAAATAATACTTCTCTTCATATATCCCATTCCTTGCTAACACTGCATACTTCCTGGGAGTTGCTTGTCTGCTCCATACCTTCTAATGGAGTCGGAGTTGCTATCACCATAGTGTCTGGGCAAATATTATGCTACCAGCATACTCTGATTTGTAACAACAAGGGCTGAGAGTGAACCTGACCCAGGGAGGTGCAGAAATTGATTATGCTTAATATATAATAACTACACAGAATTTGGACTTCATCTTCTATTGTTAATGTTGCCTTTATTACTCACATTTGAATTGTAAGGTCATTGCAATCTCATGCCGATAAATTTCATCTCTTCAATGTAGTAATAGTTAGGACACATTATCTCTATAGACACAATTATCTTCACACAGCATGTACTCCGCTATTTATATGTCAATCTGTGTCTGATGTGAACTTGCTTTCTCTTTACAGTTTCTTCCAGAACTTATCAGGTTGTTATTACCAACACTTTTCCTCAGCTAAGATTTGGTGCTGTTCACAGACAGACCAAACCATAGATAAAGAGAGAGAAAGATTAAATTTGATTTCCTTTTCTAAGGAGTGAAGTCTGTGTGAATAACATAATGTACTAAAGACATTTAGTGACCAAAAGAATTATACAGATTGTATAGCAGCATGAAGATAAAATTAATTGCATCTTCTTGCATGATATCTGTTATGAAAGCTGTTAAAATAGTTTTGTATATGTAGGAAGAGCTGAGAAAGTGTCACTTTCATGATGCTTCTTTTTCTTTTTTGCAATCAGTGTCCTTTCATTTCCATTTTTATGCACCCTCTAAGTGTTTCCTGCTGTAGTCACAGTTCACCATGATGAGTTTCATATTTGATGGAAAATAAGCAATCAGAACCCTGAAGATCCCAATTATTTGGTTCCCTCAAAGCTTTTTGTTTGGAACATCAATGAGGAGGATGGAAACCTCATGCAGAAAAAAAGTGAGTGGATGTCTTTTTCCATGAACTGCTGCTTTGGTGGTTTGAACACAGCAGCTTCCACAACTAAGAAAAGAAAAAGAAACAAAACAAATGCAAAAGGCTTTTCAAAGTGAGCAGCAATCCCACAGCAAATCTGCATAATAGTTAGGATAGTTGTATTACAGTTCTAAAACAGCCAGGTACATTTGAAGGAAGAATATATTTTGGTTTTAAAAAATAGACATCCCTTTTTTTTCCAGTCACTGTGTTATTTGTGCCCTTTTTTTCCAGATCCAAAACAGCACCCATGAAACCTTCTCAATATCACCCTCTTCTTCAAAATCATGGTGGCCTTCACATGTGGCAAGAGTATAAACTACTTCTCTTATACAGTAAGAACATTCAACTTCCACCAGATATGTTTCTGAATACACACACACCCTCTTATATCATTTTTAACATGAAAAGTATGCTTCATTAATTCTTGGTCACATTAGCCCCTGTGTGCTGTATCAGGCCAATGGATCACTGAATACCCTCACAGGGCTTAAGTGGGAAACAGCAGAAGTGGAATTTATGTGTTGCATAGGCTTTGTGCCAGCATGAAACATCATTTTTTCAGATTTACTGTCCAGAGAGTTAGAAGCAAAGATGGGTCCTCATTATGAAGCTCGGGCCCAGAATTGGATCAGAATCTGAAACCTCCCCACGGTTCATGGCTTTTTCCCCCTACATTTTGTGTTTCTCTTTCACCCGTTATGTGGAGGGAGACCAAGAAGGAAAATTCAAATCCCAATCTTCTCCTGGATACAGATTTTCCAAAATGTAAGGCCAAATTCAGATATGGGGTTCTACTGCAGGTCCATCACTGGTTACAATGTTTTTCCCATTAAATGCTGAATTTGTTCACACTTATATTGCCAATTGTACAGTAGGGATTAGCAAAATTTATCAGTTCAGGCTGGTGATGTTTAAAAATGAGTCAGACAAAAAGTAATGAGATAAAACATGGGTTCAGAATCCACTTTACTGAAGGGGTAAGATCATATAGTATCAATGGAAGGATGACAAAAAGACTTCCTCTCTTCTGTGAGAAAACTCTAACAGTTTAGATAAAATAAGACTCTCAACACACACACACACACACACACACACACACACACACACACACACACACACACACACA
>NW_017729033.1:91896550-91934755 GCF_001723915.1 Gavialis gangeticus | reverse complement strand
ACACACACACACACACACACACACACACACACACACACACACACACGGAGTTTTATTCCAGATTTTCATCCCAAATTCTGTCCTTCAACCTACCTGCCACCAAAATATATCTATTTTTAGTTTCATAGGTTTCTAAATCCTGTAGACCCAGAAGCCAAATGATCAAGACCTGATAATAGAGCTATTTTCATAGTATTTCCCACCCACCCACCTGGAGTCAGAAAGAATAGACTATTTCATGTTAGAATGTGTCATCTGTAATTCACAAAACAACTTTTCAGAAATGAAATGCCTGTATATGCAGATTAATTTTGTATAAGAACCTAGACTTTTTTGGGAGGTGGGGAGGTGAATGGGAAGGGTTGGCTTTTCAGAAGTGAGCCTGTAACCTATTTGAGATTCAGTCATAAAATGTTCCTCAGATGTCATGATGAACAGCATGTTATGAAAATTTAGATGGCTAGACATACTGTGTTGCTTAAGGTTTGTTAGCTCACCTGATTACAACATCCCATCAAAACCTAAATATTTGAGTTTTACCTTCTACCCTTCTGAAACACAGAAATTCAACCACTGGAAAATGGATATAAACCTGGATATAAACCTACTATTTGGTGTGGGTCTTATTTCAGCAAAATAATTAGGTTAGAGGGGAAAAGAAGAAGTGTTATGAAGAAGAAACACATTAGAAAGCGAACAACCAAAGGTCTGAAATAAACCTTTGGACAGTGGCATGATGCATGGGACAGAGTATATTTATAGCCTACTGAGGCCTGCCTTTTACTACAATAACATGAACATCATTTACTAAACAAACACCAGCTGCCCATATATCTCTGGCACCTGACCATTTAGGCAGTTCAAAAAAGCTTCATCAAACACAGAAATCTATTAAGGAGTGAAAGTAAAGCTTTCAGTGTTAAGAAAAAGAGGAAAAAATAATATGACTTGTTCCTCCCAAAGTTATGGGAAATAATTTTTAGACAAATATTTATTTTCTTTGTGTGCACATTACACTAATCTGTCATAGCTGGTGGGCAACAGGGAATGGAAGACTTATCCTGTTTCAACAAAGACACAACACTAGAAACAAGTACAGTCATTTCTAGAACAAACACACAGGCATATACCTTCCTGCTCAGGGCATTTCAATCTCCTCTCCCTGTTTCTGAAAGACTTTCTTTTTAAGTTGAAATCTGAGAAAAATGTGCAATTCATTTGAAAAGACAATGCTGCATTCTTGTCTGAACACATCCACTGTTTATATGAAGAGATTCACTCTGGAGTTCTAGAGCATGGAAGAGAATGGTTAATCCATTAGAACAGCTCAAAACTGTTGGGGGACACCATTGCCTTTGGGGAACTGGAGGTCATTGACACCCTTTCCCCATCAGCAGTTCTATCCACTTATGGCTGACTTCTGAATTTCCAGAAACTTGTTTATGTTAAAGGCAAGACAGAGGGCTAACTTATGAACTATTTCATAAGAAGGCAACTAATGATTGGCAGGTAAAAGAACTAGACATGCATGGTCCTTTGCTGCCAGCAGAATTCCTGGTACCTGCCAGGGTTGCAGAACCAAGCACTGTGCTGATAAGACAATCTAGAACTTCGCCTTGTAGACTTTTTTACATTCTGGTGGTTGTAGTGGCTCAAGAACACTACCCGATAAAAAAGAGCTTTAGGATTAGGCACCCACCCATCACCATCAGCCTTTAATCACACACTACAAGTTAGAATTTTGTTTGTTGTTATTTAAAAAATACATAATGTAATTTGCAATGAGATTTCAAAATAACTGCTCGCAGCTGCTTGAAGGTCAGATGGAACAAACTTGAAAGAGAAGATCATTAAAAAAGAGACATTAGCTTCACCATTCATTTTCTATGTACTTTGTTTCTATCTTCTGATTCTTTTTCATTTCGCTAAATCTTACTCTCCCATAGATCTTCTCTTTCTGTGTAATCAAGGAGTGTAGTTACAAGCTTTTCTTAGTTACATTTTGTCCTCAAAATAAAAAAGTGATATTTTTATCATGGAAAGCAACTTATTTTTTACCCCACGATTCAGCCCAAGAAAGAGCAGCATGTAGCTATGCTCCTTTAGAAATTTGGCAAAAACCTGTTTAGGACTACCCAAGTCACATGCTGCTCCTGTTTCCTCATACTTTAGCCATCTCTGTCACACCTTTTTTTCTGGTATAGATAACTTCCTCCTCTGCAGCAGCTGTAGTGCACAGGCTACTACACTGATGGGAATGGGAGACAAACCAGGGCTCTATGGGCATCTTTACACATGCTCATGGGGGGAGCTTTAACGAAAGCTCATTTGACGAGCTTTAGTTAAAGTGCCCCTGTTGCCATTTTGAAACGTGGGGTGCTGAATACACATGATGTTAAGGCTGTTGGAGTGTGCTAATTAGCACACTCCAGAAGACTTGATTAATTGAATCTGGTCCAATGCATTCTAATTAGAACACATTAGAGCAGGCACTGGGCATGTGTATAGGGTGTATAGGTGCCCTACATTTTCCCAACTCCTGGAGGAACAGCAGCAACCAGGTGGTGGTCATTCTTCTCTGCTGTACTGGGGTCTGAGGAGGATCCTGCAAGAAGGTACACAGAAGTACCTGCCAATGCGTTCTGAATGATAAATTATGATGGATAGATTAAGCTCCTGTTTAAATATAAATATCCCATAATCAAGTATGGCAAGAAAATTTGTGTACAGCAAGAGACAGATAGTTTTAAAATCCCTCTAGTACAGGGCTCTCGCAGGCAGCCTCTGTGTGTGCCACACAGCATATCAGGGAGGGAGCATGGAAAGAGACAGGTAGGGTATAGAGCAGAAAGCAGAGAAACAGAGGAGGCAGGGAAGGGAATTGAAGTAGCACTTGTGCGGGGTGTGGGGTTTACCTTGTGGCCACAAACTTTGGCCCCCACTGCTTTAGGATTAAGTTCTTCATTAAGCAATGGTGTGTTACTCCAGCAAAGATAAGGGCTAATTATGAAAGAGAAAGACAGAATCCAAGAAGAGAAGTGTCCAGTGTTGAGATATACACCTCTCCTGGGAGCAGGAAAAAAAACACTCTAAGGACACAGACCCACAAACAGATCAACATGTGGCAATTCAAGCTCCTTTGATTAAAAATGCTGTGAGTACATGATACAGTTCCTACAGTTCACTGAGCTTGAAACAACAGTGGCAAATTTACCATGGGATGAAGTAGGGCTCACTTGTAACTTTGTCCTGCCTACAACTTTCTGCCGTTCTATGCATCTATGTTACACTTTCATTTGCAAAGCCTGCTCACTGGGCTGCAGCTGCCATGGTGCCATTTGCTCCAGCTTCACTTCTCTGTCCAATGCACCCATGGCCTGACAGTATTGCCATTTATAACACTAAAGGGCAGGGAATTAAAATCAATAAAGAGGAGGAGGAGTGGAAAGCTGCACTGAGATTTATTCAGGCGATATGGTTCTCTGCTGTCATGCTCAGCCCCTGTACAGTCACAGTTTTGAAGAATTAACTTCTTTGTATTAGAAGAAGGGTACAGGGTAGAGACTATGACAGTGCCAATTATACTGAGGCCCTGGTGTTGATTGGATGTCTAGGAATGAGAAAAAAAAATTGATATGGTTTTGAACTCTTGCCTTCATTCAGTCTCTTACCTAAATCTTGGACCAGTGGCCAGCAGAATTTTAGAGCCACAGGCTGGAACCATCTGGCTCAGTCTAAGATGGGTGGGTTTTCCAGTCTACATGCTGCTGCCATTTCTCCTGCACCTGCCACTCCCTGGCTGTGTGGCAGGGGTATGGGAGAAGTCTCCCACTGCCAAAGAGCCTTGGCTCCATGGGTTGCATCCAGTAGCTCCACAGGCTAGATACAACCCACTGATATGTTGACAATCCCTGCCCTTCAGCTAGATGGCCATTTTCCCTTCAGCCTACACACATTATTCCTATGCTCCATTTATTTTAGGAGATAAAGACTCCATGTCAGATAGCCTTAGATGATAGAGCTTTGGACTGGTGAAAGAATGTAGACGCCACTGCAGAGGCTTTACCAAACTTGCTTCATTTTAGCTTATTTCCTCCCCAGCTATTTTTTCTTTCAACTCTCAGTTGAGATACTTAGTCAAGCTGAAGCCAAGAGTTTAAGCCATTTGATAAGCTCTCAAACTGAAAGCTTAACATATCTCTGTGTCATCTACTGACTGAGCAGAATGCTTTAGTTTTATGCGCCTGGAGGTCTGATAGATTTGCTTTCATGTGGATGCAGCTGTCTGCCACCTATAAACTTCTTAAAAAGTGGACTTTCTTCTGCTGTTTTTTCCCCCCTTGCAATTCCCAAGTAATAATCAAAACTCCCCTCTTTGTGATCACAAATCTTCCTTCACAAAACTCCATGCCAGGGATGTTGCTGAAAATGACGGTAATTTATCTGGTGTCATTCCCTCCTTGGAGTACTGTGTTCTCTCCCGTAGCTCACCTGTCAGAATTAAACCTCTTTTCTACAATATCTTTAGAGACTTTCTAATAATGCAGTAAAAGGGGAGGAGTCTATAATACACAGATCATTACTTGAGCCTAGAGAGCTCTGAAAAACTACACAGCTTGTCTATCACTTTGCATATGGTATGCTTAATTTAAAGAGTCAAACAGGATTGACCGTTCCATGGTTTGCCAGTAGAAGGTGCTAAAGAACTTTCCCATCAATATCCAGTCTCTACCATCAGATCTCCAAAATATATTTCTGCTAAAGGAGCAGGAGTTCTGTGGCTGCCTTTCATGTGCATGGTAATAACAAAAGGGTCTGACCCTAGATTCATTATATGGACAAAATTCCAACTGAAGCCCTGCATCAGTTGCTGTGTCACCTCACCTGACTTACAAATAAAGTGTTTTAACTCTTGCCCACCTACTTGCCCTGCCTCACCTGGCTTTTCAAAGCTGCCCCACACTGCAAGTGCACAGACACAAGTGAAATAAAGGAGAATCCTTTTTTCTGGTCTCAACCTTTTCATCTTCTACACAAAACTCTGCTGGCCTTTCCCCCAGGCACCACTACTAGCACTTTCTTTCTAAATACAGTTCACAAACTGGTTCATACTCTTTTGTGACTCATGTCTCTGCCAGCCACTGCCCTTCCCATCTGTTACCTTTCTAGCTGCCCAAACCCATCAAGCATCTTTGTGTCATGAACTTTCCAGCCAAATATATAACTGAATAAATAAATGATGAAAAGGAATGGTGGCACTCAGAAAACTGTCCACTGCCTAGACTGCTTGCCAAGGCAAGTCTAAGATTTTCCTCTGACATTCAAAACAGGTGAGTACTTTGGGGAAAGAGGATGAGGGGAGGAGATTGAGGGTTTACAGGGAGCAAATTTGCTAAAGAGTGAAAGGGAAAGTTATTATTTTGTTTTAATCAAGAATACATTCTAAAACCAATACCTGCTCTGGGATTAACTGACTGATGCCAGGAAAAAAATGTGGACCAGAAACTAAAGATTTGGAAAAAGAGATTTTTATCTTAATTTATCATTTGAGAAGTCAGAAGCATGTTTTGTAAGGGGAGAGTGAGCAGGGCAAATGGAAAGGAAGCACATAGATTTTTGTAAGGTTAGTAAAGAAGGAGAATGTAGATTTTAGCAGTTCGAAGCTCGAAGCAAAAGGAACAATCACCAGCCCAGAACAGGACAAATACTATAATATATTATAGAATTATTTTTCATTTTTGCAGATCACAAACACTGAAATTATCACATGTACAGAAGGCAGGACAGGTCTTTTTATATGGAGTTAACACGACGGGAGGGTTGACGAAAATTGGAATTCAGCCTAAGCAATTAGTAGTCTGTCAGTAATTGGGATTAAGTAATCAACTTGAACCACTGAAAGAATGTACTGTTGGGAACACTCTTCCACTGGCAAAGAGATGGATGGGATAATTGTAAGGCTTTTCCATCTCTAACTGCTATGATTCTACAGTAGAATAATCCATGAACAATTTGATGTCAGTGATTTAACAATGAAATACCAGGATCGATATCTAACTTACTATTCTCTCACCTTTCCTTCAATTCAGCTCAAAGTCTAATAATGGTCTGAACACATTAAAAGGCTTTTACTTCTTCTCAGCTAAGAAGGTCTGAGGGCAGAATCCACCGTGTGTGTTCTCAGGCGTGATTATGCATTGTTTCATCCTGTCAGCTTGCATATAATATTAATACTCATTGAAAATATTGCCAAAAATGCAGCAACTAGGCACTTTTTGTCCTGGGTTCTATCCTCACCTCTGCTACTGATTCTTGTGACCTTGGACAATTATCAACTGTCTGCCTTCTTAATAATTGGCGCAACAGTGTTCGCTTACATTAGGTAAGGCTTATTAGTTAATTAGGGCAAAATTGCAGCTGTCTCTTGCAGTGCTGTAGTAGAAGGAAAGAAACAGTACAGGACCCAACCATAACACAGATTTATGTTTTCCTGAGAACAGTAGGCTGTCTGGTCAGCTTAGCCTGGCCATCAGCACTCCGTGGTCTTAAGGGACTCTAGCAAAATGCTAGCGCATAGGATCTGGCCGCAGGTGTTGGGGACAGGCATGCTGTTCCTTTCCAAAGCAGGTGTAAGAAATGCTATATAGCATGCTACCCGCAGCATGCCCTGGGGCAATCTGCATTTTCATCTGTTCCATGCAGACAGGCTGTTTTAAACACTGTTCAAAATGTTGCTGCAATTCCAGGTTGCACCACTATTACCATATCACTTCAGTGAGGAATATAGCAGGAAGTTGGCTTGGTGTTTTGTGATCCTTTCATTAAAGGTACTATATAAATATGCAGTGTTTAAAACATGGTCTTGTGAAGCTGGGTGGAAATTTGTCAAATACAACCCCAAATTAACAGCTACCTCCACTTGTAGCACTGGGTAGATACCTGTTAGGTGAGTTGTAAAGAAAAATATTTCACTACTTGTACAATTATTGTATACCTTCCTTTCCCTGGTTTGCTTCTTTGATATGAGGTACTGTCACTCTGTACAACACTCTGCTACTAGGTTAGAAAGTGGCAATTCATAATGCACTGTGTACCTCCAGATGCTCCTTTTATAGTACTGCTAATGCAGCCCCAGAGGCAGTCATCCTAACACAACATGTTGGATTTGCTGACTGGTCCCAAGACAACAGTCAGCATGAAACAAAAATAAGTTCAAGACCCTGCTTATGACAACAGACCTCTCAACCAGCCTCCCAGCTGAGTGACAAGGAGCCTGTAATCGAAACACTCCTTGTTAAGATAGGCACACATGAAATATTAATTCCCTAGAATGTCCACATTTGCATAGTAATAAAAAGTTCATCCTCTTGGCCTATTCTGGCCCCAATTAATGATTCTATCATCGTACCTGAGATTTGGGGAAGGAAAGGAGAGGAGAGGCTGTGGAAAATTTCCCTCCGGAAATGGCAACACTAATGGGGCTTATCTCTACCACCATTAATTTAATCAAAAACCTTAAGGCAGAGGGTTGCAGCAATCTGTTAAGAAAACATTTTCTAAGATGAGAGCACTTCTAATTTCAGTTAGACTCTAGATTTTCTTGTTTTTTCTTCTTTCTTTCCACTTTGTAAACTGCCTTTCTTATCCCTCCCCCTGCCCCTATGTCAAAGGCCTAGCAATTTAAGATTTACTCTGAAGAATGCTGCTTTGTAAATTGTAGATTTTGTAGCAGAGACATATCTGACCTTCTTAACTGATTTACTATTTATGACAGCTCAATTAGTCCACAGTCAGACTAAGCATGCCTAAGATAAAGTCCTAGTATCTCTGTCTCAAAAGATTTCTCAGGAGAGGATACAATCTGACTTTACATTGTGCATGTTAATACACGAGTCTCCTAAATTAGTTTCAAAGTGATTAGTTTCAAAGTGAGGCCCACTGATGATTTATTGGGTTCATTTTTTCCCACCAGTTGAATAAAGAAAAACAAAGGTTATCAATAGCTGACTAAAAGGGTCCTGAAAAGCAGAATGTTAGTAAATCAGTTCCCAAAAGGATACTGTAAGGTACACAATAAAAAATGCAGATGTTTAAATTGCTATTTCTGGAAAGGAATAAAGATCCTCTTTAACAAAAAGTCACACAACTAAATACTATGGGCTCATTGCATACTCCAAATAAACTACACACATGCCGATAGTATGAAAAACTTATGTAATTTTAACAAGAGGTAATTAGTACTTTAAAAATATTTTTTAACAAGGACACAGACCTTCATCACCTTCATAACAGGCAAGATAGATTGTATACAGACTAAAGCAGTTCCCTCTGTCCTTTCTCTGGACCCTTAAATCTTGAGTAACAAAACACTGTTGCGTAGGAAGATGAAAAAATTATTTTCCTGCTTCAGTAACATAACTGTTTAGATATTCTGAAGCTGAGACTAAACAAACAACAACTCATGCACAAATATAGAATTATTGATTGTTCTAGATTCCTTTTGGGATAGACTTGCACAAGGAGAAACATGAAAGATCTCAGCACATTTCTTTAAGTGCTCGGTAGAGAGTACCCTCTGTGCCCGGCTGTTCTCAGGAGATAATGTATTTGCATACATGTCAGTGAGGTACTTGTTATAACAAGAGGATTAATAATGGGGTTGCAGGGATTAAAAGCCAAGCTCTAATAACCTTAGAAGTGAACACTTCTCTGTAATTTGTACAAAAACAAAAGCACTGCACAATGGCACAGTGTGTGTCTGATATATTTTTTGTTAAAAATCAGAACTAGAAGAAATGAACCTTCAGAGTTCAGGCTTGATACTATCAGTTTCCATCATTCAAGGATCCCTCTCTCTCTGTGTCTTGTTTAGACCTGAGGAAGGACATTTAATGCCAAAAGTTCATCCAAGCTCATCCATAGCGCTCTCAGTTATAATGTTGGTTCAGCAAAAGATGTCACAAAAAACTCCTTCATCTCTTACATTACCTGGACCATCACAGCTACAACAACCTTACAACAAAACACAATACAAGAACACCAACATTATCAGGCAAAAAAGAAAAGCCTCTAGGTTGGGCTAGCAGAGAGGTAAGGTGGAATCACCCCTGCACCCTTTTGTCTGCAGGGCAAGGACGTCCTCAAGGCCAACTTGAAAAAGTTAAACATCAACTCATGGGAGATTATTGCTCTGGATTAGCCCAAATGGAGAAAGTCTTCTGCAAAGATCTCACTACTTTGAAACCTTATGATGACAAAAGGAGATCGAAAAGCAGGAGCAGCAGAAACAGCAGGTCATGGCCTGAATCAAGAAACTGGAGCCACCCACGCTGCATGGAAACATGTGCCCACTTCCAACAGAGTCTGTTGATCCTAGATTGGCCTCCTCAGTCATTTTAGGATCCACAGATTAGACAATCATAGAAGACAATTATCCTCAACTGCAAGAGATTGCCGAAGAAGAGAATGCCCAGAAGGCAGAAAACTGAGCAATACTTTGTGGTTGTTCCCCTCCTCTCCTGATTGGGTACATCAGCAACCAGGCAAGTATAGCAAAGACTTCAAATCAATGGGAGGTAACTGTGAATGTCTGTCTCTCTTTCCCCCACAAACTCATTTTCTATTTTCTTGTACCTCCTAAAGCACCACATACAGCATTGCCAGGCCTAGTTTTCAAAAACAGAGTCAACCTCCTCCCTTACTATTGTAATGAGATTGGCTTAAAAACCGGGAGGTTTTAAGAAGATCTATTGGGGAGTAGAGGGAAGATGGCATATATGTTTTCTGCCTTTGGAATATTTAGGGCTTATATTTTCTTGCCTCTAAAACAGTGAAGGCTAGGAACTACCTTTAAAAAAATGAGAAGTTGAGGCAATAACCCAACTCGCACAGCTCACATTTTCACAAAATCCTGTCACTCTTTTAAACCCATGATTTGCCTTCCTTTTTCCTATCTGGATGGTACAAATGAGCTGTTTTCCCACCTTGTGGTCAGAAACCAAACTAGCAGGTCAGTGGAGGAGACATTTGAGCTGTAGCAGCTGGCTGATGACCAGAGGTTGCTCAGAGACATCTGCATAGCAGCATTGGAAGTGTAAGGTGGTTAGTGGTGAGTTTAAATACATATGAGTGTACCTGTGGCTGTGAGGTTCATATGCTTCAAAGGCTACTCCAGAGTGGCTTTGGCTGGGATGAAGACAAAAAAAATCAGTGACCAACTTTCAGCTGCCCTTTGTATCAGTTTATATTCCCAGAATTTTTTCTACTATAAAATGAGCTAGGAACTTGCTTCTATATGATGAAAGGGGAGACTTTAGAAGGAAATTCTACTTGTCATTACTGGAAGACATAAACCACTGTTGTACCCTTTTAACAACCAAGTTAGCATTAAAAATAAAAATAAAATCTCTTTTATAGGGAAAACAATAAATATTCCATCTTTGATCTGTGTATTATTGTCAGTGAGAGTTATACCTACATGGCCAGGGGAAGAATGGAATCCTTAAATATTTTGAAATTTGCTCTGAATTAAAGACGGGGGAAATCCAAGATAGATATGAGTAAACCAGAAAAACCAAGGTAGACTTGGCAGTCAAAGATTGCTGAACAACAGAAAAACATTTTGTGAAGAATGGTGAAGTTGTTTCCATTCCTCCGGGTTCAATTTTTTTCCTGATATGTTTCTAGTTTTGACACAGGGACATTTTCCATTGAGAAAAAAAGATTTCACACTAAAAATTTCAACCACTGCTATCAGTAGTCCCAGTATTGTTTGAGCATGAGCATCTTGCTTTAAAAAAAAAAGTCATAATTCACAGAAAGTTCTGATCTGAATATAACAACTTTTTTTACCTGTCTTTCTCAGAGCTGAACCAATGTGAACAGTTCAATTTTGAAGCTATGGGATTTTTATTTTTGTGTGTGCTGTTGGGTTGTCAGAAGCCTGCTTTCTCTCTTGACATTGCTTAAACACATCAGCAGGCAGGGGGGAAGGAGGGAGAGAAGGGAGGGAGGATGGGGAAGATTATTCTTACAATCTTAACACTCAGCCAAAGATTCCATTTACCCAAACAAACTTCCATTATAGCTAGCCTTAAATATAGCCCATATTTAATTCTTCATTAAATACACATACTTTATTTATTATTTAAAAGAAAATATCCTTTAATGGGGAGAAAGAAAGGTCAGCAATTACACGCCCACAGAGGTTTCTTGATTTTTCCATCAGGCTGTTTAATTTTTTTTAATATTTATTTCTGCTTTGATATAATGATTTCAAAGAATCCATGAAGACAAATAAACAAAGAAAGGCCTAAAGAAACAGAAGCCTTTTGCCTTCTACATGCACAAAGGAGCTTCAGGCACTGATGGAACTGAGCAGACCACTTTTCTGCAAAGCTTTCTGTGAACTCCTAAGCCCATCTATTCAGACTAAAGGTCAAGTGGGTAAACCCAGCAATTTTATTTTCTGACAAAGCCGCTACAGTTTTCTGTCTCGTGTAAAGCCTGTCCACTAAAAGTCTATTATCCTCCATTCTGTTTCAGCACCACCCTGATCTTTAGCTCTAAACCCCTCCATAACAGTTCTTTTCTTTCATGGGCTGCACTTTCAGCCCCTTGTAATGACTTCTTGTAAGACATCTAAAAGCTTTCTCCTCTTGCTCTGTTTATTTAAGCAGTGTAATTTAAGCAGTAGTAGTCAAGGGGCCCAAGCAAGCCTTTCAATGGAGGCAGAAACATGGAAAGTAAATTCACCAGCTAAGTCATCCCCTCCTAGTTCATTAGGTGCCATGTTACTAATAGCATTGCAGTGACATTTCTCAAACTTTTCCTTTGAAGAGTCTCAAAGAACCCTTTTTTTTCTTCCTGAAGCAGCCTGAGCTTATCTTTCCATCCAGATAACAAATGTTACTGATTCCTTAATGATGGGGTGGGTTGTATTGTTTAATCATTTTGGGTGGACTGTCTGGATTACATCAAGCACATGACCAATGAAAAGCCTTTTCCTGTCCATTACCTGTACTAAGTGGCAGACCATTCCCTTTCGAGTTAATCCAGATTGAGAATTCAAATAAAAAAGAAATGAAATCCAGTTGCTCATTGAGATGACAGCTCTTAGGTGCTGATTAATATCAAAGCCACCCACTTGCAAAGTAAAAAGGCTCTTTCCCTTCCAGCCTGCTTCTGCCAGGCTCTGTTTAGCTGGTTGTTTGTTCACTGATATGAATCAGAGCAGGGCCAAGCACTCAGCTTTTAGCAGTAGAGTCAACATGTTCCTCAAATAAATTCAGGTGCCCTCCATTTACAGGTTTTTCCTACATGTTTGGTCTGATAGTTTAGTCACAAATCCTTCAGAGGACATACACTATACAGGAGGAACACTGAAAGGTTATTAGAAATTAGAATCACCGGCATGAGCTATAAAATATCATACTGTCATTTCTTTGACCTAAAGATAACTTACAGCCAGCTACTCTGACTTGCTCCTTCTGTTTACTTGCTTTGAAAAGAGCTGTTAGGGATGGTAAAAGCAAACACTTGTTTTACTGCCCACTGACAAGATTTCATTAGGGGAATGCAAACGGCACTAAAGCTGCCTGTGGGTCTTGAAGTGGGAGCGGGGAGGGAGGGAGAGGGTTGTTGCTGGTGTTTTATTTTTGTTGCTACACTGCCATTTCTCAAATGAGCTCTTGTCCCTATGCTAGCATTTCTTATCAGCACTCAATCACCAACATAGTTAGGGATTATTAAGCAACAGTCAGACATTACTTCAGCAGATTGTCCAAGTTTTCTCTTTGGCATGTTTTGTCCTACAATTTTAATGCTAAGGAAAAAACACGATCAAAATAAGTGTTGCCTACGCATTGGAACAAGGTCGTGGAGTCGCACTGACTTCTTCCAGGAAGGTCCATTGAGGGGTGTGGGGGCAAGGGAGGGAGAAAGAATCTAGTTCTCTCACTTTAGGTGTCTTTTTTTAAAAGAAATGGCGCACAGAGGTTAAATAAAGATCATGAACAGGCATGACAGGTACCAAGGAACTTTCAGCCTTATGTTCTCGCAACTGCTCAGAGTTGTATGCTACCACAGTGGAGACTGGGGGAAGGTGGATCCTAGTACACCCTCTGTGCAGTGTCACCGCCACAACTCCCTTTCTGATCATGTTGCAGAAGCAGCAGCCAGGGACTCTTAAATCCAGAAGAAGGTTAGAATTCTCTCCTTCCTTCCCCTCCATGCTCAGAGGCATGTTACCCTATCCATCCATTTCCCCTCCCTCACCTGCCACTGCCAATGTCCCCACTGCCCCCAGCCAAGTTGTGTGAGGGCTGGGCTCAGTCCAGGATAGCAACACACTGGTAGCAGAGGGTGAGTTCCCCCTCCATACCTGCTCCCCATGGGTGTTCCTTGAGCCCAGGAATAGGTGTGGGGAGGGGAACCCTCCCGGTACCATCCGGGGCTGACCCAGCCCCCCAGGAGGAGCCAGGATGGAGCAGTACAGGACAGTGGGAACCCTGGAAGTGGCAGGCAGGGGAGGGGGAATGGGAGTGGAGGGGATGGTGAGAGGAGAGGAGGGGAAGAGTGGCAGGGGGAATTCTTACCTTCTTTGGGACTTACAAAGTTTAAAAAGTCCCAGACTACTGCCCCTGTGGCATGATCTGCCCACCCCAGCAAGGAGAAGGGAGAGGAAGAGGCTGGGAGCAGCAGGTGTAGCCACCCCTGACTTGCAGTTGCTGCTCTTGCACCCTCCTTTGTAGAATACTGGATATGCTTCTGTCTGTACTACTGGCAGTGGTGACAAATCTCAGCCCACTTTGGAGGAGTAGGCTTGGCTATACTATAGTCTGGTACAGTCTGTGGAGTTCCACTGCACACAGGAAACCTCAGAAAACAACTAAATATAAATTTAGTCAGGTGTCTGACTTTCCATAGTTAGACAGCTTCTAGAAGGAGAATGGAGATTTGCAAGAATAATACTGTAAGAACTGTCTAAAACCAAAGAAAAAAGAAAACTAAGATTCACAAGCATGGAGGTGGCCGAAAGTATGTAACCAGCATGCAGCTGCTATTTGGCTCTCAACCCTCTGAGCCATGCACTGTGAATGCCAAACACACAGAGCTTGAGAAACCAATACTGCGTAGGTGAAAGAGATGTAAAAGCAAATGGAAATAAATGAGGTTGTGGAGCTATGGAGGCTTTTCTCAAATTAAATTCTAATGAAGACAGTCTAGAAATCAGAACGGCCCTTAAGGTTAGTTCTGTAATCGGTACTTGCACTTTCTCGAGGTTTTTTGTTTGTTGTTGATTCCTTGCTTTTAATTAGCAACAGTGTACTCAAGGAAGGTTCTCAGCAATTTCTGATATATTTTGGGCCATTTGATATCATTAGAAGAGCCTACCTTCATCGGTTTCCAAGTACCATTGATCTGAGTTTAGCTCTAAATGTAAACAGCAGTCTAAGCACTTTCTGAGTTTAAGTTTAATTTGAAGGAAGGGGAGGAAAAAGCATCTACCTTTTAAAAACCTAATTTATATTTTACTTGAAAATCTGGTCTACTTTCCTCCTACTCAGGATACTTCAAATGTAACTTTTTTTCTCTCGTCTAAAATCTATATGTATATATTTACACATGTAAACATATCAATAGAAATATATATTATAGATCTATCATTATAAAGCTATACACATATTTAACATTAGCTTAAATAAATACTTGTGTGTGTGTGTATGAGAGCACCATTATATGTAATTTATTGAGTTTGGCCTTTTTCCCTACACCAGAAGAAAATGCACTTTGAAATTACAAAGGACTTCATTCTCTTTGACTATATACTATCTGTACTTCTCTTTAGTGTCCCATATTTGGAAAAGCAGACATCACAGTGGTTGGTCAAAGCTACATATTTCAACTGGAACAGGACCAAATCCATAGTGAAATTGCAGGAGCCAATTAAATGCTCCTGATTTACAGATTAATAAAGGAACCCTGTCTCTTGACAGGAGAGGGTCTGTGAAAACAAACATCAGGGAAGGGAAAATGTTTTCACTGAAAATGTATGGGGATTGTAAACAACCAAATGCCTGGAACCCAGCATGATTACGTGACGCTGTCATCTAAACACATAACTGTTTTGCTCCTAGCAGGAAATAACTTATCAAAAGAGCAAATGATCCCTGCTTTTTCTCTAGCAATCAACATATAAATGTTAGTAGAGGCATTTTAAAAGCTAACCTATGAAATGGACCAAGATTCATGTGAACATTTACCAAGTACTCGATGTATAATCACCTTTACATATATAATTTAATCCCACACTAGCTGTAAATATTTAAAGGAAATATGTTGATAAAGTATAATAATCTCAGCCAGCATGGTATCCTAACAGCAGTAATGGACTTAGTGGAAAAGGGCCAGCTGTGGAACGAGCCACAAAACTCTTGCATCTCAGCCTAATATCTATCTGACAACGCAGATTAAAATAAGAAAAGTTATCTTCACTGCAACTCCTTGTGCTTCTCTACACTTAAACTGGAGGTCAATCTCTACATGTTCTTCCTTTTTGCCAGCAGTAGGCTAGGGGTTTTTTTTTAGCTCCATTGATTGCCATGTTGATATTTTGCATTTTCAGTCAACTAGAAGTGATTTTGTGAGAGAAAAATGATTAAAAAAAACTGTGGACACCAAAACCAATGGATGGGGGAAACCCTCAGACTAGACAGAGTTTGGTAGGGGTTTCAGAGACTGAGAACAGTAGTGCAATGTTAACAGCAAAAAGTGCTCTCAGCTATCAACTACAGGCAGAATGTAACTTCCCGTTGTGTGTCTGAATGACAGTTTTCTAACCACGTAAGTAAGTAGTGATTCAACTTCTCCTGCAGTGTGGACATGCTTGGCTTCTGGTAAGAGGAAAATCAATGACTACTTATCAGCCGAGAGGCCCCTGGGATTCAGTCTTCTGGGACGAACAACATGTCTTCCTCAGACGAAAGAAGCTAACTTTGGAATTCACTGTTCATGGAAAACCATCAGAGTTTAAATCCAGGGACCACAGTAAAGGCATTTATACTTTGCTTAGCTTTGGTCCCGTTATCTGCTTCTATTTCCTGGAAAAAATAGCAGTAGTGGGTGAGTTTAGGTAATTTATTGTTTTGTTTAACTTTGTAAATAAGCACCAAGTCACTAGGGCAGGAGGCACTGTATAAATTCATAAAAGAAATCAAATAAATCATAACAACATAAATGACAATATGTACGCAGCAAGGAAAAATTATGACTGCTCTGTCAACCACTCGGCTCCGCAGCTATGGTTCCTCTTTCATGCCCAAATCCAAGCCTTTCTTTCATTGTCTCTCCCACCCTCAGACCTCTTCCGCCCTTTCATTTTCTCACCATGTCATGGGAGGCATCTCCTTACATGGAAGGAGAGTTGGCTGAAATAAGATGTCAGAGCGACTCCCACTTTCTGGCTTCAGACTCCTGTCGGTGCTGCAGAGTGCCATAAAGTTGAAAGCTCTGGCTACATATCTGCCCCCCCCCCCCCTTAGCCTCTCTCCACTCAGGTTTCCCACTGTGACTATGAAGTTTCAGCTCAAAGAAGTTATTTATTTATCTTCCTCCTCTTATGTGCGATCCTGCGCAGTCTATTTCTAAAACATAAAAGCCCAGCCTAACTGCCGGTGCTGGCTGCCCGGCTGTGGCTTTGTGCGGGGCCCTGCAGGAACTCCCGTTCCCAGAAACTCTGGGCTATGTTCTGCTAGGCTGTCTTAACATATCACAGCAGATTTGCCCACTTGCCAAGAAATGTACAGGGACAAGCCTCAGCAGGCAGAGCAATCTTTGCTTGTCCCCAGTGCTCTTTGTGCCCTTCAGTGAAATTCACATTTCCACCTGCCAGCATCACATTCCACATTATTGCCTGATGGGCAGCAGGCTATTGCCTGAAAACAAAGATGCAGCCATTTTACGAGCAACAGAAAGTCTGTGTGGGAGGACAATGAATTGTGTCACAGAATAAACCTTTTAATTATTAAAACTGGCAACTCGGAGACTGCAGCTGGTGGCGGCCATCTTGACGAAAAGTAGTAATACTTAGCACTTTGTAGTGCTGGGTTTCTTTTACTCCTCAAAGCATTTTAAATCCACTAAATGGCTAAGCCTCTTTACATCTCTTTGGGGAATGTAATGGTATAATTTTATATCTAGGTAGCTGATGGGGGAAAACAGAGACCTGCTTATGGCCACACACAGCATTATTCTTGGACCTCAAGAAGTCCTCTCTTCCAATTTATGCTAGGTGTCTGTCTCTAGGTAAGGGAGAGAAAAAGATAGAGGAAAATCCTGGTTTAATTGAAATCAATGATAAAAATCCCATTGACCTAAATGAGAGCTGGGATTTCACCCACACTATTTGACATGGGCAGTATGCAAGTTCATTTTAACAGTTTGTAAGCCACCTGCTTCAGAAATAATTATAAGGAAACTATAAGTAAATTCTGCATCATAAAGACACTAGAGGAAGGCCTGAAACTCAAAATGTGTATCTGGATGTTGGCAAAGGTTAAGAGTTGTCATAGCCAAGGTTTTGCTTAACCCAGAGCTCTTCCAGAAATCTGAATTTGAATCCAAACTGAAGTAAATTTGAGTATCTATAAATCTGAGGTTTAAATTCAAGTCTATCTCAAGGAAAAAGCAAATCAGATTAGTTTCAATTAGGCACACAGAATAATTATTTTGCTACTAGTGGAGTGTGTCTACATGTGCAATTACAGCCCCTGAATAAACTGTGGAGTTTATTGCTCTGGACTTAATTGTTCCTGGCTGGCCATTTGAACATGCACCCAGGAGCAACTAACTCCAGAGCAATAAGCTCCTCAGTTTATTCAGGTGGAGCATGTGGAGCCCAGGTGGAGCAGCTGTGGCTGCCAGGGTGGCCCAGGGGTCAGCCTGCCAGCCCACAGCTGCTCCCCTGACCAGGGCGCAAGGGTGCTTCTGTGCATGGCTAGCCAGCAGGCTTCAGCCACGCTGATGTACCCAGCCAGGCAGCATCTACACCTGCTCTGCTGTGGAGTATAGGAGTATTTACAAGTAATCCTGCTGGGGAGTCAGTTAGCTTACTCCAGCTTAATAGGGGCACATGTGTAGAAACCAAGGTGTTTACTGCACAGCTAATTAGTCAACTACACCTTGTGTAGATGCGCCCATGAAACCACTATTAAACCAGACTGGATTTATATTAGTGCAGGGGTGTCAAAGATCTAACTCTCAGGCTAGCTCCAGCTCCCAGTGCTGCCCTGGGGACACAGAGTTGAGTTGCACATTGTATGTGGCACACACTGGACCAGCACCACACACAGGGCCCAGGACACAGGAGGTATGAGCTCTGGCTACCCTAGGACCTGCACCAAGTGTGGTGCCTGTGGACAGCTGGTCCATATACAGCATGGGTCCCAGACCAGCCAGAACAGGCACTGCATGTACTGAATCCAAGATGTGGCTGGAGGCAGGAGGTAGGTCCACAGGCCTGATCTGCTCCCCATGCTCTGTATTAGTGAATATATACAACTAGGTTTTAAGCAAGGTGGTCAATCAATTTCTTCTTAAACCCCCATTTTCCAATACATTTTTTAGTTCATACCTGAACCAGAAGTGACATAGGCAAATATTATTTCAAGCAAGGAGAACAAAGCTCTTTTTAAAGTAGGGGTGAACAAAACACAGCCAGTGAGCCAGATCCAGTCCACCAAGGGATTCTATAAGGCCTGTGTTGGGTCCCTTGGCCCCACCCAGCCCAGGTGCAGGGGGCAGTTTGGGCTGTGATGTGTGGCTAGTCTTGCTGCCCCTGGGCATACAGTGGGGCTGGAGTGATATGGTGGCTGGACTCACTTCGCAGCAGCCCCTGCAGCATCAGCTCCTTCCAGCTGCTGCCACTCTCTGCCCCCAGCCCCACTGCCCAGGTACCCCAGGCCGATTGCCACGCACCCACCGTTGGATGTGTTGGATACAGTGGGCAGGCAGGATATCCATGGAGATCAGCTGGGACCCCTGCAGTCAGGACATGCTCAGTTGGATGAATGGGATGGAGCTGCAGATGGGGATCAACATCTGGGAGCAGGATGTGCGGGTGGGGCTAGGGCTGGGGCCAAAGCTGGGGTTGGGGCTAGGATCATGGAGTGGTGACAAAGTGGGGCCAGGACCCGGGGCAGAGCTATGATCTGCTGCCCACATGTCCCTTAGACAGGTGCTGGTTTCACTGGCATGTTGGGAGAAGATTGCAGCTCTGCTGCAGTCCCTGACCCCCAGCCCTAGCCCCAGCCCCTGTCACTGCCCCGCAATCTTGCCCCACAATCCCAGCCCCAGCTTCAACCCCACCCGCTTGCCTGTCCCACTCCCAGATGCTGCTACACCCCGCCCATGGCCCTATCCATCTGCGCGGGTTGTGGGCCAATCTCCATGCAGACCCCAGGGCAGGGCCCGGGTCGCCAGGTGGTGACAACATGGGGATGGGCCCCAGGGCAGAGACACTTAGGGAGTGTTGGTGAGCTGTTGTGGGCCTAGACGATGGAGAGGTGCTGACCTGGACCATGAATCTCACCAAATTTCCCAATTTCCTCCACTCCAAATAATTGCCTAACCCTGCTTTAAAGTGTGTGAAAATTCTGGATAAACCAACTCTAATGGTAATTGGTTATTTGCTTGGCTTTTCCTTTCTTCTGTCTTAAGACCTATTTAAAAGGTCAGTACTCAGCAGGTTATAGCATTTTTCCTAATGAAATAAAGGGGGACGAAATCATTTGATATAAATATCCAAACCAATCAAGCAATCCTGTAAGAAAACCAATTTCTTAAGTTAATTCAACCTCAGTTGAACATTCTATATAGCTCCTTCACTTATCACTGATTTCAACTATCGATTTAATAAATTATGCGTCTGCCATTGTTAAGATTTCTGTAAACGTGTCATGCTGATCTTTGTTTATAAAAGATTTATCAATCTATACACTGTATAAAAATGGAGAATCCCTCACTATTTTTTTAACAGTGTGTCTATACTATATTCCCCACAGGCTCCATATAATTTTCTGATATTTGTATGCCAGCAAGTAAAGAGGAGAACTTCATATGCTGGGCATTGGCCAGGTGTTCTTATCCTATTAAATCCGACTTTTGTGAGTATTTCCATTCATTTCAACGGAAAGGCTATCAAGAACAAGGATTATTCATGTGAACAAAGGAGTAGGACTGTGGTCTAACAAATTGGTCTCTGCTTTCTGGTAAGTTCAGTGACATGAGATGTAGAGGCCAGACCTACTGCTGATGATTCTGTATTTTTTCACTTGCCTGTGCGCACAGGTCACTGCATTGGCCCTGATGCTGCAAAGGGGAAATAGGAAAACTGTTCAAACTTTTGCAGCTGCTGTTCTATGAAGAAAAGTGTAAGGGCCAAATTTTGTACAAAGATATACTGGTGTAAATCCAGGGTAGTGCCTCTGGCATTATTGGAACTACTCAAGATTCAATTACTCTAGCTTTACACTGCTGTGATTGAGAGCAGAAGCCAGCCCATAAAAATATTGCTTACAAAGTTGTAAACTTTCTCTCTCTCTCTCTCTCTCTCTCTCTCTCTCTCTCACACACACACACACACACACACACAAAATCTCTCTGTCAGACCCTGCACTGACTTAAGCTGTACACAGGGCTCCATGCCAGATTATACCTGTGGCCCTGGCCTCACATACAGGCCCACATCATTTAACCCATAAGCTAGGGGCAGACATTGCTCATAAACCAGTTTAAGTGCTAAGAAACTGGTTTAAACGTGTAACAGAACAGGTGTTCAGTGCACACAAGCCAGTTTGAAAATGGCTGAAACCGGCTTGAGATAAACCTGGTTGAATGTAGTATCAAACTTAACTGATTTGGCTCAAACTAGTTTATGCAATGTCTGTCTCAGACCCCCTGCTGGTTTAAAATAAACCAGACATTCGCAGCATCCCCGCATGCTCTCTGGCCTGGGTGGGGCTCTCTGCTGCACAGCAGGGCTGGACCCACCCCTCTGCTCCCTGGCTGCAGCTCCAGAGACTGTGGGCTGCTTCCCCCCTCTCCTCACCACCCCCTGCTAAGCAGGAATTCCCCCTCCCCTCTGCCTTGTGGAGAGGTGTCTGTGTATTAGCTAGCAGACAACATGCTGGCTATGGTCCATGCTGAATCAGCAGGTAGAATCAACCAGTAGCTGGTAATGTCCCTCTGTTCTTTTCTTAATTGGGTGACAAGCACTGAATTAGGGGTGATAAACACTGTTATCAATTCTCTGCTGGGCAAATTAAAGCATCCTGCTAGGGCCTGGCCGCAGCCCCCCTGCCCCAGCTCAGTCCTGTGAAAGGGAAGAGTGGGCTGATCTAGTGCCCCAGCGCTTCTAGTCTGAGCCACTGCAGACATGTGCCTGCATTTCTGGGATGTCTGTCTGGTTACAAAATTGATTTAGCCTAACCAGGTTAGATTAACCTGCAAAGATTGAATCCATTCAGGCTCAGGCTTTTTGAGTGTCTATCCTTAGGCATAGGGCTTGGAAATTTGGTGATGGGGTAGTGGTGCCAGTGTTAATTGCTACTGCTTCCCCACTGCCTGATTTCCAGACCCATGGGGAGCCCTGCAGACTGGATGACATGGGTCCACAGGTCAGATTTGGCCTGTAGGCCAGAGGTTGAATACCACTGCTTCAGACTGTCAAAAACGCGGCAGAAGAAAAGAAGAAAGGAAAAAAACTGCATTGGTTTAGCAATATGCTCTGGGTCACCATCCTGTCTTACTACACATGTGGAGTTGATTCTACCTGCTGATTCACAGTCCCGTCTTACTACACATGCAGAATTCATACTGTAGTCAATGGAAGTTTTGTGCTAAGATCAAGGGGAGCGTATCATCCTAGCTCTTTACAGGCAGGTAGAAAGCACCATAAAAAAACCCATGAAACATGATTAAAAGTGTGTTGAAAACAAAATTAACTCTTCCACCTCATTGGTATGTAGACACAAAGCAATGGCTGAACTTTCAAAGTATTCAGGGAAGCATGAGATCATTACTTTCAATTAAGTCTGTCAGCAGGTTTAAGACAGCTGCAATTAAGGTTTTGTCACTCTTTCCATAATGCACCCTTTTCTTCCAGGAGTATAAGTGAATCATTCTGCATAGCATCAGGCCTGAACTTGGAATGTAAGTGATATCAGTCCAGATGCAAATTCGATTTTAACAATATTATTTAAATCATGTTTAAAAGTAGACAGTTGTTACTGCTGCTGTTGTAAAATAAAATCTCTATTTGATAGTCCTGACATTCAGCTTCTGCATAGTGTTAGCTTAAAATATATGGTGGACTAGAGCACTAATCTCAAGATACTGGGGTTCACATTTAACTAAAGCTGTGGTACTCAAATCATATTTCTGTGATGAACTTTCTTCATATGAGCAGATTAGAGAAATGTAACCATCTCCTTCTAGACCATGTTAGCTTAAACAGTTGTTTATGTCCAAATTTTCAAGCCCAGTTGTCTAAAGTCAGACACTTTTATCTGCACCTCAGCACCTAAATAAAAGAGGCCAAACTCCTGGTGGTGTGAGGATTAACTGATGCTTCCTCTGACTTATAAACGGTACTTGAAGGTGCTTATCTCTCCAAAAAGGCAGAGGGACTTTTCTGGTGCTTAGATACAGAAATAGGTGTTTGATCTCAGGTGCCAAGTTTGAAAATTTGGCCTCATCTGCTTTTTAACTTAACGTGGTGCAGAAGTCAAATGTCAGAAGATATCAAATAAGATTTTTTTCCCCTCAACGCTTTCTAATTTAAAAACATCTTCTAGGTCCAAAACCAACCCTGTGGATGTTCTCACATCACCAGATTCTAAAAAAAACGAACATTTTTCCCCTAGATTGCAGCAGTGTCAGAGAGATGCTATCTCAATGACTTGAAAAGGCTTTGGCAGGAATACCTGCACAAGTTAATCACAATTAACTTCATGTTTTCTGACTGAAATTCTAGCTGGCCCCATCAGAGTGAAGGGGAATTTTGCTGTTGGATTCAATGAAGCCAGGATTTTATCCCCTGAATAGTTTCACTGATGTATAAGAAACTACTTGCAGTTTGTACCGTTAAGCCCATACAGGACCAGGGCATTAATCAATTCTACATCCTTTTTTACTTTTTGGAAAAAGGTGGTGATAATTTTTTTCCCAGTACAAGGAAAAACATACATTGTAGCTACCTTTCAGAACTGTAGAATATTCTTGATCTGTTAAGTATCATTGTTTTAAAAACACCGATTATACAAAGGTACTATTATTTTGTATCTCTAATTTATGTTAAAGGGAGTTTGATTACTATGAACAGTTCAGAATTGGCTTAGAGTTATAATATCTGAAAGTATATAATAAAGGTCTGTATTTCTGATCATTTAAAATTTCCTTAGACTCATCAACAGTAACCATAATTTGTTCCTTTACTGAATGTTTTTTACTTCACATAATAAACACCTATTGTTACTGCAGGGTTACTTGGGGATATATTGGCTGCAAGGCTTTTCTGCATTATTTCTTTAGGAACATGGATCTTTAAAGTACAGTTCTTTTTTAAACCTATGAAAAAACATAATAGACATTTGCAAGCAAGGTATGAAAAAAGAAATAAAAAAGGCATATTTTGATCTTATTAGCTATGACAGTGTCATCCTAAATGGATGCTGCACATTATTCTATTAAACTATTAAGTAACTGTGTAAGGGGGTTGAATACAAGTATAAAAGACACTATACAAATGCAAGAGCCAAAGATAAGACAATTAACTCAAAATATGTAATGTATGATAGTATCTGAATGTTTGTGAACATGCAAGTTTTGCTGACTGTGTCTTTACTATATTTTTTACCACACAGGACAAATGGGCCATAAGACAAAGTCTGGGGTAAAAAATCTGAAGTTACAGTCTTAAATCACACATTTTACTTTTGAATATAAGAACCACTGAAATTCAATACCTAGATATGGATTTCAGAGGCTGTTAGGTTTGATGCAGATTTAAGTTTGAATTTTTCCAAAGTTCAGGTTTGTTGTGATCTTGTGCTTTGGCTCTTGCCACACCATATATGGTACTAATATACAAAAGCTCCCTATTCCCTTTAAAGGGAAGCTCAACAATTACAATTTTAAAACATGGATTATTTGTTTAAATTGCATTAAAATAACAAGAGTGGGCTGATGTAAATCCACAAAGGCAGTGAAATGCAGAGTTAAGTCCTCCATTCTATTCTTAACAAACCCTGTTATACAAGATATGGCACTTAACATGGTCTTCTCTCATGCAGAAATAGATCAGTGAGCAGTCTTGTATCCTCATCAGCCACCATATTTGGGTACAACAACATGAATTAAAAATGGACTGGAGGCTTAAATGGATTATCTTCCTTTTCTAGTTTTCACTGAAACCATAACTTAATCCCAGAATAACTGCCACAATACTGCATAGATCTGAAATACATTAGTTTGATACTTTATCTTCTACATTTTTACTGTGAAATATTCGCAAAGTTTGCTACTTCAATTGAAATCCAAGAAAAAAAATCCATTTAAATGTAAACGTTCTAAATCAACATTGTGCAGAGGAGTAGTGATAAACATTTTCCAACACAAGAATTTAGTAGGCCCAATGCTGAAGCCTAGACTCATGAATTACTCAGGTTCAGTGACTGAGACCTTTAATCAGTTATTATTGCAATTGAATGAATAATTTTTAGAAAATAGTTTACTCAGTGAATTAAGCATGTTTCTCATGGCTAGGTCATGATTTCATCAGATTTGTTCATTATTTTCTACAAATATATTGTATCAAAGTTAGCTTTGTCTGTGGATGGCACATCCACAAACACTCTCTAAAGCAGGGGTTGGCAACCTACAACCTGCAGACAGGATCCAGCCCATGAAGAGGTCTGATCCTGGCATCAGGGATAGGGACATTCATTCAAAAAGACTGAGCCTAAATTGATTCTATCTTTGGGAGTTAGTCTAACTTGCAGAGATTGAACTGATTTGCAAGTGGATAGATATCCACTTTTCATTCCAGAAATGCAGGCACATGCCTGCAGTGGCTCAGGCCAGAAGCCTGGGGATGCTTGAGCAGTCCTCCCTTCCCTTCTACAGGGAAGATGAGCTAAGGTGGGGGGGCGTGGCCAGACCTGGGCAGGTCAGAGTAAGACTGAGAAGGGGTTTAAACCCCCACCTTGACCTGCAGGGTTCAGAAGGTGGGAGAAGAGGGAGTATGGCCAGATGGGGACATGGCCAGACCCTTGTGGTGGGGGAGAAGAGGGAGAGCCCTGCCCACCACAGCAGCTCCCTGACAGCTGGAAGCAATCTGGGCACAGAGTTTGGCTGCCTCACCCTGGAACGTGGGGAAGGGGGCTCAGTGTGGTGCTGGAGGGAGACTTTTTCCCCTCCTGTCCCCCCTCCTGCCACAGGGCGGGGAAAGGGGCTCTGTGTGGTGGTAGGGGGGACTCTTTTTGCTCCTTGCCCCCCACTGCTATCACTGCAGGGAGGGGGGCTCTGTGCAGCACTGCCCAGCCTGGGTGCGGGAAGCGGCTGTCACTGAGCTGCAGCTACTGGGGAGGGCCGTGGCCTGTGGCCCCACTGTGCAGTTGCCTGGACCCGGGCTGAGCAGGGCTGGACCAGGCAGTGGGGGCATGGCCCTCACCAGCAGCTCCAACTCAGTGACAGCTGCTCCCCACACCCAGGCTGGGCAGTGCTGCACAGAACCCTCCTCCCTGCTCTGTGGCAGCAGAAGGTGGGGAGGCGAAGAAGAGTAAGAGTCCCTCTCCAGTACCACATAGAGCTCCACTCTCTGCTCTGTAATGGCAGATTGAGTGGGGGAAAGGGTGAGGGGGAAGAGCCCCCCTCCAGCTCTGCACACAGCCCCCCTCCTTGCCCTGTGGTGGCAGGATGGGGTGGGGTGCTCTACCCCAGCTACAGATCTCCTGTTGGGGGTGGGGATTAAACCCCACCCTGCCCCTTTAGCCTTAACTGGACCATGATAAGACTGCTGTGGTCCCTGCTGCTGGGACGCGGAGGGGGGAATAAACCCCTTCCTGGAGACCCTGACAGAGGCTGCTTTTCCTCCCTCTCCCATTGCTGTGCCAGTGGCAGGGGTGGCGGGGGCCTGGCTCCATTAAGGTGAAGGGTCAGCAAGAGGGTTAATTCCTCCCTTCATCTCTTCTGGCACCGGAGACTGCAGCTGGGGTCTGCCAGCCTCAGCCACTGCCTCTGCCTCCGCCTCCATCACTCACCAGATAGACCACACTGCAGGGGGACAGGAGGAGGGAAGAATTAACTCCTTTCCTGCCCACTTTGCCTTAATGAAGCCATGCCCCTGTCCCTGCTCCGGCTAGAGAGCATAGGGGCGTGCCCAGCCCTGCTTTCTGGAGCAGAAAGCCCAGCCCAGCCCAGAGCTGCAGAGTATGCTGGAGGACTCTGGTTTAACTTAAACCAGGAAGTGGTCTGGGACAGAAGTTGCATTAACTGGTTTGACCCAAATCAGTTAAGTCTGATACTACCTTCAACCAGATTTATCTTAAACCAGTTTCAGTCATTTTTGAAACTGGTTTATGTGCACTGAACTTGTGTTCTGTTACAGGTTTAAACCAGTTTCTGATCACTTAAGCTGGTTTATGTGACTTCTGTCCCTAGCCCAGGGGTCAGAGCTGCAATCATGCCTCCTCTCCCCTTCCCTCTGCAGTGCCTGCTGCTCTGCCGCACTCTTGCTTCCCACACTGCAGAAGGGTAGGAAATCTGCAGCAAGTGTGAATGTAATCAGCTGGCTGCTCCAGGGAGCAGAGATTTCTGGCCCATAGCTGGGTCACAAGCTCTGGCCCATGCCAGCAAAAGACTGCTGGCCCCTGCTCTAAAGAGTATGTCTGACAGAGCTGGGCATTTTTTCTTTGACAAATGGTTTATTCACTGATAAATGCACTTTCAGTTCAGCTGAAATCTTTTTCTAATTTGTACAAAAATTGCATACAATTTGCATACATTGTGCAAGAATGTCTTGCATTCAAAAGCTTGTCTAGCTTTATTCCAACTATGCAGGTGCTCCAATAAAAGACATCACCCCCACAAAAAAACCCCTCCCTGCCTCTCGTATAATTCCTAAACCATCACTCCAAC
Source organism: Gavialis gangeticus (assembly GCF_001723915.1). Lineage (NCBI taxonomy): Eukaryota > Metazoa > Chordata > Crocodylia > Gavialidae > Gavialis > Gavialis gangeticus. The sequence goes on along the minus strand of NW_017729033.1, from coordinate 91,907,560 downwards.
TTTGCCAAATCTGGGTAATGCCCAATCTCAACTCCACCATTTGCACAGTCGTCTTTCTAACACGGACAGTACCTATTGCACATGGATTTCTTCAGGTTTCTTCACTTAAGGGGTGACTCAGTTACCTCCATAACAGACACCTCCACAGCAGGTAGGTTCCAAGAGTGATCTCCAGTTCAGCAGTCCATGTGGATGAGGGGTAATAAGCAAGTCAGAGACAGTCAGGGAATACAGGTGTTCTCATTCACTAGCCTTGCAACAACTGAGACGGACAGCCTAGAATTCCACCATGAATGGTGAATTCTCCGAAGATAAGCCTCTCCTATGAAATCTAAGTTACCCCTAAAGTAAAACTAGAATAAAGGCCTTTTTTAGTTTCAAAAGGGTTCACACAAAAGACCTTTAACGAATCATTTCCTATAATCATTTTCACCAGAATCTTGAGAAATCTGAAAACTCCAAACAGCAAATGCTACATTCAATTTAGCAACACAGACAAGCTATGCATTTTTAAAATAATCATGGGTTGCAGCACATAGAATACATTTCTCTTGCAATGAGTAGACTAGATAATAAGAAACCTTCCTCCATAGCAAAGATATAATTAGCTTTCCTATCCTAGTTCGTTTAGCAGTGGAGTTGAATAAGGTGGATATAATCACTGGAATGCTGCTCTGTCACACTAATGCAGTAGTAATGATACGATCTAATGTAATGTCACATGATACTGCAATGGAAGCAAAAGACACATCAAGAGGAACTCAGCTAAATTGTTTTCCAGGCTCAGAATAAATAAAAAAAGAGTGGCAGGATCCTTATCAGGGCCCAGGACTTTAGTGTGATTAATTCTGCAATTTAGCTATAGTTTATTTGTGCGTTAGAGATAACACTGGGGCCGTGGGTAAGAGCCAGCTTACTTGTACTCCTAACTCCATTAATAATCCATGTGGATCTTATTCACTCACCAAAACAAAACAAAACAAATGTGACAAAGGAGCTTTGCTTTATAGTAACAACGTTTCATTTTGCTGCCCTCTCCTACCAAAGAAATCCTCTGCAGTAGTTTTTGTCAGCACTGCAGGTAAAATTAGATTTATCATGCCAACCAGCCCCAGTTTGTTCCCTTCAGTTTTGGAAAGGGACAGTTAAAAATATAATGGAAAGACAGCATGCAAGATACTAAAGAGCCACAGAAAATGCAATCCCTGCCTGCAGCTCTACTATTAACGTTCATGTTTTGCTCTATTAAAATCAAATGGAACCCAAGTGTCAGCATGAAAACCAGCATTTATTAGTTCTCACAGCACCATTCAATAGGGGAAAAGTGTAACAACTTGCACCACCTGTATGTCCCAACTATGGTGGTGTCGCTGTTACGCTCAGGAGCTGCACATATAAACTATGTACAGTCGTTACATTTGATTGACCTAACCAGGGTTATGCTGACCTAAATACCCAACTGTACAGGCATACTGAAGGCTTAAACCCCCCCCAAAAGGTGCACCTTACCTAAATTACTTCCTAAGATTAGGTTAACCTCATCTCATAAACATCCACATGTGTTTGCAGTGCAGCTGTGAGGCTAGGAAAGCCAAGTTGCTTGTTCCAGCTCAGGGCTGTGGTATTCCCTCCTGACCCCGACTAGGCATTTTTTAGCCCCCTGACATTCACCCCCCAGCCAGACAACACCCAGTATGGATCTCCTGTTTTGGCACACCTTCTGCCTGCTCCTCTGATCCTACCCACCCCTTCCAGTACCTTGAGTTATTTACACCAATTTCCCTATGTGGCTCCCAGGACCAGTGACAGGCTGCACATGAGGCTCCCAGTCTACATTCACTTGGCAACAATTTGCTTCAGTACTGCTGCACATTCAGTAAGCTGTGTGAATGTAAACTGGGTTTGGCAAACAACTATACATACCCATTCATAGGGAGAATCCACGCCACAAAGATGTAACCACCTAAGTAGAAAAAGGAGGTGCAGAACTGGCCTCTACCCTGTCACAGCTCCTTGCCTGCATCTGTGGTTTTCCTCACTTTCAAAGGATGAAGGAAAAGAGTATATAATTTATTTAAACACTGCATATTCCATTTCCGTTGGCCTATGGCTGATCTCTAATATTTTACATGGCATTTTCATGTGAAATTGCATGATAAAAATGGGGCATATAGCCTGGCCATCAGCCCCTGTTGCCCTATGCTAAGGAAAATCTTTCTAGTATCTTTCACCTAAGGCAAGTAATCAAATCAACTATTCCATCTTATTTTGACTACTTGGGATGCGGACACCAAATGTGCCAAGCAAACAAAACTGCAGGTGTTTGCAAACGTCAGTTTGTTAATGAACCATATCAAAATATGCACCTGAAGCAAATTCAAATGGCAATAGAAAGAGTGTATGGAAGCCCAAAGCCCCAGTTCTGCCACCTTTACAATCAAAGTAGGCTGTGTTTATAAAGATCGGTCCCCTCAATGTGGCCCCAGCTGTGCAGTGTTTTTATTCCTCTCCGTTGACACTTGGGCATTGCCCTTATTTACTTTTAGCTTGTACTACTGAAAAGATGCAGTTATTGATACCACAAATATTGCCAGACATTTAGTGTTAAGTCCACTGAAATGAATAGAACTGCTCTAGCTTCCTAGAGCAGTTCCCATTTTTGTGCAGGTATATGTTATCAGTGAAATATCTTTTTATTATACATTATTTAATCAAGGATGATAGTCTGACAATGTCTATAGACATATCCCTCCAACTCATGATCCCAGCAGCTGCTTTTCCACTCCTCACTTTTCCACTCCTCTCTGACTGTAAGAAATGTCTTCAAGCAAGTTGTGGTAGGAAGACATGATGTTCCCCTGTATTTCTACCTTCATTCTTCCTTGTAATTACAGACATTTTTTCTAACTTCCTTTTCTTCATAAAAAAATAGTCAGTATTTGATATTTCTCATTTCCTCCATGCACCTCCTTTCTAGCTCAAGATCTTACAACCAACTGGAATTCCTTTATGCATTACCATGTGATGAGACAAAATAATCATCAGTCAAAACTAAGTGTTTGTGTAAGTCATACTCCTAATCATTTCAAAACTTCATGGCAAACAAGGACTTAAGCAGGGTATTTTTCATTGAGAAGTTCAGCAAAATATTACAAGAATACCAAAATATAAAGCACTTCTATGCTACTACCATAAGGAACAGACTGTAGAACTCTTTAAACAGAAAGCATATGTTAAGTATAATTACTATTCTACAGCTAACATGCTCCATATGAAAAGTGAAAGCTTTATTCTGTCTTGGATCCAAAAGGAATCCAAGGACCTAGTTCATATAAATCTATCTCAATCCAGCCAAAATCCTTTTGACAAATCCAAGCTTAAGCTTGGTCTATGTCAAAAAACAAACCACACTATACTCCATATGGGAAGCTTGGAAATATAACAGATCCATCCCTGTACCTGTTGCCTATACTGTTACTATTACATTTGAATTCTCTTACCATGAAGAGCAATGGGACTTTACTTAAGGTTGCTCAAATTTTAACTACCTATTTTTCCCAAAATTTGCTGAGGGGTAATGAGCAGTGATTAAAAATTATAACTATTGTATATGGCAGACAGTTTTATAAAACAAAAACTCATGCTATCAGATATTGGATGCAATTAATCAGTATATTTGATAATGAATCAGTATCAGTGGGGTTACTTAAATGCAGGGTTCCAGGTTTTCCATTCATGACAGAAAAATGCAGTAAAACCCAGATTTTCTCGTTTTAAGGAGAAAAACCCATATTTTCTCTTTTTATGGAAAGCCGGCTCCCCATCACTGCATGCACTCCTAGGTGACATGGGGGCCACGTGCCCCCCATATTTATGTGCAGGGCAAGGATGGGGCAGATATGGGCTGGCTGCTGCTGGCTTAGGCTCTCTGCCCTGCTACCCTCCTCAGCCCAGTGGCTAGGACCTGGCGTAGCAGGGCACAGTAGGGTGGGGAGGCTCGGTGCCACCAATGTGAGCCCCTTGCTGCCATGGCAAAGTGCCCCCTGCCCACCCTGCAGCAGTGTGGGACACAACCCTGCATCACCACCCCCACTGCTGCTAGATGGGCAGGGGGCATTCACCATAGCAGCTCAGGTTTTGCTGCGGTGGTGGCAATGAGCCTCCCCGCTCTGCTCTGCCCTCCTGCTGTGCCGGGTCCTGCCTGGTGAGCTGTGGAGGCTCCAGAGGGATGGCAGCAGGGCAGGGAGCCCAAACCTGCACCTGCCCCCCCAACAGGCTCTGCTCTGGCCATGCCACCTGTGGGGGAGGGGGAGCCAGACTCCACACACTGCTCCCTGCTGGGGTTGCAGCAGCTGCTGCCTCCTGTAGGTGGCAGGCAGGGTTCAGACCCTGCTGTGGGGGGGCAGGGCTGCAGACCCAGGTCCTTGGCCCCATAGCCCTGGCAGCTGGGGGCCCCCTCCAACAGAGCTGGGACTGAGGGGCACCAGCAGGGCCAGGGAGCTGTGGGTCAGGACCGAGGGGCAATGGCACGGGCAGGGCACTGGCACATCAGGGCTGCTCAGCACCACAAAGCAGTGTGGGGGGCAGCCACAGCTGCACCTGTATCCTGGTGAACCAAAGGGTAAGGGAGAGCTCTGATTTTCCATGATAAAAAACCTCAAATCAAACACCAAAATTTATAGGTATTTAGAATATATTTTACTATAGTGATTGAGGCACTAGTAGGCTTCCAAATTGCTTTACAACTATAAATATATCAATAAAACTTTGTGTTCAGCTGATACCTATATATATAGTAGCATTTCATTTTAATCACAAATTTGGGGGATTTTAATCAGAGAATTTGCAATTTTTTATCAGAGAATTTGTGATTTTTAAACAGAAAAAAGACGGGATCCCTACTTATATGTTATTGGTCTTCACTATCAATAGGGACATTAGGCAGGCAAAAACAACATTTCACAATAGATGAAAGAATAGATTACAATATGTCAAGCAAAAGCAAAATTGTAGCTTACTGGTTTCTCTCCTGCATAAGTTTACTTATTATTTTACCACTGGAAAGAGTATAAAGGTGACCAACATCCCAAATTTTAGTGAAATTTTCATTTGTTTTGTTTTTCTACTGCTTTCTCCTTGCAGTATGAAAGTAATCTGAGGTTAAGATTCTCTCTGAAATGAATTATGTATGATTTCCATTTTCCTCCTTCTTCTCAGATCATATATATCCAAATCTCTTTGATTATAGAGAACCCATAAGAAATCACTTTTGAGAAGTACAATGTTTCTAAATCTGACCACAACAGGAATTTTGCATGCTACATACTACAGTGGGAAAACATTGGACATCTATTTTGTAAACAAATGACCCACCTTCTCTGATGGCAATTCAAGGCTTACAAAGTTGTATCTTATAAGCCAAACAGTTGTACTATCCATACAGCTACACAAGAACTTACTGTACTTTTCTGAAATCCAGAAAACAATACCATGGGACAAAGGCATCTACTACACTAGGGAGGCTTTTTAGCACTCAGTGAGTGCATGTATACAAGACCTTTATTGCCTAATTAGCTCTGCAGTAAAGTCTCAGGCTAGGGACAGAAATTACACATAAACCAGGATAAGTGACCAGAAACTTGTTCAAATCTGTAACACAACAGAAGTTCAGTGCACATAAACTGCTTTCAAAATGGCTGAAGCCAGTTGAAGATAAACCTGGATAGATGTAGTATCAGACTTAACTGATATAGGTTAAATCAGTTTATTGAATTTCTGTCCTTGATCCCTTCCTAAGGTAACTCACAGTCCCCTGGCATCCTAGAATGCTTTGCATCTCCCCGACATACCCCCCTTGCAGGTTGGGCAGGCTAGCCTTGGCCCAAGCTGTCTGATCCAGCCAAGTAGGGAGGCATGCTCTAGCACCTTGTGGCTTCTGGCTTGGGCCTCCAGAATCAAAACTGAATGTCTATTCACTTGCTTACCAGTTCAATATACAGAGCTTAGACTAACTTGCAAAGACTGAATCATTCAGCCTTGGGCTTTTTGACTGCCTGTACTTAACTTCAATGTCTACACATGTGGCCCTATTAGGCTGTAGGGGTCTTTATACATACCACAAAATTGGCTTTTAAAGTGGCTTAAATGCCCTTTTGCACTGTTTTAATGGTGTTGCTGTTTGCACACATGGCAAGTGGGTGGGTTGGCGTATTCCACTTTAAATAACTTTGGTACGTAGCAAGACAAAACACTTCCGAGGTGTTTTAGTTTGCTACCTAACGAAGTGCAAAAGTGAACAGGGTGCTGGAAGCCAATGTGCTTGGGGCTTGGTGGGCCTTGCACATCTCAGCAGCTGTGGGACCCAGTGACAGCCCAAGTTGGCAGGCTCCACTGAGTTAAAAAAAAAAAAAAGCGAGAGGCTGATCTTTTTTTTTTTTTTTTTCTCTTTCTGGAGCCTACCTGCCTGCCTGAGCTGTGCGGGGGCCTGGTGCTTTCCTCCATGGCTGCGGCAGTCCCTCCCTGGGACCACCCAGGTCAAGTGCCAGCGCCCCTGTGGCATGTACAAGAAGCCCAAGAAACTAATTAACTCCACAGCAAATTAGTATTTTTTAATACAAGTACTAATCTGCATCAGTATTCTTTAGCGTACAGTGTTCTTTAGTTCTTTAGTGTGCAGCATTCTTTAGTGCGTCAGCAGACCCCACACTGGAGCACCCTGGTGCCCCAGCCAGCCCCTCCGCAGTATAATGAGCCAGGTTGGAGCAGCTGAAGGGTGGCACGCTGACCCACCCAGGTGCCCTTCCAGCCAGGGCTACTCCTACCTGGGTCAACATGCAGCAAATCCTGGCACATATGAAGTTGGGGTGCTGAGGAGCAATAAACTCTGGTGCAATATACGCCAGAGTTTATTGCTCTGTGCCAATAGCACATGTAGCAAAGGTGGCCTACAGCCAAATAAGATGGCTAAAGAAGAATCACTCTTCTAGTACTTGAAAGTCCTTTGGTGGGTTTCAGTCATCAAAGTGGCCTTTAAACAAGCTACCTTGTGACCAGCTCTGTAAGTAAGAAATTTGGTATAATTAGAGCCTCCTTATGCCGTAGAATCTTTCGTTTACAACAATGTTCTGTCTGGGTAACAACAACAGTGCAAGTTACAGCAGCTTTCGATGTACAGTAATCTAATTTCTTCAGGGTTACTGGCCTGCGTGGAATGAGACAGGAACTGAAGAGCACAGAGATGGCCGATAGCAGCAAACAATACAGCTGCGAATCTGGCCCTTTGCATCGTTACAGGTAAGAAAATTTTATTTAGAAAATTACAAACAGTGTAGTTTTTCATTTGTAAAACAAACAGAACATGCCACAATCTGGTATACTTATTACAACTGATTTACTGACTCTAACTCTCCATATGATAACTTGAAATCCCAGAGTTTCTTAGTAATTTGAAGGGATTAAGTCTATTTGGAATCTGTCCTGAACTGTTCCTAGAACTGCTACAAGCAAGTACCCTTGTTTGTGTTTTGTTTACTCTTTTGGAGCTCTTTTCAACAGTTGGAATTGGTTTCTTTACTCTCATTGTAGACTAAATTGTGCGTCAGATTTGATCTGTGACTTCCATGTTACCCATTTGATCTAATTTCTTTAAAAATACAGTATAACTGTAATACCTTATGCAACCCTCCATGCAGGTGATAACATTATGTACTCAGCTGTACTATAATATAAAAAGAAAATCTGCAAGAAACCTATGACTATTTCTTTCAGCACAAAGAAATATAAAGTAATATATTCAGTGTCTAACAGGCATCCAACCTGCTGCTTATTTGTTATCTGAGTTTCAGTCTCTATTGCGTAAAAAAAAATATTTTCTTAGTCACTACCCATAGCAATCATGTACCTTGCTCTGAGGACCAACGTAAAGGCTATCCATTTATGACCCAGTCTGAGGGGATAAAGAGAACTTCAGGATTAGGCTTTATACTGTTTTTCTTTGTAGGTGTGATTTTCTTTCTCTGACCAGAGCTACCTGGTCTCATGCATAAATTTTCAGTCTGAATTCAGATGTGATTTCCATGATGAGCTTTGTTACAGACTATATAATTAGAGCACCAAAAAAATGCCACAGCAATATCTAACCAGTGTAGGACATGTTGGCGAGATGAGGGGAATTTAGTACAGTGATGTCAGGGCAAACCTGTCCACTTCTACAAAGTTTCTTGGGTTCTGCAGAAATCATAGGTAACCCTCCAAATTTCCATTTTGAAGGCCAGGTTGAAAAAATCTTCACTGTAAGTTGCATGAAACACTGTGAGCCAATGTCAATGGGGTTGCATGGTTATAAAAAAACGAGTAGAGACTCAGGTCCAGCATTTCTGTCATAAGACTGAAGCAGTAAACCAAGCTTGCCTAAATTTGAGCTGATGGCTCTAGGGAAAGTAAATATTTCAAACCAGATGTTTAGGCTATTAAGCCATCTGCTCCAGAGGAACCTGAAAACTCAATTGCTACACAGGGTACAGTCTCCCTCTCCCTTTTTCTTTTTTAAATTAGCACACAAAGTGGTTCTACTGACAATCTCCCTATCCCAACTCCTTCCTTGTTTATAAGTCCTGAGGATTTCCAACTAACTCTGGACTCAGTAAGGTGACAGAATGACAATAGAGGGAAAGTTGCTTGATTTCCACCATGCAGCATCTTCTGTTCCTCCAAGCTGTATGGGGCAGGTAGCAATTACCTATATAGAGTTGTATGTTTCAATGAACCAGACAAATATTCATAATTAATCTGCCCACAGAACCTTGTCAAATTATTTGTTATGAATGTAGACTCCCATCTGCTCTCCCCCTATTTTTCAAATGGGAATCATTTGTAAATCGCTCCTGAATGAATTTTAAATAATTTGCTATTTGTAAATGCTATATGTAAATGGTTTGGAGGATTTTTTTTTACACCACAAGTTGTTTGCTATTTCTATTTGCTGATCACTGTAGTTGCGAAGTCATTTTCCTCCTTCCTCATTACATTACTGAATTATTTTAAAACAGAATAATAATTATAATAATAAACTAGTAATAAGAAAGAAACACCACACATGGATGGCTAAAATTCAAGAAAATTGGGGAACTCTCAAATTAATTTTCCAAGATTGCCTACTAGTAACAAACAACCAAATTTTGACTCCATCATTGACAGCCAACACAATCCAGCACTTATTATCTGTGTTTTTAAATTATTCAGCCACCTCTGGTTAGCTGCCCTATGAAGTAAACATGTGTTTATATTCCTGTGAATATTTCCATTTGGCTTGGGCTCATAGTAATACACAGCGTTTTACTTGTAGTTCTCAGCTGAGAAAAACAAGCATGAATAACGTCATAAATAACATGACGTATGGATAAGCACACAGATTTGAAACAAAATCTCCAAAGGATGAGGTTTTGCTTAATCACAGATGAGAGTGAAGTTTTTTGTCTTGTTCTTTTAACTGGCTTCCTGCTGTATCTTAAGATAGTCATTTCATTTCCTTGTGCCTCAGCTGTTTTGCCTGGGTACTAACAGCAATGGAAAACTCAAGGAGGCTTTTTAAAGTTGGGAAGCATAGAGATTTCAAGCTAGTCAGGGCAAGCAGTGGAGAAGAGAACTCAGAATGACCTGGCTCCCAGCCCTGTACACATTCGCCAAGGCAGAGGGACACAATTTAGGAGCAGAAGCTTTGTTACGAGAACCTGCATTTCTCTGAAATATCTGGAACTGAATCCTAATCAGCTAAGACTAATTCAAATGACAGTGGAATTTAGCAGGTAGTTAGTAGTTTAAGTTATCTGTGTATGTATGTGCTAATCAGGCCATCTACAAGGTTAGTGAGTAGAAGTATGTGGAATTTACTCTGTTTATAGCACATGATTTCTAATATTTGCATCTTGATCAAATCAAAACTAAGACTGATTGCTCCTCAGTTATGGCTAGTCCAACATCAAGGCTAGGTACAGACATTCAAAAGGCGGAAGCAGAATCAATACAACCTATGCAGGTTTCTCTAACCTGTGTACATTGGATTGGGAGTGAATGGACTGCACTGAGGGGAAGTGGAGGGAGTGGCACACAGAGGCCTGCAATGGCCAAAGCTAGAAGGTGTGGGGAGCTCCCACATCCCTCCCAGAGTGCCAGAGATTGCCGAGGGCAGCTGAGCACAGCTGAGTGGGGGGCCATCCCTGATTGGCTGTCAGGCAAAAGCTCCCAACCCCTTGCTGTCACCATGGACCCTCCCCTGTGCCCAGCTCTAGGCTTCCAGGAGAGCACCAGAGTGGGTCACCATGGCAAAGCCGCCTCAATACTGCCATCTGGGCAGTTGGGCATGCCACGGTGACCCGCTCTGGAGTTCTCCTGGAAGCTTATGGCTAGGTGCGTGGAAAGGGTCTGTGGTGAAGCCAGAGGGTTGGGACATATGCCTTGCAACCAATGAGGGGTGGCCTGGCTGCTTTGTAGAAGAAAGGATTGGGCCCCTGAGATCTTGGCAGCAGTGGCAGCTGATGGGCCTGATTCTTCCATCTATGGAGTGCTCCTTTCCCTGCTGCCTGGCATAAGCATCCTGGACTGTGCCAGCATGTCCTACCAGCTGCCACTGGTCCTGAGCTCCAGCAAGACATGCCAGGCAGCCCAGGAGGCTTGTGCCAGGCAGCGGAGATAGTTGTACTTTATAGAAGAGAGGATGGGGCTGCTTGGCTACTACTGGTGCCCAGCTCTGATTGGAGCCGCACGAGCCTCCTGGGCTGCCTGGCACATCTTGCCAGAGCTTGGCACCAGCGGCAACCGGCAGGACGTGCTGGCACAGTCCTGGAAGCTTATGCAGGGCAGCAGGGACAGGAGCACTCTGTAGGATCAGACCCCTCAGCTGCCACTGGTGCTGAGGTCTGAGAGGCACGATCCTTTTTTATACAGAGTGGCCTGGCCACACCTCTTGGCTGCAGGGCATGCCCCAACCTCCTGCCATTACTGCATCACCATCAC
>NW_017729033.1:91843611-91896456 GCF_001723915.1 Gavialis gangeticus | reverse complement strand
CTGCAGACCCTTCACTCTAACCCTAGGCTTCCAGGCCTCCTCACCCCCACCTCTGCATTGGTATTGGTTCGGGTATGTGACAAACCAGAGCAGCTGAGCATTCGGCGAATGCTAGCACATGTCTCTGTAAGGGGAGGGGGGGAGGGGGGCACAAAGGCTCCTGGGATGCTAGCATATAGCGACATAATGTGAATTGATAAGGGATCTGGTATAGAAGTTCAATAGACTGGCCCAACCTAAACCAATTAAGTCTACATCCATCCAGGTCTAACTTAGACCAGGTTCCACCATTTTTAAACTAGTCTATGTACACTGAACTTTTGTTCTGTTACACATTTAGGCCAGTTTTCAGTTACTTATATTGGTTTATATGTAATGTCTGTACCTGGCCCAAATTCCAGCTGGGTAAGATTTTAAAATTCTCGTCTTTGTAGTCACTAAAAGTATAATATCTTATGCGGTATATTATGTGCATCCACACATACTATGTTTTCATTTTAAGAAAGAAGTGAATGAAATGAAAGAATTCAAAAGCTTGTCAAGAATTCACGTTTGGGAAAAGGAAAATAATCCGACATGATTTACTATTGGCAGCAAGATAGGAGCTAAGCCTAGATCGAAAAATGCCCAGAGTTTGTGAGGGGGATCAAAATCTGGATTTTAATGTTCTGGCTTTGTGGCTTGCCTATCTTAAACTTCTAACTGGGAGAAAAGTCACTTATATTTTTTTCTGCAAAGCTTATTTCCTTTAAAACACATTCTAGTGGCATAGGAATACTAAAGGAGAAAGGGTTTTCATTTCTAATCCTGCTTTTCTCTCAAGCACCATCCCAAACTTTGGTCCATTCATATTTTCCCTTCTTTCTTTGGCTGATGGCCCTTCAAAGGCCCTACTTTTTTGCTTCTTTTGACACCTGCTCGAATCTGCCTCAGAAGAAAACTCACTGTGCATTTGCAATTGGCTTGAAATAGGACATGCATATTAAGCACATGTGTATTCATTAAATATAATAAATCTAAACCAAATAGTTTAGTTGTACATTGAAAAAAATCCTTCTGGGATTCAAGTAGTTATTTGATTATTTTTCTTTGTTGATTCCCCCTCCCCCCTACCCCATGAAGTCAATTAAAATGTTAATTGTTTGATTCTTCAGTTTTGCATCTAAAAGAAAACCAACTAAAAACAAATTATGAACGGTATGGAAGGGGTGGACTTGAGATTTTATTTGTCCCCATATGGCATGCAGAACTGTTCACTTCAATAATAACAAATTTTAATTAAAAAAAAAACCTCTATAACTTCCATAACTGTCATCTGGGAGCCACGGAAGAGGAGATGTTTATTACACTGGCGATTTGCCCTGTTTCTTAAACTGGCAGTCCTAGCACTGTGATCCAGTTGGAGCCAGCTATACCAAATGGTGATCGTAGGGAACTGAAATTCTCTTTGCTGAGGACAGAGACAGCGAGCCGGCAGCAGCGGATGAAGGTGTTGTGATTTGGTGAAATTAATCCAGACCATCATAGACATAGGACCATCTGCATCTTAATTCAATTTCAAATACTCACCACCATTTATACTGTATGCTATTTTGGGTTGTATTTTTTTATCCATGAAACAGCAAGTGTGACAGGTAAGAAATAATCAGCTTCCTTACCATTTTATCTGAACATCTGAAACACTAATGAGCATATTCTCACAAAACTCTGTGAAGTACTATCATTTCTAGATTATGGGTAGAGAATTGACACACAGTTTTTATGCATCTTGCCTGAGGTCACACAGGAAATCTGTGGCAGAGCTGGGAATATAAATCAAGTCTCCCTAATCCTGATGCAATGTATCACACTTTAAAGTAATATTACATTTGGAATGGTGGTTTGCATTCAAGTTCTTGGTTCAAGTCCATCTCTGATATAGAATTTACTGCCAATGAGTAGGACATGCAGTTTCAAAGCTAGGACTTGGTAAGCTGTTAGGAAGGAAATCCACCATGTAACCTTGAACGTGACTGTATTTTGGGAATCATGTAACACTGGCTCATTTTAGAATTAAGCTGACAGATGTGTTAAACTGGATCAGCACATTACAGCTTGGTAAATCACAATTCTGGCTACAGTGAACCTTTCTTTGAAAGGAAGCAAGTCTGTTGAAAACAAGTTCTCTCTGTGAACATGATATTAATTATTTAGTTGAGCAAGGTAAAGATTACTGGTAACTATTTTGGTAGAAGATACATTTTGGAGATATACCTTATCACAGAGTGGCCATCCTCCGGTTCACTCAGGAAATGTCTATATCAATGGGAGTCTCTGCATGACCAGAGCAGCATCCAACATTAAGAACAGTAGCATCCAAATCTGATGGTATCATATGTTAAATTAATATATCCAATCTGCAAGGACCAATATGCTCAGATATCACTTGCAATAAGGACAAAGGAAGATGAAGAAGATCTGTGGGCAGGGTTTGGTGAAAGGCCAGGGAGCTAATTTGCTATTTGCATAAGAAGTTGTTAAAAAAAACCAACCCTGTTGTAAATCGTATCGGTTTCACATTGCATATGAATAGATGCATGGTAATCGTGTTTAATAGTTTGGTGAGGTTTTTTTGCCTTGATGTAAGAGTATAATTTGCAAGCACAAGGTCACAAAACTACAAGCAGTGAAGAAGATTTTAAAGAAAACAATTTGATGCTGCTGCTTAAGGGCAAACATTTTGGTTTGTCCCTAAATTGAACGTGTTGGTGAATAGAAAGCAACACTATGTATGTACATTTTCAAAAGCTTCACTGCAGTAATTATAGTGATGCCACCATCCTAGACATGCTGAATAATTTTCTGCATTCCTCATAATATTTCATGCAATTATCTTTTTTTTAAAAATCATTGATGGAACATGATATTTCTAACAACTTAGATAGCTTGCCCTTTGTAATACAACGGTTGATTTGTCTGGTGGTTGAATTTGTGTTTCTGAGGGAAGGGGGAAAATACGCATATACTTCATTTTCCCTGAAGAGCAGTGTGAGATTTCCAATCCACAGCTTTAACACATAAAATATTAAGAGCCAATTTTCAGCTGCACCTCTGTCACTTCCATTATCATTCTACACGTCCGGAGGTGATAATGGACTCAGTAAATTGCAGCCTCTTTCCATCCCAGACCACTAGGGGTTTTACCTGGGGACACTTCTGCATAAGGGGTGGCCCAGATATATGTCATCAAGCAGCAAGGCAGCCATTGAATACATGTATTTAAAAGGAAATAAACACATTCTGTATGACAAAGGAAAAAATCAAATCCCTAAAAACAAAACAAAAATCAATGAAAAATGAGCTGTGCTCCCCAAAATGATGCTTGTATTGTTATGCTAACAGAAGACTTCAACTGAAAATACCCTAAGCAGCCAACACATTTTTATTCCATCACATTCAACCTAAACCGCCTACTACTTCAGTTCTGCCATGGTGGTAAACATTACTGAGAGCAATGATTTTTTAATTAGGATGTGACAGCAAAATGGACCATGGTGCAGTCCTTGACAGAGTTGGAGCTGGCATTCAAATATATCAGCTGGGTTCAAGGGCAGAGCTCAAGGCAGAGCTCAAAGCTGGTCACACTTATGCAAGTTAAAATGAAATGTTCACACATCCGACTGCTTTTTACAAGAAATTTCCAATTCTCCACAAGTGACTGGGATAGAGACTGCCAGAACAGCACTATCCTGCCATGTGCTTTGCTTCTCCAAGTGAAAATAAAGCACTGGCATGAAAGTGCCCTCAGTTTAATTCTGTTTAGAGTTTCATTTTAATCTGAATGATGTTGATTTACATCTGCAGTAGCTCTACTGAAGTCAGTGGTCTTGCTTCTGATTTACATCAGTGTGAATGCTAGCAGGATCTAGCCTTTGCAAAAAGGAGCATTTTCTTTTCTAATGGCCTGAGTGAGCTTAATCCAAACCCCAATGAAATCAACAGAACGATCCCTACAGCTATTAATGAGCACTGGATTAAACCCAGCGTATATTAATGTATTTGTGGATTTAGGAGCATTCTTAAAGCAATAAAATATTAGATTAAAATAGAGGGCTAGATCATCGGGTCCCTTAGGGATACTTAGTTAACCAACAACTTAAAGGAGAGTTTTCCCTGACTAATGACTGAAAAAAATTGGAAAACTTTGTGTATGGGGGCCAAATGCCAGCTGCTCGATATCTATGAACACAGTGCTTTGTTTCTCTGGACAAGCTATAAGTGGCATTTTTCCTAGATTTGCCTTGGCATTCATTTGATGGGAGGGAAGAGTGTATGTTTAGAGGTCAGTTTTTAATCCTATTTATGTTGGTTTTCAAGTAGTGGTCAGCATTTAACACAAGCAAGTATTATTTGTAAGATGGCATGTAAAGAGAGAGAGAGAGAAAGAGTACAGTTTAGAGAGAAAGAGAGAGAGAGAGTACAGTCTATTACTGTGACCTAATAGGGCTGCACGTGTACACAGTGATGTTTTACTGTGGAGCTAGTTAGTCAGCTCATCAATAAACATCACATGCAGACGTGCAAACTGGCTGTGTCTACATTAGACACCAACTGCACAGTCGTTACTGGGTAATAATTTAGTACTTAAGTCATTAGTCATGAACAAGTACTAAACAAATAATTCATAAACAAGTACTAAATTACTGTGCAGTAACTGGAGTTACTGTGCAGTCATGATGAGAAGTGGCTTTTTCGTGATGCTGACTGCACAGTAGCTTGTAACTACTGCACAGTAGTGTTGCATCACTAATTCTACACTTGGCACATCCAGATAAGTGTGGATGTGCAGTATGTGGTGCAACAGACCCATCTGAGCTGCCACACACCACACGCTGCACATGCAAGTGTTCCCCACTCTGTTAATTTGCAGTGTGTGTGTGTGTGTGTGTGTGTGTGTGTGTGGACAGGGGCTGACCCTGGGAGATTCAGGGGTCAAAAACCTGTACCTAAAATGAAGCGGGTGTGGTGCACATGGCAGCAACTTGCACCACCCAAAACCGGAGCCTGGCCAGGCTCCCTGCTGCAGGATCACTGTGGCTGCATCTCCCGGACCCCCAGGATCCTAGATAAGATGGTTGGCCCCAGCCTCCGTTACCCCACCCAGGGTACTGTGCCACATACCAAAGTATGTGTGGCATGGGTACTCTCCGGGGACAAGTAGCAGTGGTGCATGTGCTGCTGCTGTTTGTCCCTGGGAAAACACATGTTCCCACTCATGGGGACATGCCCATTAATTGCACGTGTACTACATTCTGTTACAGTGCATGTTATCTTACCACTGCTTAATCTTTAAACACTCTGCTCCTGTGAAATGGCATATACATTCTACCTGTGCTTACATACACATGATACACAGGATGATATTATTTTAAAGAGTCAAACAGCAACACTTGATCCAAGTTGTAAGGTGGCTGCAATTAGCTCCCAGAAGAATTACAATTTTGCAAGTTCACTAGGTTGGATTACTCCAGCTGCATTTCAACAAGTACTAATTTTGCATGTGCCAGTCTCCTCACAAAAATTTCATTTCTATGAATTTTTAATGATGCAAAGTAATTTTTTCAAGGTCACTGGGAGACCAAGCAGTTATTCAGACATTAAATTTGCTCACAGTTTCTTGGCAGCTGTGCAAGAAAGCTAGCAAGAGTGGCTTATGTGTGCCGGTAGTCATTGGGGGAGGGAAGAAGGATGGCATCAGGAAGTAGGGAGAAGTCAAACAAAAATTGGAAAATAAACTCTTTGTGTAGCTAACTTTGTAGAAACTGCTGGCTTTTGTCTTTCTCTTAACGTATGGTTCAGAATCAGTACTGAAATCCATGACTTAGACCAGTGGTCTGCAAACTTTTTTGATCACGCACCCCTACCAGTAAAAAATTTTTGAGCATGCACCCCCAATATATGTATATTTATATAAATAGAAATAGAAATAGAAGTTCTAGTATTTTCTTCACGCACTCCAATGGATCGTCTTGCGCACACCCCACTTTGGAGACCACTGACTTAGACACTGGTCACTGAAGTGCTAATTTTAGCATTTTACGTTGCTGAAAAGAATTCAGGCTAATTAAAGAAATTAAAAGGAAAAAGGGTCTGTTTATGTACACAGCAGACTTTCTGGTGATCTAAATGTGATAATGCCAAGATGACTGCTTCACCTCATTAACTGGTTCTGCAAGAAAGCCTATATGACATTCATGAAAATTAACAGTCCTAATGGTTGTGGAAGGGGTGTTATGAAAATATTAATTTTCATGGCAGCACTAAAATATATCAGTTACAAGAACTTAGTGTCTGATATTTATGTAGTAGGAGTACCTTTATTCTTGTTTGAAATATGCAAATTAAAATACTTTTAAATAAACAATAAACGTATCCCAATATTTCCTTTCTTAGGGCTTATGGCTGAGAGTGTTTCAAAAAATAATTTCAAAGGAAAATTCCCCTGATTCTTAGCCCACACATATGTCCCTTACCGCCTAAACCAGGGGTGTCCAACCTTTTTGAATGTGGGGCAGGATCATGAACTTTTTATCACCCAGTGGGCCAGCGAGCCATATTCAAAGACCTCACAGGAAGCGATATCACATCAGGAAGTGATGGCACATGACCTTTGACACCACTGAAGTTACGGGAAGTAACAATGAAATGGGTCTGGAAATGTGGTTTAAAATCCAAAATAAAAACAATATAAAAGCAATAATGAAATAATACCAAACACTTGACTAAAATAAACACTTTCGCTTCTACTCACTTCTCAATGAATGAAAGAAGCATAATTCAGGCTTGCCCTGGGATACCTGGATGTACAGCACCAGGTACAGGAAGCTGTGGAGGAGCAGCTAGTTAGCTTTTGGGCTCCAGCAGCAGCAGCCAAGAGGAAGAGGAGGAGAAGAAGCAGCGCCTCAGGACATTGACCGGCTCCATCAGGGATGAGGAGCCAGGTCTTCACGCACGGCCACACGTGTGCAGCCTGCCTCCCTCCTTGCCCTTGGCTCCCATGGAGGAGGAGGAGGAGGAGGAAGAGGAAGGCGCGAGTGTGACCTTGTGCTTCCTCCTCACAAGTGCACGCATGCATGTGGTACCCCTGCGCAGGCTCTTCAGCATCTTGCCTGGAGACATGGCCCTGCTGACAGCCGGGCAGCCATGTTTCACGCTCGTGCGCTCATCCCCACACCAGACCATGCCGCCATGCCCCGCGCCACGCCTTCCCCGTCGATGCAGTGTGGACTGCCCCTGGCACAGGGCTTAAAGGAGCCGCATGATGGGCGCAGAGGGGCACCTTGGCCCGGGCCCTGGGACCTGCTTGGTGCAAGCTCACCCACCCTGCCCTCCGTGGCTGCAGTCAGGGGAGATGAGAGAGGAGCCCTGCTCCCCCCGGGGAGAGGGTCAGCAGTCACCGGGCAGCCAACTGCCTCGTAGTCCATGTTCGCCGGTCGTCTGCTGAGGGGCTGGGGGAGGGACAAGGGGTGGGAATGAAATTAAACAGTGTTTACTTTTGTTTCCTGTTGCAGCACCTGGGGCCTCAGAAAATGGCTTGGCAGGGCACATGGCAGCCTGTGGGCCATATGATGGACAAGCCAGACCTAAACCATCACCACCAGACAGGTAAACTATTCTTCTAGGAAAAAAATACTAATTTTAAGGGTCAAATTTGATAATGAACTTATCTACTATGAAAGCACAGATCCTGTTTCTTATGAATGAAGTTACTCCTTGCAAAATCTTCATGGGACTGTGCTTAGCATTCCCAAATGCACCTCTTTAATGCACACAATCCATGCCTCTGGGCATGAGCATCTGCTTGGTCAGATTGTGCTGCTTCGTACTCAGGAACCAGATATCCACACACAAGTACAGTCATTTTATGCCTGCGCAGGAAGGGTGCTTTTGAAAAATGTGGCTTTGTCAGATAAGAAAGTAAAATTTACTGGGTCAAATTAATCTTTGGTGAATGGAGTTACACCAAAGACAAAACTGGCACATTGTGCTTCTGTCCATCATTTACAGAGTCTCAAGAGATTAAGATCTATTATTTTACAGATAATCTGCTGAAAGGCTGGATCATTAGAGGAGACTGAAGAGACCACTTCAATGGGACATTTTAATTTAAAAATGAATCTAGGCATTATTTATAGATACTTTATACAAATAATAAAGGAGTAAGGAGAGAGAGACTGAAGCAGACAGAGAGAAATGTACTAGCCAGAAACTGTACAAACATCTCTCCATGGAGTTTCTCAGCACTTTTCAAAGGTGGCTTTGTATTTCCCGAAAAAACCATATTGCCTGTTAAATCTTATCAGACAGACAGCTTTTGCTATCAAAGAAATGCTGTTGCAATATCCACGATCCTCATCACCCCTGTCACACTTCATTTGGGTGACGGAGGCAGATGAGATTCTACTCTTGTGGCAATGAGTGAGGAAACAAGCAAGCTAGAATAAACTGCCTGGAGGAATCTTTGGCCTGCACACACACTTCTGATTCACCTGCATTTAGTGCTGTTAATATTTTAGCAGCTGCGGTGCCAGGGTCAAACTGAAATTTGGCACTCTCTGTTTCATTCGGAAATGTCAGTCACAGAACTTCTGTTGAATCTTTTTTTTTTTGAAACAATGGTGAATGAAGGATATAAAAAATGAGCATGCAGGCAGAAGTTTACAAAAGAGGTCACAATCCTTGTCTTTGTGGGGTGCAGTTTAGATGTTGCTAAGCAAGCTAAACACACTCTTCCACCACTTGAATTTCCCAGGCATTCAGTGGGAAATGTGTGACTGGCAGTGCTGTAGCATCTACCCTTCTTTTTGAAGGTCAAGGTTCACTTTATGTAGAGGGTAGGCATAAAACTCTCCATGCTGCTTATGACAGTTCACAGCTAGAATGGCTGATTGAGAGGAACTCCTAAAACCTTGGCAGACTGCTTAGTGGGTCTCTGTGCCAGATCAGGTTATGCCAGTATTTAGTGAAAAGACAAAGGGGCCACAGCACCCTCCCCACAGGTTGAGGGAGTGAAAAATAAGGGGAATCTCACAACTTGATTCTCATTTAGTTCCCTAAATAAAGGTCCAATATAAAGGGGCAAAATCTAGTCCCCATTACAGCCCCTTTATGTCACTCTAAAGGGTCACTGCACTGGTAAAGACTAATATATCCATGCATGATGAGTGGGTGTGGGACTGAGTCTTCCAGCTAAGCTGGACTGATGAGTAGCCCATGGGCAGCTTTGAATCAGCCGCCATCATGTAAAGCAGTGATTAGGACATCCTGTAATAGGAGGGCCATTGATACTGTTTTATCCTGTTTTTAAACATTTTGTCCCCTGTGTGTTTCTCAATGAGGAATGGATTACAGAAAGTCCTGTTTTTCAGTTCACTGGTAGAAATACATGTCAATCACTTGTCCTCATGATTCTATTGGCTGTGCCTAAAGTTATGGCAGTACAGTCAGGAGGAGCAGGGTTCCCAGCCAGGAAGGAAGGTGACCTTTTTGTGGTGTCCCCGCCTCCCCCTTGCTGCTGATTGGCCACAGGGGGCAGTGACCACACCCCTTGCTGCTGATGCGCTGATGGGGGCCACCCCTCACCAAAGGGATGGCCTGTATTCTGGGGATGCATCAGTGACTACCCTATCCTGTAATCCAAGGAGGAACAAGGGGAAAAAAGGTGTTATGGTTCCTTTCCTTCTAAGTATTTATGAAATGATAGATTATGTAATTGAGGGACAGAAGGAATCTAATCCAAAGCTTACTGAATATCACTCTGTGGAGGAGCTGTGTGTATGAATGGCGTATCTTCCCTCTAAAAATTATGGTCAATATTTTGATTTATACAAATACTAGGAAATTCAGGGTTTTAAATGCTCAGCTAAGGGCATCTCAGTTGTAACTAAACTTAAGTCACTGGAGTCACTTCGGGGATGAATTTGGCCCACTGTTCCTAACTTTCTGTATGGCACAGAAACTAAGGGTTGTATGCCTGGAACCATAAAGAGAACAATGGCTTGATCCTGCAAATATGTTAGCATTTTCTATTATGGGATTATTTCAGTTGGTTGGGGGCTTGCAGGAATGTACAAAATATGGACCCAATCCTGCATATTTAATAAAGGCAAATGCCTATAAAGGTCAAATAAGACTGCACAATCAAGTCCTGAATATTGCAGTTGTCTTTTTACTGACTACGGTGACTGTTGGATACAGCTTAATGTTCCTGAACCCTCAGCAGCAAGGACCAATTCTAGGAGTGAGACAATATTTCTGTGTCCATATCCATTCAACTTTTACCATCTCAGCTGACACACTGAGACTGTCAAAACATTAGTATTTGTAAATGTCTGATTTCAAGTCAAGTCAGTCCTTAGGCTGCTTTGACCATTGGGGCACCTTACATGCTGTTCATCATTGGTGATTCTTTGGGCAAAGTGACCTGGTGGTGCCCATCTCTTCTCCAGGTCTAGATGGCCATTGGCTCACAGGGAGCTCATTTGCCCTTTAACAGGTCTTGTTTCATCCACCCTTTGTCAGGACTGCTGGCTGTCTACACACCTTTCTCAACCAGGCTAGCTCAGGTGGGGGCAACAGTTTAGTCACTGACAACCCGGCCATGGAACAGGCTGTATTGGTTTCTGTGATACCAGATGAAAGACAAAGAGAGGTCTGGCATGATAGGCAGATGTCTGATTTAGTATAATATATATTAATTCATTTAACAAATATGATTATTTCTAACACATGTTGTAGAAGATTTCATTTTCTACAATGGCAATTTTAAAAGGGAATGGTTATGATAAAATCCCCCACATTTCAGTAGAAATACTTGTTCCACATTAGGGAGTTTCTAAATGAATTTGATTTACAGACTGATGAATTATGAGCCCTTACAGACTCTACTGTATCTTGTATTTTTCAACTACAAGTCATTTGCCTGCAAGATCCCATACCTCTCTGTCGGTTGTAATCCTATTTATTCAGATTTATATGAGAACATGTAAAAGTACTTTTTCTAGATTCTAGCCATTTTTTATACATTTTTGAAACGACAATTAACACAGACTGGCAAACATCACAAAATCATTTTACTGACATAATGAAATAGAGATGAACAAGCCATACAATTTGTTTAATTGACCTTATTAAAAATTCTACTTCCCTTAAAGGAACCAAAGATGTACCACTTCCTCAATCCGCATTCCATACATGTCTGAGTAATTCAGGAGTTTTGTTTTGTTTTGAGGTTTTTTTGTTAAACCTGCAAAAGATCCCTTATCATGTATAGTTAAAAGAAAATTATGTGATCTGCGCCCTGTGAATTATTGCCATGACACAATGAAAGAGGACAGGGGCATAGATGGGTTTTACTAGAAGTGGGGCATATCTTGAGGTTTCGCCTTTATATGGGGGTAGGAAATGTGTTCCATGAGGACTCTCCTCTGCTCTGGGAGAGTGCATTGAAATGAAGTTAGTCACTGAGCAACTGGCATTTCAGGGCCATGCTACGGACAAGCTAAATAAGTTAGCTCACAGGGAAAAGAAATATATGATCCCTTTTATTATTTGTTTGTAACCAGTTCATTTAGGAAGTGTTAACTTTGGCATGGACTTTCACAAATGTAAAAAGAGGTGAAGAAAAAGTCATATCTCAGTTTTGGGAATGACAAAGTGCATGTATTTATTTATATATCTATACATTTTGTCATTCCTGAAATGGATTGGTGCATGTGCATGTGTGAGTACACATATACAAATCTATCTGTGCACACATTCTGTAAATATCAGTGGGAACAGACATTCAGCTTCCCTGTATTACGAAAACAGCCGCACCGATTTTACAAAGACAACCTAGACACAATCTTGTATATTATGAAGAGCAACCTTTTAGCCTCATGGGCAAAACGAGTGATGTGGGGGTGGCTTGCAGGCTGGATTGGACCTTGTGTCCTTAGCCACCCTGTGTAAGCCAAGATCAGGCCCTGTACTAGAACCAATGTGGGAGAATCAAGCCCTAGATCCCTGCTTTGTGCAGCCCCATGTCCCAAGATCAGGCCCTATTTTGCCCTGTACTGCCAGCACGCATCCCATCATGCTGCAGCTGGGTAAAATACTACATCAATGCACCATGATTGGGCCCCACGCCACCTCCAGCTGTCCCCAGATGCTAAGATAGGGTGTCTCATGACCTTGAACTGCCCCCCAACCTGTCCTCGAGTTCCAGGAATGGGTTCTGCACCACCCCCCGCATGCCCCATGCTCCAGGATCAGGCCCTGGTACCCTGTGCTGCCCCTGCTTGGCCCCATGCCATTTGGACCAGCCTCTGCACACTGGGATTGGGTCCCATGTCACACTTGCCCAGCCCCACATACCTCCCCCACATAATCTAGAGTGCAGGGACATGCTATCTGGCCTGTGGGGTTTCCCCACCCCAAATTTTCCGCACTCTGTGGGCTGAATGACACAGCTCTGGGGACCAAATCTGACCTGTATACTCATGGTTGAGTACCCCTGATATAGAGGAAACTAGAGTTTATCACAAATAATATTCCTCCTGAACATGAGTGCTTCACAGTGAAAATGGTGACAAACACTTGATAATTTGCCTCCATTGGATTAATTGCATTTACAATGCTGGACCTCTTTAGTTCTATCACCCCCATAAAGAACTCAAGGGCTGAATATTGTCATCAGTACTCAGGCAAGATTAGCATACGACTGTCAGAGTTTTAGCATGAAGATTGTAATATCAAGGCCAAAAGTGATAATTAAAAGAAAAATGTTGAGGGAACTCAAAACACAAGTTACAAAAATAAGGTAGTATTCTAGTCACTCCAGCCAAAATGTGCAAACATAAGTGCATAAAATTTAGGATGCTTACTACAGAATTTGGGAGTAACCTAACTTTCATAACCACTCCCATAGTGGCCTGTGTCACTTGGAAGCCCACCCAACTCCAAAGCTTAAGCACCTGCCTCAGGGTAGGAAGGGGATGTCTCTGTCCACTAAGGACCCGGAGACTGAAAGCCTCATACCCAGTCATCTGGGAGCCCTGTGCCCCCTGAGTCTGGCCGACATGACCTGGGCAGCAGCGCAGCAGAGCTTTTGGCCTGCAGGAAGACAGAGGAGCCTTGGGGTCTGGAGCTGAGGCAAGAGACGCTGCCAGGAGCAAGGCAGAGGAGGTAAGTTGCCTACGGCCAGCACCCAGCAGCCCTCCAGCCACAGGGAAGCAAGCGGGGATGGAGGGCTTTGCGGGTGGCTGCCTGGTCCTGGGCCTGCCCAGCCAACTTACCATGGTCCCTGGGCAACCGTGCATGCCCAAACCCCAATCTGAGGCCAGGCAGTGCATGGCGCTGGTACAGAGCATATTATCTTTGAAATGTTGCAAACTTACACAAACAGGTTCTTTCTCATGGCTCTACAGGGCCTGAAGCTGCATGTGGGGGAGAAGCCACACTTGGCAGCCAGGATACGACCTCAGGGTCACTGCCAAACACAGTTGTGGCCCCCTACAGATGCATCAACTCTGCCAGAGGAAGACCCTAGACAGGACGCTTTTCCTGGTCTGCCAGGTCACAGTGTCAGAGGACTCGCTGGCGGACACTTGGGCCTGGCAGGTGGAGGATTTGGCCTGCCAGAACAGGTGGTGGGAAGAGGATGTAGCCTGTGAGGATGCACAGGACCAGCGCAAGAAGGCACAGGACTGGGTGGACTGGGAGTGCTAGGCACAACTCCTGGCCCTGGACCCACACAAGCAGGTGGAGGCACTGCAGGAGCAGAATGCAATCCTGGCCAGGGCACTGCAAGCCATAGATGATGGCCACCAGATGCTGAATAACCAGGGCCAGAGTGTGTTTGCCTTCATGCTGCCTGCTACCTGGCCCCCAACCCTAGCCCCGCCTGCCCCCTGACAGCTATCCACCATCCGGTAGTAGGCCCCCACCTGGGCTTGGCAGGAGGTCTTATGCCACCTCCAACAGCGAGGAGCCCCTGGCCCAGCCTCCACCCAGCCGCTCCTCCCGGGCCCAGACCTATTGCTCTTCCTGGCTCCACGCAGGAGCAGAGTTGAAGCTGCCTGCAGGAGGGCCAAGGCCACACTCCAGCTCAGCTGGCCCTGGATACTGCCTGCCAGAGGGTGAGCCACCTGTGCCATGGGAATACTGGCCGCCATTGTCCCTGCGTGAGCTCCCCACCCACCACACTCACTGTGGTGTATACAGCCATGGGGGAGCAGCCAGAGGCCGGGTGCTGGCCAACTGTCTCCAGGATCTGCCTCCTCAGTGCCCCCACCCAACAACCCCCCCATCCCAGGATGGCACACAAAGGACATTGTACAGATTTTCAAAGGTACAGTGTTTTATTGTTGGTTGGTGTGGTGGGTGGTGGAGGGGGTTCTGTTGGTTAGGGAGAGAGGAGGACTCTGTTTAATTCAAGGGGAATAAAACTTGTTCTTCTGAGATATTTCTGCAGTGAGCGTGTTGCTAAGGGCGAGTGGAAGGGGTGGGGGGGGGGGCCCGTGCAGGTGGCCCAGAGCAGACATCATGGGCACTGCCTGCCCAGCTGACACTCATGTGTGAAGGCCCTACTGTGGTCCAGGATGGCCTGGAGCATCACGGAGTGAATGCCCTTCCAGCTGTAATAGGGGTGGTCTCTGTGGGACGGGCAGGTGGCAGGGATGTGGCCCCCAAATGCACTGGGTGAATTCCAGGGCACAGAATCTTGCCATCACAGCCAGGGGTGTGTGCACGCAGAGCCGTTTCCCCCAGCACATCCTGGAGGGCACCATACACCTCCAGGACAGCCTTCCCAGCTGTGGGTTTGCCCATGCCAAAGAGCTGGCCCACATACTGCAGATTGGCAGGCATGGCCATCTTGAGCAGGGCAAGGGCCAGCCAGGTATTCACAGGGAGAAGCAGACACATGCAGGTGTCTGGCCACTCTAGGTGTGGCTGGAGCTGCTCCAGAATACCCCAGAAAATGGCTCGGGTCATCGTGAATGCCTCCAGCCACTGCTCATCATCCTAGGTGTGCTGGACAACATGCATCCACCAGTCCTGGCTGGCCCACTGGGCTCAGAGGTGGCAGGGCTGGAGGCCCAAGATGGTGATGGTGGTTTCAATGACGACTTCCTGGAGCCCATCGTTGGGGTCCTTGTCAGGGTCCTGTCAGGTGGATGGGGTCAAGGTGGCAGGTGTACGGAGGTGTCCTTGGGAGGGCACACAGCGGGTAGGTAGGCAGTCACTGTGCATGGGGGAGCTGGGAGGGGCAAGATGGCCATGGGCTAGCTGGTGGTTGACATGGTGGGCTAGCAGGGCCAACACAGCAGCCAGCAGGAGCACAGGGCATGGTTGTTGTTGCCAAGGGCAGGGGCTAGAGCAGCCATGGTGCGGGCAGGCACAGGCAGTGAGGAGAGCACTGCCCCATGCTGTCCCTGTGCTGCGCACACTGCTCCTGGCAAGGGCTGTGGCTGGCCAGGGAGGAGCGAGCAGCTGGCTTTTGAAGAGGGCTTTGGGCTGCAGCCAAAACTTGGAGCTCCCACTTGGTGGCAGGGGCCCATTGCAGGGCTCCAGAAAGAGGGAGCAGATTGGCAGCAAACCTGCTCCCAATTCCCAGCACATGTAGACGCATGTCTGGGACCATTTACTCATAAGTAATTTACTCACAAGTAAACTCATGTTGCATCAAATGCACATGTAGACACATCCACTATATACTAGAAATTCTGCAGGAACCCATAATGGACAGTGTGCTACATTACTGTTACACTTATGGGTTTGATTTGTCCCTGAGCTGTGTAAACTACAGTTACTCATGGGTGTGGGTTAGCTCTGACTTTAGCCAACAGATTTCCAGAATGGGGAACTCCTCCTTATTTTCCCTATTGCAGTAGGTATAGCTATGGAAATACTGTATTAAACAAATGTTAGAAATTAAGGATAAAAGATAACATTTTAAAAAATGAACACTAATACCTATATTCCCTAAACACTCCTGGAAAGTAAAAAAAAAAGTCAAACTCAAACTTACTTAAAAGCAAGCACTGTAAAATGCAGGTTGGCTGAGAGAAGCTGCCTCTTATGGCCAACTGGACAACATGGGGGAAAAAAGAGGCATGTCCTTTTCTATTCCTCATCATGCATATGTGGGCACTGCTCTAATAAACATTCTAGCTTTTGATTTTCACATTTGAAACATGGGAAATTACCTTTTGAAGTGGAAGAGTGGCAAGTTCAGGGAATAAAATGATCGGATGGGCAAGCTAGAAAGTTTCCCCTCCCTTCTCCAAAGCTGTGATCCTCTTGATTAGAAACTCAGCCTAAACTGGTTCGAAAGCATCTGTGAGACTGCAGCACAAGCCATGTGGTAAATCAAAAGTGCAAATTGCTCCTGTCAGTTGACCCTGAGAAACTGCATGGGATGGCACAGCAGGTATGATCAGTGAGCTATTTAACCAATCAAGTGGAAACACTAACTTGTAAATTCAACCAAAAAAAAATGCCCAAAAGGGCATACTTTTGATTTTCTCATTTCCATTTTTGTGGTTCTGTGTCTGGCAGTGGGCTAAATATTGATTTTTACTTTCCCAGTTGATTCCCCCCAATTTGCTAGGGAGTTTTATGATGTGGATGGATAAGAAATTGTCAACTTGACAGAAACACAAAGCACTTGCTCATGATAACAGGATAAATTAAGTTTAAAATGTTATAGTAAAAAAAAGCAGACTTCTGTACCACAGAAGAAATAGATGCACTTGCTTAAAATGATTAAAGCCAAAAGACTTTCTTAAAATCTATTCATTTTTCATTGCTAAAGATGTTCTCTTTGAATTTCTCTGAGTAGATGTCAGCTTCACTTCTATTCATAGCCATTTCTATAGCCTCCTGACTGAATTTCAAATGCTAACAAGAATTGTTCATTTGCTTTTTTATTAAAAAAATCAAACAAAGTCAAAAGCCTTTTTCTATTGTCATAAAAACCACAATTCATTTCTATTAGTCTGAAGAGTTTGGAAAGGATGATTAGCACCTACAGCATTGCCTGAAAAAGGTGTTCCATCTATTTAAAAATAGTAATAAAAACCTCAAAATTCCAAACACTTAAAGTAATACTCTGCAATCATCAGGGATACCATATTATCTTTCTAGGATAATTAGCTTGGTAAGATTAAAATTATACCCACTGTAAAATAATCTCCTTACACTATACTAAAACAGTGCAATCATTTCTTCTGTTCATACAGTTATCTTTTTCTGAAGCAGTTATAACCTGACTATATAAAATCTTTCCCAGCTGTAACTTTGCCTAAAAAAAGGTAAACTTTAGGGATTTAGGTTTCCCCCCTTAATATTACGGCTTTGATCCTGCAATTCACAACTCTGCCTGTCCAGAGACTCACTAAAATTTCTCCAGCTCCGCATAAGCATAGGAATTTATTTGCTGTGCAGGTCTAGTTGCGCAGTATAACTCCAAATTCACTTAATTAAATAACACTTTATTGCCATTGATTTTGCATAACCATTTACAACATTATATTTTATCTCACTGGTCACTATTAAAAAATACCTAATGTAAGAGCACCTCTATTCAGACACAACTCCTCTGGTCTTTCACATCATTTGAGCTCTACCATAGCTCTCCTTTTCCATCTAGGGAGGAGGACAGATGGAGCACTCGTACAAGCAAGACTATCTCCTTGGATGAGGTGTTTGTCACACTGACCCCCAAATAAACTGGCAGATTCAAAAATATTCAAAAGAGCACATTTCTTCACTGTGTAAATGGGGCTAAAGTGTACCAAATATAAATGAAGCACATTCAAAACAAAGCTTAGTTTCATTCAAGCAGCTCTGCACAGGAGGGTTTTAGAGACACTTAGCTAATTCCATTTGAAATCATATGCATCTTTTGTTTGGAAGGTAGCCTGGGTAGCAGAATGAGGCTGCTTGCCTGATAGCAATCTTGCTGAAGTTCAATCACTCACCAACTTAGAGATGCTGTATGATATGTCATTCTGTCCTCACTCTATTTATTTTTAATAAATAGAAATCTTTTCTGCTCCTGTTGCCATTGTTTGCACAAGACTGAAGTACTAAAGGAATCCTTGTCTGGACAGCTTCTAGGCAACTACGGTTCAATGCTGCAGGTTCTTACTCAAACACTCTTCTTGGCTCTAGATGTTTTCCTTCTTTACCTGATGACATAATTAGAGACAGGAGTGGGTCTACAATTTTTAAAGGGGGTGCAGAAGAGATATCACTGGGGAAGGGGTGTGACATAAGGCTAAGATCAGAACTATCAGAGCAGAGAGCTCTCTGCACGTGCTAGGCTGGTAAAGGGGAGTGCAACCGTACCTCCGCACCCCCTGCATCTACTTTTGATTATTGACAACTAAGGGCTACAAACCAATGTTGTATTTATTCCAGGATAAACCACTTTATCCTGGGACAAAGTACAATCATTCAGATATCCATGTCCATTGTCCTGTGATAAATCCTAAAAAAGTTCACAGGATCTAGGCTATACTCAGCTGGAGGCAATACTTCTTATGCATTTTATTTAATTACCTCTAATACAAAATGCATAAACAGATTTGGGAACAGAAACTAGAACTCAAGTCAAGCTCTATCTTGCATACTCTTCTTTTAGCCCCATGACTCTTGCATTTTTATTTGTGCAGCTTTAATAGGTAGTAGATGTGTTCCACACTGCCGACCCCATAGCTTAACTGTTAGGGCATTTACCTGGTAGGTGGGAAGGGGCAGATTCAAATTCCCTGTGACTTCAAGAGGCCTAGAACCCAGGTCACCTAATACTCATGCAAGTTTTCAGTCACGGGAATTGAAAGAAAGTTAAATTTTTCAGCTGTCAACTTTTAACTTTAACTAGTTAAAAAAAAGGTTAACTTTAACTTTTTAAAAGTATAAGTTAAAAGTTTTTAAAAATTTTGAAATCTTGCTTTCCCAGAGCTTTTCCTGACACAGCCAGTCTCTAGGACTTACATGGAACAATATTTCTTTATTGAAACTCTAGGATTTCTTGTCTGAGACACAGAGAGTAGTGTGCCTTCCTGAGCTATGGTCTCTTAAGAACAACAAGTCCCAGAGTTCCTTAGTTCATACTGGCATTTTCTGTACATTTGCAGAAGTCAACAGGGCAGCGACTGCAGGAGAGGGAACAAGCACAGGCAAGCAGAGACTTTGATCCCAGTAAGAGTGGGAGCAAGTAGTTAGGGTGAAGCAGATGATGTCTTTTTAAAATTTTAATGAAGATCAATACCAGCAGCCCAGGGCCCAAGAAGTTGAGCATTATCTCTCATCTGTGAGAAACTTATCTGAGATGTCACCTACTATGAAAAAACGGTTCATCTGTTATAACACAAGCATTTCCTCATCTGCCCGTGTACAGTAATTGTTCAGTAGTGGCGGCTAGATTTGCAAGACAGAAGAGGAAAATTGTCAGATGTAAATTTTGAAATGCAGCTTTTGCTGAAGTTCAGTAAACATGTGTTAACAGTTTCTGCTATGCAACTGAATGTTCTGTATCTCATTTAAACTGATTTTCTCATTTCAATCTAATCTTGATTTTCAGACACTTTCATTATTTGTAATTTAGATGCATTTCATACCCTTTGTTACCTTTCCAGCAATAAAAATTGTAACAACAGAGGTTTCCTGTGGAAACAGCTTTCATTTGTCACCTGGCTATGAATATCTCCTTTCTGTTATTCTGGTATATATGATGCATTGATTTTTAAAAGTACTTCACATGGAGAAGGTGAGAAGGAGCTAACATTACACAGGTATTGGTACATTGTTATTGTGAAAACTGTATGATAAGTATAACATTGTTTTCAGGTAAAGCAGGGTCAGTTCCGCATAAATTAGTGTGCTTCTGTGGGCTTATGGAAAAGAAACCCACTCATTGCATTTGCAAATAAAAAATGATGCTAAGAGGTAATTCACTGTGTTTCATGCATTTGTCACGAATCAACTTAACTTTTAACCAGTTACTATCTTTTTAACTTACCTTTTAACTAGTTGAAAGTGGAGATATTTAACTTTTAACTTAACTCAAGTTAATTTTAAAGGCTGCTAACTTTTAACTCTAACTAGTTACATTTTTCATGAACTTTTTCCATGACTGCAAGTTTTAACTAATAGGCTACTGGCCACACATTCTATACTTCATATTGGCTGCCTTCAGAGAGCTCCTAACTCAGGGGTAGGCAATGTTTTTGGCTGGAGTACCAAAAAAACACAATGTCTACCTTGTAAAGTGCCAGTGTGCTTGCATGCCAGAAAAACAAAATTGGGGCGGGGAGTATATGGCAGGACACACTGCATATAATATAGTTATATAATATAGTTAATCATCATAAATGTTGGGTTTCAGGGTTTTTTGGTTTTTTTTTTTGGTTTTTTTTTTTTTACGGTAAATATCAGGTTTTCTAAAATTTCTAAACCTGGTGACAATAGATACAATTTAATACACTACCTTTGTTCTTGTGTGTTCTTTTTGGTTAAGCATGTTGTGATGAGAGAGAGAAAACAAAGAAAAACAGAGAAACTAGAGAAGGAGAAAAAGAGGAGGAAAGAGAAGAAAAAAGAGAACAAAAGAATAGAAAGGAAAAAGAGAAAAAAGAGAAGAGGAAAAGAAAGAGAAAGAGGTAAAGAAAGAAAAAAGAAAAGAGAAAGAAAAAAGAAGAGAAAAAGGGAGAAAAAGAGAAAAAAGAGAAAAAAGAAGAAATAGAAAAAAGGAGAGATAAGAGAGAAAAAGGTAGAGAGAAGAGAGAGAGAAAAAGAGCAAGAAAGAGAAGAGGGAGAGAAATAAGAGAAAGAAAAAACAAGAGAAAAGAAAGACAAAAAGAGGGAAGAGAGAAAAAGGAAAAAAGAGAAAAAAGAAAAAGAAGAAAAGAAAAAAAAAGAAACAGAAAAGGAGAGAAAGAAAGGAAAAGAGGAGAGGGAGAAAGAAAAAGGGGACAAAACAAAGGGAAAAAGAGAAAGAGGATGTGTCCCTCGCCACCAACGTCTCCCCCTGCGGCAGCCGGAGGTTGGGTGGGAAGCAAGGGCTGCCCTTGGGCTCCACGGGCTCAGGCCATGGCTGGCGTGTGGGCAGAGGTGCCCAGTGGCACCTGAAATGCGGTCCGGCCCACGCTGCTCCTCAAATCTATCTGCAAGATTCTCAATGCAGAATCAGAAATGTAGTGAGGATTTTGGGTGAGGCAGGGAAAGGTAACATATCAGCTATGGTTAGATTTGGTTCACTGCTCACTGTAACATTTCATATGTTTATAGTCAGTGAAGGCTGAATGCGATCACAGGTCTGCATATTTGACTTACGTTCATCATGACAGTATTCATCCCTTTCTATGACAAAGAACTTCCTTTCCTTTACTTGCTTGTGTGTATACATGTGGTATCTCTATGTAAGATGGAGGAGAAGAGAGAAATAATCTCCACATTCTTCTTTTAAAAGTATTAACCATTACCTATTTATACATATAATGAGGCTAAATTCTGACATGTTTCACTTGAGTGGCACTCTATGGGTTAACAATCATCCATCAAACTCAAGGAACGTGGACTAGAGGGGTTCTAAAGTTCAACAGTAATGCCATAAGTGGAGTGCTAAATAATGGAAAAGAAATCCTGTACCAGGGTCCTCACAGGGGGACACGCCAGTCAGAATTTATGCCTGTGTTGATGGTTGAAACCATGAGACTGGCAGCATAATTTCTACAGGGTGTCAGAAAATGCATTACTACTAAATGGCACCACTCCAAATGAAATCTGTATGGGTCAACTGCAGGTTAAGCTAACAAAACAATAAAAAATTTAAATGTAACAATCACAAAGCCCCCAGAGTACTCAAAAGAAAGTGATGGGTGGTTTCTCATGTAGACATACTAATCAATTCCAGCCTCTCCCAAGTTCTGGCCTTTCAGACTGAAGTAAAATTAATCCTTGTTTTCCAAGTGGGAGTGAGACACTTGCCCTCAGTGGGTTCTACCACAGTGCCTACATTGAAAACTGTCAGTGATCCTGGATTTTACTGGCAAGGGAGCTTTTACCCCATAAACTTTTGAAGCACGGTTCACATAATCATGGTTCACGTGATTAACCAAAGTTTAATAATGCGAACCTTTGGTGAACTACTACTCTTGGGTAATAGTTTCTCAATATCTCTTCACCACTACACACTTTATACATCCTTTCATAACAAGCCAGGTTCTCCTTCCTGAAATGCTGCAATAAAAAGAAAAGGTCTGCTGCCCCATTTGTGTAGGTTTCCCTTCAAAGACCTAGTCATTTCACTTCTTAGCCCCTTCTAGCACCATGGTTAATACACAAAGACTCTCATTACTTCTATTATTTTCATATTTAAAAGATTACTTATAAGATTTGGCACATTCTATAAGACAGGGGGTGCATATACACGTGCATATTAATGCTACACAATAAACTCTGGCACTTATCACACCAGCATTTATTACTCCCGGGTACCGCATTTATACGTGTGCCCGGGACTGCAGCATGTTGAGCCAGGTTGAAGCAGCCCCAGCTGGCAGGGAACCCAGAGGGCCAGCCTGCCAGCCTAGGGCTGCTTTGCCCTGGCTCAATGTGTTGCGGAGGGGCTGGCTGGGGCACGAGAGTGCTCCAGTGTGGGGCTAGCTGGCAGGCAGCCCCCACACTGAAGCACCCTTGTGCCCCAGCCAGCTCCATCAGTGTTTACACATTTGTTGTTACACACGAAAAAACTCAGCAGCAGGATAGTCTTTGTATTAAAAGTACTACCCTGCTGTGGGAGTTTATTAGTTTCCTGCAGCCTAATTTTATCCAAACCTCCTCACTCATCCCAAACAAAATTTTCTGTTTCACTTAAGGTATCCAGTTTAGCTTGAGGGATGTACTCAGGGAATAAAATCATAGAACCAAAGTATCATAGAAAATTAGGGCTGGAAGAGACCTCAGAAATAATTAAGACATAGACCATTCTCATCATCCGTTAGGGTCTCCCTGATCAGAAGATTATAAAGCAGCTACAAAATGTGAATTATAAAGACATCATTTTACAGAACCAAAATGTTTCTGTTGTGAACATTTAAAATTTAGGTTGATTTTGAAGCTTAGTCTTCCCTCCACCCCTCCCCAAATCAGTTACTAAAAAATGACAAGGATTTAAGAAAAATACAGCCTATTTAAGACTTTCAGAAACTTATTTATTATCTTTGAAGAATTCAAAGGTTTTCTAATATTTATACTTTTTGTAAAAAAAAATTGCTTGTTATAACTCAAAAGAATGTTCTTAGCTTATTTTTTGGCAAAATCATTTAGATTCTGAAGAAAAAAGATTTCACATAAATGTTTTAGGAAAGCTGTGATATCAATTGAATCAAACCAGGGATTTCTATTTTTATTTTCCATAATTAATATGGTTCAATGAGTTTGTAAAAGAAAATTACATGTGTTAAAGGCAGAATCAGACACTAGCTACAACAGATTTTGGTTAGTGAATGAGAAGCAGAAACCAAACCTGTCTAGAAACAAGGAAGCTGAACAGCCGAAGGGCTAATTCTATTCTAATTTAAGCCAATAGCACTGGCTTTCCTGGGACCAGAAACAGATACAAGAAATGATATAATTCTCACTCTTTACAACACCTCTCCCCCTGCCCCAGAATTAAAGCCTATCAAACTTGAACTCAAGTAGCTTTGTCTTCACTTCTAAGTACTATTGCCATACTTTTGTTTGGTTGCTTTTTGTTTCCCCACGTCCCCAGTAGTGTAACATTACAACAGAAGGGTTACATTACAATTCTAAGCTTCCTTTACCACTTTACAGAACTAGATGATCATCTCCTATGCTTTCCTGCTTGCATTTGGTTATAGTAGAGCACATCACTTGTATACCTGCCATTGAATGTGCCAAGACAGTGTGCACAATGGCATTTTATAGGTTAGCATAAAAAAATCCGACCAGTGCATAATGTTTATAGAGTGAGAGTGGAATGGCATTTTTTGGTTCTATGATTACGCTCTAGAACCAGTTTGTCCAGGTCCATGTATATGGCTCACTCAATATCTCTATTTAGGTTGAATAAATTGATGTTTGAAAACCGATTGCAGCATATCCTCAACTCTTTTCAAGACCAGCACTGCTAATTAAATGTATATATTCTGATGGACTTTCTCTGAAAAAAAATAGGAGATTAAATTTATCTATATGTGCTTAATGAATGCCCTGGAGAAGCTGTTGGAATCTATCATGTCAACATGGATGCACTTCTTAGGATATTTTTTTCTTTGTTTTGCCATCAAATCACACACAAATTAATGCAACAAAATAAATCCCTATTTTAAGCTGCAATGATAACTAACATGAGCAAGAAAATTTAAGGTTGTTCTGCATATATTTCTTTTTCTACAAGATAACAACAGTAACCACCAAATTAAGATTTCAGTTCTTCTCACAATAAGAATTATGCTCATTAGTGCTTTTATTATGTTTGAGAAATGACAACAAATAACTGTCCCCCTCTAGTTAAGCAAAATAAAATACTAATTGAGAAGAATAGAAAACATGTTCTACTATTCTTTGTGTCTGTGAAGTACTGCCCTAATTTTAGGATATATTTCATAGCCTGATTATAAAGCCATTAATATAAACTATTTGAAAAGTGGTCATTCAGTAAAATACATACTTTTAGGAAACATACATAGCCAGAAAAATGTCCTAAAAAGTATATAGCACAGAGGTGTCTCTACACTGTTGACATACAGCCTTCTACACCCTGATCCAAGACACACTATCCTGCCGACATGACCCTCAGACATCATTTATTACCATGACACCTCTCATTTAAGATCAACTTTTCTCCCTTGCAGTTTGCTTTACTATAATTTGTTAGTGTCACAATCTTCACTTACGCATAAGATCTTTAAACTTTTCATTTGAGTGAATGCTACCACATGATTATAGTGGTAATAGGAGTGTTGTGTGCAAGAACTGAGTGGGCTCCTAATGTTATAAAGCCAATGTTCATCACTGAGCCTTTGAAAGCATTAAAATACTGCTGTTGTCAAGAGAGATTATCATGATCTATAAGACTCTAATGCCTTTGTGAGGTATGTGACAAATGGAATTTTCTTTTTAATTTCCAAATGTTACTAAAATACTGGAACAGGTAGAATGTTAATCATGTTGGACCTCAAACATCGTAGTAAAATAAAAAATGAGAAGTTGGTATCAGGAAACCTCCAAAATACATACATTCCCTGTCCCTACCCATATTCTGTTTGTTTTAATAAGCAACAGAATATTCCTCCTCTTTTTTTTTTTAAACAAGCCTGGATGAATACTTGCAGACCGCCTTAATTTACAAGAAACATTCAACTGAAATGGTGCGTAGAATGGTGCATACTGAGTAAGTACTCTTCTAGAAAAGGAAGGTTTTTAAAAAATAATATGAGATGAAAAGCATTAAAATGCCTTCAACTGGTAATTTAGCTTAAATCATGCTGACACTGATAGTTTATCTTAAAAAGAAATAAAGAAACATACACATTTTAACAGAACTGGGGCAAAATGTTATAAGGTATAATTAATCCACTTGTATGTGAATTCAGTTCCCTTGTGAAAAAATGTAACCCCTCCAAACAACCCCCCCTTTTAATTTTGTTTCACCAAGCCTACTTTTTAATGGGATATTTTATAAATGTTCTACATAATGCTGCTTCCAAGTTATTTAATGTGGTTTTTGTTACTGACGAGGAAACCTTTTCTTGAGAACTCTAAATCTAAATAGACTGCCAAGGAAAGCAGCAAAAAAGTAAGTAATCAAACAAACAAAACCCTCCCTCTTTTTCAAGAAACTTACGTGTATTCAGGTTCTAAACTGACCACAGTCTGAATACCACACACCTCTGAAGGAAACCTGCCGATTTAGGGACATGTGCTTTCTGAAATGAATGGTTCATTTTATCCTGTGCGGCATCATTTCACAGGACACTGTATTAATCCACAGTGCTGCCTGCTCTGAGCAGCATGATGCAAATATGAATTCACCTTTCAATCACTTCTATGGGTTAATGACACTGAGTAATAGCACATTAGCAAAGTGCCACTCCAGACACCAGTCAGGCATGCCAAACAGATAATCTGACAATCGTTTCAGATTCATTTTCCATGAACAGAAACACTGTTAGGGCTTATTAACTAGCAAATCTGCATACAGTGCAGAGCAGAGCACAGAGGTTCCATTAAAAGTAGCAATCTATCTCATTAATGTAATATATAATGATATTTGGTCCGTTCTATTGTACTAAAATTAAAAAAATATATATGCTTGTGTTCAGTAATGTTGTCTATACTTGTACTAATTGCTTCATGCACCTAGCACATGGCTGTAATAAAAAAGCAGCCCCTATACTGAGTTATAAAGAAATAATGTTTTCATTTGGTGTGCTCTTACAGTGTGACACAAATAACTCAGTTCAGTTCTTAAAGTTCTCACCTCACAATCTGGCCTCTGCCCTCAGTTTCCATTTTCTTGCATTTCCATGAAACAGTTCCCTAGTGAAACTTCCATACGCCTCTCTCTTCCTCATGTCACTTGATATATCCTTCTTTTTATATATATTAGTTATGCATGTCAGTGTCAGGGCAACAGAGGCTACAATCACTGTGATTGGAAATAGTTACTGTGTGACAAGCTGTTCAATCATGGGTGTAGGCTGTAGCCGTGTTGGTCTAAGGACATAGGCAGACAAGGTTCTTCGGGTAAATCTGGTATCTTTTATTAGACCAATTCAAATAGCTGGAAAAAATGTTTCTCAGCAAGGTCTCGAGCACAGAGACCATTCCTCAGCCTGACGAAGGGTGTTTGTGCCCAAAAGCTTGCTAAGAAGAATTTTTCCAACTATCTGAGTTGGTCTAATAAAAGATATTGGATTTACCCAAGAACCTTGTCTGCTGTTGAATCGTGGCCTTTATCACCAGGGTGTTGATTACTAAGCAGGGCTGCGGAGTGGGTGGGGGGAGGGTGAAGAGTGGGAGAGGCTAATACAGAAAAAATAATATCAAAATAATTAAAATGTAAACAAAAGTAATTCAATTAACTTCACAGCCTTAACTATCCTAATTTAATAGACTGCAGTCTTTGGCTCTCAGTTCAGTAGTTTTGCTTCTTCTCCGTTAATAAATAAATAAAAGACTGGGGGGGTGGGGGGAGGTAGACTGCTGTTCCTTAGGCCTTGATTTGTTGGGTTTTTTTAATTTATTCCTCACTGGAATTAGTATCCTGATTCTTTTACATATCAGACCTCATAATTATCTACTATTCACTCTATACAAAAATATTATGGTTTCCAGCAGGAAGAGCTGGGCATCCATTTCCTTTTATATTGTATGCACCCAAGGAGCATGCTTTGTGCTTATTTTGGATAGATTTGTTTCAACCTGGTGGGGGTATGCTGTGTTCTGTTGTTTGATCATAATCTACCTGATATGCCACATCTGGCAGAATGTGCAGAGATTCCTAATGTGAGATCTATTTAGGTGTCCTTGAGTTAGTCCACTTTTAAGAAATTAGAGAACTAGTCTCTTGTGGTCAGGTTGTTCATCTCATTAAACATGAATAAGCTATTAATTTCTTGGGGCTATAGTTCCTTTTTCTGTACTCATTGTGCATCTCATACAACATGTTATCATCTAGGTGTGCGTGCCAAGATAGCAGATGCATACTCTTGTTCACATCAAGCATGCCTCTATTTCTAGAGGTGCATGAAGTATGCTTCACAATATCTGACTTTAAATATTCATGGTTGCTGATCAGTCTTATTCAACTAAGACTAAGACTGTATGTTACACATGCAATCCCTGTTTTCAATGTTAGAATCACAGGAAAGTAGGGCTGGAATGGGACCTCTCTAGTCCAGCCCTCTGCTCAAGGCTAAACCAGCTTCCCTCCCCCCACCCCCAACTAAGCCATCACAATGTTGGATAGTAACTACGTTCTGCCCTGAGTAAGGACTAACACATGCCTGCCTCCACCAAGAAACAGACCACACAGTGAATTGTGACTAGAAAAGTTACTTATTTTTCCTCCTATTTCGGAAGAAGTGGGATTCCTCTGGGGAGAACAGCAGAACCAAGAAGTAACTACATCCTTCTGTGTAAAGTCATTTACCCCAAAGCAGCTCTGGCCATGAATGTGCTAAAGAAGAGTGAATCTAGAACTATGTCCACTCCTTGCCCTACATTCCTATGACCTTGTTCAAAGAAAGGCTTAGTAGGTGAGTAGCCCTGCTCTTTCTGCTGCAGCTGGAGTCACAATCTCAGCAGCGCTCAGCTGGGGAGTCTTACTTTACTTCAAGTTGTGCCCCTGAGTGGCTAAGTAGTGACTGCCTTTGTTGCCAAGAAGGCTAACAGCACATTGGGCTGCATCGGTAAGAGTGTTGCCAGTAGGTCAAACAAAGTAATTATTCCCCTCTATTTAGCACTGGTGAGGCCACATCTGGAGTACTGTGTTCAGTTTTGGACCCCCCACTACAGAAAGGATGTGGACAAATTGGAGAGAGTCCAGTGGAGGGCAACAAAAATGGTGAGGCTGCCAGGGTATATGACATATGAGGAGAGGCTGAGGGAACTGGGTTTATTTAGTCTAGAGAAGAGAAGATTGAGAGAGGATTTAATAGCAGCCTTTAGCTATCTGAAGGTTCAAAAGAGGATGCAACTAGACTGTTCTCAGTGGTGGCAGATGGCAGAACAAGGAGCAATGATCTGAAGTTGCAGCAAGGGAAGTTTAGGTTAGATATTGGGAAGAATTTTCTCACTAGGAGGGTACTAAAACACTGGAACAGGTTACCCAAAGAGATTGTGGACTCTCTATCCATGGAGTTTTTAAAGACCCAGCTAGACAAAGCCTTGGGTGGGATGAGCTACTTGGGGATGGTCCTGCTTTGAGCGGGAGGTTGAACTAGACGACTGCCCAAGATCCCTTCCAAATCTAATTTTCCATGATTCTTTGATTCCAGTTAGCAGTATGGTTAGGAGTGAGTATCTGTCTCTATCCTGTAATGTGATCTGCTCTGTTGCCTATTTCCCCACATCTCCTCCATTGTTTTTTGGGGTTATTGGGAGGTTTCCAAAGAGAGAGGAATGAATTTGATTTCCTGTTCAACAGATGCCTCAGCACTGATCCCTTTAGGTATGTCCTATTCATTGTACTGGCCACCTATTGGGATTTTCTAGGCAATACCACATTCTCACACTGAGCCATTGGAATCTCAGTAGTCTGCATTGTCATTGCTTAGAT
This sequence comes from Gavialis gangeticus, assembly GCF_001723915.1. Lineage (NCBI taxonomy): Eukaryota > Metazoa > Chordata > Crocodylia > Gavialidae > Gavialis > Gavialis gangeticus. The sequence continues at coordinate 91,867,118 of NW_017729033.1, read as the reverse complement.
GCATTCAGCAGAGGTTTCTCCCTGACACCTACAAGCAACTTGCAGTCTGTTTAATCTCCCATGCTGTGCCTAAAGGTAAATAGGTGAAATCATCATGCTCCAAAGCACAAAGCTAGGAACTCCTCCACCCAGGTATGCATGCTTTCTATTTCTGTCTGGACTCTGGTAGTAAATACAAGCTATTAAACTGACACTGGGGCTGCACCATGCTGCCTTTGTGAGGCACTATAAAGCACTTGAACTGTAGCACCTTGAAACTTTACCTCAGGTACAGATTCTAGTCCCGTTTGAACATTGGCATTTTGACCTTTATCATGTCCTGTGGTGACGTATCTGTGGCCAAGAATCATAGTTAAGTAATAATTCATGTCAACATTTAGAGGGAAAAAAAGTTTGCCTTCCAGAGAGATTAGTTCTCACTTAGTGGCCTTGAGATTTCTTCAGTAGTATTTAATTAATATTGTATCAGCAGCTGTGTAATGTACTAGACCATGGAATGGCTCAGCTGAAGTTTGAACTCAGTTTAGTACTTTTCTGTAGAACTTATTTAAGACCCGTCATGGTATTATTTCATGATCTATTCTGTATTGCCTTTTCTATGGTATACTATTCCTTCTTAGGAGGCATGTCTACATGAGACATTTACTGCACAGTGGACTGATTAACTGCACAGTAAATGCCTCAGTGTCTACATATGCACCCCTATTAGGCCACAGTAAACAAATTTACTCTGCAGCAGGATAGTACTTGTAACACTTGTAAATACAAGTACTATCCTGCTGCGAAGTAAAAAACTCTGCAGCAGTGCATGATTATACACTTCCCAGCTGGCTGGGGCATGAAGGTGATTCAGTGTGGGGACCACCTGCTGGCTAGCTCTGTACAGAAGTATATTCTGCCCCTGCCAGCTGCTCTGCAACATGTTATGCTGTGGGGAGCGGCCCTGGGCTGGCTGGCTGACCCCCAGGCCTCCTGCCAGCCAGAGCTGCTCTGACCTGGCTCAATGTGCTGTGCATGAATAAACTATGGAGCAATTAGTGTTTATTCATAAGAGTAAGAAGAAATTAGAGTAAGAGTAAGAATAAGAGTTTATTCATGCAAAGTAATAGCATGTGTGGACATGCCCAGTAAGGACTGCACCTGTAATTAAATTATTTTCTTCCCCCAGATTAAATTACTACATTTCAAATGAAGCATATTTGTACGTGTGTGTATTTCATGTTGAGCCCATTTTTATTTTGCTATGGATTATAAACAGAGAGATCACACAATGATAATGAAGATGATTCTTTTCTAACTTCTTACTGGTTTTACAATTGGGGAATTTAATTGACTTTCAGCGGAGTTGTTCTGATTTGCCAACTTATGTAAGAGAAGAACTAGGACATGTTTTTTAAATATACAGATCAGGTTTGATAATATGACAGCTAACTTGCAATTCTCCCCAGAACTACACCTAAACCTTAAACAAGGTTCAAAACAACTGAGTTGCCTTTCATCATCATATTTATTTTATTTACATGTGTTCCTTTTCTAAAGTTCAGCCAGATGTAGTTATGCCAAAATAAAACGTAAAACTCTATTTTCAGGATATGTCCTACCCAGAGGTATTACTGATAAGATCTGCACCCTGAGCACAAGCCCCAGTAGCCCTATGAGAGATGCTTCAGGTAAATGCTGCCCTTTACAGCCACTTCCCTGACTCAGTGGGCATGTCTAGACAATGCATCATAGTTACTGCACATTAAGTGGATAACCAAGTACTAAATCAATGCACAGTAATTTGTGTTATGGTGCAATAGGGCCACTGCACAGGCTTTTAGTGATGCTTACTGCACAGTAGCCTAATACTGTTCTGCAGTAGCATATTAGCAGTTTTTGCCTGGCATGCTACTACACAGTGTTATTAGGCTACTGCACAGTTATCTTGTGTAGATGCGTCCAGGGTCATCAACTTGGCAACAATGGATTTGGAGGTACCTACTTGCCCCCTTCTTGACCCCTACATGCTGCTCTAAGTGCCACTCCAACCTCCACCCTCACTAGAGCATTGTTAGCACCTCCTATAAGTCAACACCATAGGCTTGTCACCCACCATTAATTAGATACTGTTCTTGGTAATCAATAGGCAGGAAATACCAGAAATCTCATAAGTGAGTTTACTCTAAAAAACTATGCAGCCTAGTTGGAAAGATAAGGTATTGAGATATGTTGGGTAAAAATGTTATTTAAGTACTTATTGAAGCTGCTGACTTTTTAGCTACAGTAAAGATTCCCATTTTGCATTGTTGAGTGGTCACTTTGTTTGGGTGCTCAGCTGTCCTGTTACTCTCTTATTCATTTTGTTTAGAGAGCCTCAGGGTACTGTCCATGTGACAATTCTCAAGCATCCTAGTTTAAGAACACTGCAAGGTATTTAGCAAAATACTGCTTCAGTTTTTTGGTACGACAAATTAGTGCATTGTCACTGATTGTTTCAAAAGGTGTGTCTAAGACAGTGAACTAGGACTCAGGTGATCCATTCCCAGCTTCCCACAGAAATCCTGTGAGGCTTCAGGCACATCAGTTAATCTCTGTGCTTCTCAGGTTCTCCATCTATAGAATGATAAAAATACTTCCTTCCTCCCACCCTTTCTGTATGTTGTCCTTTTAAGCTCTTCCAAATGGGAACAATCTTTTACTATTTGTACGCATAATGCCTCACACCATAAGCTCTTAATCTTAGCTGTATCCTGAAGGTGCTTCTGTAATACAAATAATAACTCACAGTAATAATGGATTGAAGGTAGAAAATTTCAAGACTTGGTTCAATGTTGGGTAATGGGCTATTACCCAGGAATTTTCTAAAGCATGCTCAAAAAATGCTTCCTTAAATCTGTACCTTCAGCTATCCATTTTTCATATCTTTACAAGTGTAACAATTCAACAATGCAATACAGTATCTTGTTTTTCCTTGTATTCTATGCATTGCTTTGCATATTTTACAACAAGCAAAAAGCCACATACCTCAGCTAGGGAGAGTAATTAAAAAATAAACACTAGTAATGGACCAAATATGAGAAGAAAAAACAGAAATGCCACTAACTGCCTTCAAATATATGATTTGCTAAGGCCTTCCTCATGCTATGCAGCTTTCACTACCCTGTCAGGCCCAGAATGCTTGCTTGTTTTGGAAGAGACTGCTTAGAAAATGTCTCATGGCCAGGATGATTTCATACATCATTAGGTGCTGTCCTGACACAAGTAATGGAAATAAGTCTTGAGAGCCAACAATTCTGCACATATGTGGAAGCCATTTGTCTATCATACTCCTAAAAAGGTGCTGAAGACTGAAGGGGAGATGATAAGGCAGGTTGTAGGGCGAGTGTAACTCTATAAAAACAATTCTAATAGGAAATTAGGACCAGCATCATTTATATTTTTGAAGTGCAGGTGCTGCCTGAGTCATGTTTTCTGGTTGGCATTCGTATAGCTCACAATAAGTGCACCTGTATTTTGTTTTATTTTGGTGAGTACAGGTGGTGATAGAAGATACGTCCAGGTTTTTTTTCCTTAGTGGTCGTAGCTGTCATATTCAAGTGATCTGAGGCAGGTATGTACACAAGAGCTGTCAGAACGTTATGGGTTTTAATAGCAAACCTGGGAACAATTTCTGTCCCTGAAAGTCCTTGGACCCCCCTATATGACGCATGCAATCCATGTGCAAAGAGCAACTATATACTGTAACTTACACATTTGCTTCTCCTACAAAAACTGGAAACAACTTCTTTTCTAAGAGGCAAAGTTTGAAGGACAGAGCTTATTTTGGGGCCAGAGTAATTTGAATCCACACTGACCCCTGTAAATATTTGAGTTAGCAGTTTGACTCTCCTCACTGCTGAAATACTTAGTATTTTCCTTAAGATATGTGGCTCACATATAACAGTTTGCCAACAATTTTCCATAGTGTATAATGTGAAAGCATCCAGTGAGGGAATAAGGTGTAAAAATGAAAAGGAAATACCATTCTTCTTTTAGGTTTCCCTGTGCCCATCAGTTGAGTGCCACTTAACATCAGCTAGGTTGTCTAATGTATAGTAATTGAGTTTCACATCTGTTAGTAACTACAACATTTGGATGCAGTTTTCATGTGACCAAGTCAAAAACTACAGAAATTCTAAAACAGAAGAAAGAACTGGCACTGCAGAAGGCATCCAGTTTTAGTGGTCTCAAATGGCCATTGTTGAAAATAAAATAAATACACAGCTCTCTGTTCCCTGTATTATAAAGGGACAGCTATACCTTGTCCAAATTGACACCATGGGCAGTGTTTTCCTATTGAATTGCCTTTATAGACCAATGATGACCCAATTTAAAAAAAATGATAGGCAAAATGGAGACTTTTTTCAAAGACTTGGATCAGATGCAGTTATTGCATAGGTATACAAGGTAAAGCAGGCAAAACCAAGCATGAGTATTTTTATGTGTAAAGAAAGAGAGAGACATAAACACTTAATTCACGCAAGTGCCATCAACTGGCAGTTACTTCTCTTTCCAGGCCTACCACCTATGTTATTGATCTCTTTTCTTAGCCTTCACCTCTTACCTCCCCTTGCTTTTTAACATGATTTAATATAAGGCAAATTATATATCTATATCTAGACCAGTTTTCATGTTCATTGTGTAAGAAAAACAACGATCAATCACCAAAACCATTAGCAAGTTCCTTAGAAACAGATTCTTCCCTCCCCACTCCCCATAGACTCAAGACATCATCAAAAAATGCAGTTGTGATGGGGAGATATTGTTGTGCAAAATATCTGCTTAACAGGCCATGTCAGAATTACTTTCACTAAGCTCTTGACCACATCTCTGCTATTGCACATAGCAGCTGTAAACACCCCCTTGCCGTGCCCCAGACAAGAATAGTGTGTTTTCTGATGACCACAATGAAATCTACTGGAGCATCAGCAGGGAGCTGTAGCAGTTCCCACATGCCAACTGTTGCCAGTCCACTGCAAACAACACTCCTTTGCTGCTTTCCTTTCATGACCTCCTGCAGGGAGTAAATGCCCATGCCTCTGTTCTGGTACACTAAGATATCCACTGGCAGGCAACTCCGCTTCCATTCAGGCATAATAAGTCATCAGTCTTTTAGCCAGCAAATAACTCACCCAGACCCTTTCCTCCCTTGTTTGGCAGTTGACCTCCTGTCGAGTGAGCTGAAAGGGGCATTAATGCTTTTTGTCAGCCCACTTTGTTTAGCAGCTATCAAAATCAAATCAGCGCTTCCTCCATTGTCTTCATCTTCTCTTTTCCAGATTTTTTTGTTCCTCACCTCATCACCACTGTGGGCTTTTGACTGTGATTTATCACTGAGTTCATGAGACAGCTGCTTTATAGGAGTTCGAAGCAAAATTATAATTTAAGGGGTTCACTTTGGATACATTATCACTGATTGCAAAAGCTTGTGCTCCTTACCCTGAAAAATAACTCAGGCTACTGCATTCCCAAGGAAAGCAATATGCCCAAGGCTTCAGAAAGGACTCTGTCTTTCTTTTGCTTCTCCTCTTTTTTTCTCCTGCAATTTGCATTCAAGTACAGGCATCCCACTTAGGTTTCACCTTCTTCAAATAGGAATATAGGTCCTATGGTTCACAAAAGCTTATGCATCTCTGATTCAATTAGCCTATAAGGTGTACCTTTAATATGCCTTCTGCCTACTTTCAGACTAACATGGCTATCTCTCTCTCTCTGTTCTAAGGCAAGGTCCCAAGGCTTCATTCTCCTCACATTGTATGTCATTGGGTCTCCAGTTCATTTTTTGCTTTACAGCCTTTCCTCACCCTACACTCCAGTCGCTCCAATGGCACAGTGGCAGACAGCCATGTTGAGTTTGCCATACTGCTCATTGGATAGCAGTATGGCAAACTCAACCAATACCTGGACATGTCTGCTGTAGTTTGAGCCAAGAAAGGTTTTCATAGAATAGCATGATGCTGTTTTATAATCACCATTGAACAAGTCATGAAGAATCAATAAGGCCAAGGCTGCCCCAAGTCATGGGTACACTTATACTAAGAGAAATGAAAGGCAGAAAAATTGGTGCCTGCCTGGAGGAAAGGGTAGAAAATCTTGGAAGGAAGCACAGGAACCTGAACCATAAACCAGACAGAACATCTTTGCTTTGGCACCTGGGCTACCATCCAGCTGAAATAAAATAAGAAATTGGAATCTGAGGGAAATAAATTAATCTTACTATCAATGGTGTACATGGTTGTCTGTATAAAACCTCGTCCCTTTCCCCCTAAAGACAAACACGTGTCCGTATTTTCCATTAGATGCATTTTATTAACCAAGACTTTGGGAGAAGGAGCTGCCTTTCTACTACATGTTTGTATGGCATGTAGTACAATTAGGCCCTGGTCTTTGACCTATCCTCTAAGCACTACTGTAAAAAAAAATAATATATCATAATAAACAATACTGCAACAGGGAATCATGCATTCTCTCCTCTTTCATGTCATTTACTCTGAGGCTTAAAGCAGGGTATATGGGTGACAGTGAGACAGAGAAAAGCTGATGAGAAAGCACTCTGAATCAGGAAAATACACAGCACCAGTAGTTGCACTGTGATCTTCAGAAGGAGGACAAAGAAAAGAAAATTAGTTTAAAAGAATGATAATAACAGAGAGACCATAGGAGCTCATAGCATATTGTTTTCTGTAGAGATATCTCCATGTAAGTGGATTTTATTTACTATCTCTGCCATAGATGAGTGAAAAAATAGATTAATAGATTCATAGATGCTAGGGTCAGAAGGGACCTCAACAGATCATTGAGTCCAACCCCCTGCATAGGCAGGAAAGAGTGCAATTTACATCCAGGACTATATGAAACTTCTCTTTAAATAAACAGACTAGTGCTGAAGTATTTGCATCCCAAGAAAAATCCTGATGTTCCTTTTGTCTCTTTTAGTATCAAGGGACATTTACCCAGTAGAAGTGAGATGTTGCACAATCTTCTCCTTGCACATGTGCTATCCCCCAACCTGTTCTGCTCAAGACCTGGTGTGGGGGTTGTGTGGTACTCTAGTTCAGTGTAGGCAGAGAGGAAACTGTGTGGCTCCTCTATGTTCTTTTTCCCTCTGTCACCTAAAAAGACCCCAGGGAAATGCTTCACAAGGTAATATATAATTAATATTTATAATACACAATACACATTCCATCTCCTTCATCATATAAGATCTCAATTTTACAGTAGCCATAGCACCTACAGCACCTGTTGGTATGTCTGCACTGCAATGAGTCCTTTACGATATAAAATAGAGTGACTTAAGCTAATATCAAACTAGCCATCCCAGGTATCAGTAGCAGTCTAGCAATGGCAGTACAGAACTCACAGGCTAATTCGCTCTACTCCTTTGGTACATTTCTATGACTGCAGTGCAGATGTATCCTATGTTTCCCATGGGTCAACATTTAAGGCAACAGTGATGTTATAGAGTTTCAAGATCCCAGTAGATCTTAAGTGTCAAAGGACAAAGGGAAGGACCTTCTTCTGTGCTGTGTGGGAGGAATTTCTTCTTTCCCATGCAAGTTAGTAAACACTTCAATTAACATGTGCAGGGGACAAACTACACATAAGATGGATTTAGCACTGATACATTTCCTACTTTTACTGACAGGCTGGGAAATTTCAGTAAATCCTATGAAAGACTGTGACAGATCTGACTTGTCTGGTTTTTAAACTTTGGTACTTACAGTGTTCGTGGAGACAGACAACTATGGAAAGAATGTGTCAATAGGTAAACAAGATAAATCTTACCCTAAACAGTTTCTCTACACTGGTGTAACATCTCCGATGGACTCCAGTACTCCTAAAATAGATGCATTTTGGAATACCTGGCATTTTTAATTCTATCTCCCCATCATCAGTTCAGACATTTTACCATGAAAAATTTATAGTACTGAATTTAAATTGGAATATAACTTATTAGGGAAGTGTCTCTAATAAAAATGTTCATGGAAAGAAGTAGAAATTTATTAACTGTCCCTAACCCACATTAGAAATGACTCGATTTTCTGGGCACAGAGAATTTTCAAAAGAGGTGAATGCATATCAATCATATGAAGGGGTGTGGATGTGAACAAGTTAATTCCTTTCCTAGAAAATATATAAATAAGAATGTACTATTGTGCCATACTCTATCATTTAAATTATGGTGTTTCTACAATAAGGAAAATCACAAGGACTGAACTGGACCAAGCAGCCTAAAACATAAGTATCAGTACATTTCTTATCATCACCAGTTGTCTAATGTACCATAAACAGCATCTTATTTATCCTAGAAATTATACTTCTCCTGTGACACACAGAAAAAATACTGAGTTGAGCTCACAGAAGGGCACAAGAGGGCAAATAATTATACACAGATAGCCTTACATTTGTCTTTGATATCTATTGATCTAGGATGCAAGGAACAGTTGATGTTACCTACACTCTGCTTGAAGGACAACGTAATACTCAGCAAGGAGCACCCCAAGTTCTACCTTATCACAAATCCAAAATGGAAGGATTTGTCTTATGAATAATGAAACTATGGTTCCTTTACTGAGTCTAATTCAGTGAGTTTTTTTTACTGACAAACTGATTTCAATGGGAGTGGCATTGATTTATTAAATTTCTTCTTAATCACCATGCACATGAAGAAAGAGGATGTAGCAGAAATTGTACTTTGGAATGTATTATCCAGCTTGAATAACATAAGATAACCAAGCTGAAGTGACATTGTCAAGATAAATATAATGAGCTGAATCCTCAGCCAGAGAAGTCAGTTGAACTAGGAATATGTAAACCTGCTGAGGACCTGTTCTACCATATGTATTTTAAATTTCTTACCTGTTTTTCTATCAGTCTAAATTATTAAAGCTAAAGACATTTTACAAAATGGTTTACTTTACATAATTTAGTTTATGTGCTTGATTAGGTCCCAGTTCCTCAAAGCACATACCCATGTACCTAATATCAACCACATACTCAAGCCCATCCCAATTCAGAAAAGCATATATGCCCTATTTCAAGAAAATATGCTTACTCAGGAAAGCACTTCAATCTTTGTTTAAATTTGAGTATGTCTCTAAGCGTTTTACAGCATTGAGGCTTTGTTCTTAAATACCGTTCACATACTCAGATGCCTTGCTGCATAAGTCATGATTTAAGTACAGGCTTAAAGTTAAGCACATGCTTCGGCTGTTTGACCCCAATACTCTTTCCTGCCATGGCAGGGGGTCGGACTCGATGATCTGCTCAGGTCCCTTCCGACCCTAGAAACTATGAAACTATGAAATGCAGCCTTTAGACCCAGTGTGCCATTTCAGGCCAGCACGTAAGGTCAGGCCTCAGCAGGACCTGAACATTGCCCCACACCCAGTCCCCAAGATAGTGCTGGCATACAGAGTTGGGCCTGGTGCGCAAACTTAAATCCAACATGCCAGTTTGGGCCAGCAGGTGGGATCAAGCCATGGCTCCAGACCTAGCATGTAGTTCCAGACCTGGTATGTCAGATCTATTTTTTACCCATATTGCAAAGTAAGCATATCAAAAACAGATTACATTGTAAGTTCAGGGATGTCCTATATATGAAAATGTGTGATGCTGAGTGAGGCCTTGAACAATGAGAAATAACATTAATACACTAGTACATCATGTTGTTAAGCTTTGAGTTTCCAATATTGCAGAATATTAGAATCCTTTTTGCCCTTGCTTCCCCCAAAACAAATCCTATCATAGTCTTTGCAAATTTAAAAAAAAAAAATCCTTATTTCACAGAAAGGCAAAATGGTGGTTTACTACAAATTACTGGTAAACACTTATAGTTGCATTAAGGGTAGCTGTACATCCTTGTTAGAAAACACTAACTGTGTTTTATTACCTTGACTTTATTACACAGACCTCAATGATGAATCCATGAATGCAGCGCCCAATAATGTCAAGGGAAACTTTGCTCTTTCTGAGCAAAGAGTAGTATATTGTTCTTGGCTATTAACATAAAATGTACATTGATGGGGACAGTTTTATTTGTAATAGTATTACTAGTGTTATTATTATTATAATACCTGTTGCACATTATTTGCCATATGAAAATAAAATAGATGAACTCTCAAAAGGAATGAATTGATTTTTTTTTTCTGACTCATTTAATTGCTATTTTTCATGGTTATTCTGTACCCATCTAGCAGCTACCACACAATAACTAAATGAAGCAGAACAAAACTGCTAGCTTAAAGCATGAAAAAGGAAAGATAACTTTATAATTTCATACAATGATAGTACTTGATATACAAAAGACAAATCCTGAATTCCAGAATCAGAGGAAAACAAACACTGAACAAATAGATTGTAAGGCTGGAAGGGACCTTGGAAGATCATCAGGTCCAGCCCCCCTGCATTAGGCAGGAAATCATAGGAGCACTAAGCAATTATGCTAATTTGAAGAATTGGGTGATTTTCCTTTTCTCCTATCATGCCCACTGCTGGAGATTTTAAGGTGTATTTTCTATTGCTGCAGAAGGAACAAGAGTGATGGTATTATGTGTACTGTACCTCCCAGGGGATGAACTAGTAGTGCTTCACTGAATAACCCACAAAGGTAAATGGAAAAAAAGAAACATTATCATATACGCTTTGGGGCTATGATTCATCTGAATTCTAAAGTGAGTGTGTCAGTTACTAAACACAAGACTGGTCATTTTTTTAAGCCATGTTCAATAGGTTATTTTATTGCTTTGCTGTCTTAGAATAGGAATAAATACAGTGTTTAATAGTTAAAAAGTGATCAAAGCTGAAATACAAGATGCAATTTTAACTGATCAACAGCAAGGCAAGCTTTTAGGATGCTGCTCACTTTATGTATTCATAATGGTAGATTGTCTTGAGAATGCTTATATTATTTACTAGGTACAGACAGTTAAACTATAAGGGCTTTCTGCTGGCCAGAAATCAAACTGTAATAGCTACTTCTTTTACAATAAATCATGAAATAGCCAGACTTGATTTCTCTTCCTGTCTGTATATTGTATAGAAGATATATGTAGAGTTATTGACATTATGAAGTAAGTTGAAGGCTGGATAGAAAAAAATCTGGAGTTTTATATACATTACAGTGACAAATGGTTGACAATAAAGGTGACTTCTTGTTTCTCCTTAGAATTTATACTTTTCAACTAATTGTATCACCTCCAAAACTAATCTCAAATTTTGAAAAATAAACACACAAGACCCTCGACAAGTTATGTGGATTTATCTAGAATCTGATACAAAAAATGTTTAGCTCTTCAAATGAAGAGGGAATATTGCTTTCTAGCTGTAAGTAAAGAAGCTAACAACCATTAATAAGAACCACAGTTTATGAGAGACTTATCAAGCTATTTATTCTTGTAGCCATCAGGTAGAAGGTATTATCTGATTAACAATCTTGCTTCAGACCCATACATGACCTTATAGATAGGTGAATAAATTACAATATAAACTACAATGATAGGAAAATAACATGTGTAATTACCTCTACAGACAAATCAGAATCACTTAGTATTACAGTTAACATAAGGATTTGGTGACCCAAAGGAAAAAGATAGAGGTCTAGAAGCCCGTTTCAAATAAAATTTGAGTTCTTAGTGCATTTAACAAACGTCTGACATTCTCATTTAGGCTAGAGACAGAAGTTACACACAAACTGGTGTAAGTGATCAGAAACTGGTTTAAACCTGTAACAGAACAGAAGCTCAGTGCACATAAACCAGTTTCAAAATGGCTGAAACTGGTTTAAGATAAACCTGGTTGAATATAGTATCAGACTTAACTGATTTTGGTCAAACCGGTTTATGGAACTTCTGTCCCAGACCCCTTCCTGGTTTAAGTCAGAGTCCCCCAGAATCCCAGCATGCTCTGCAGCCCTGGGATGGGGTGTGTTCTCTGCTCCAGAGAGCAGGGCTGGGCTCGCCCCTATGCTCTCTACCCCAAGTTGGGGCGGGAGCATGGCCAGGTACTGGCACAGAGATGACACTGCTGCAGCCAGGCGAGCAACTTGGGAGCCAGACTGGTGGTGTGGGATGTGCCTGCAACTTCCCAGGCTAGCTCAGAGGCACCAATGGGCCTGGAGCCCAGCACCCACCTGCCACGGGGCCTCATGTGCCCGCAGGTGCTGCTGCCATGTCCCCTGCATGGTGCCTGTGACAAACAAGTACTGTGCAGGGGATGTGACGGTGGCAGCAGCTGCAGTCATGCAAGCCCCCGCAGTGGACGGCTGCTGGGCTGTGGGCCTGCCAGCACCTCTGAGCCAGCCCGGGAAGCAGCAGACACATCCCACGTGGCCAGTCTGAATCCATGAACAGGCCTGCTGGGGCCTGGCTATGTTCCCCCTACCTCTCAAGCTCAGCTTCCCTCAGCCATTGCAGAAGGGAAGGAAGGGCTTGCTTTAGCACCACTCGGCTTCTGACCTGAGCCACTGCAGCATGTGCCTGCATTTCCAAAATCAAATTGAATGTCTATTCACTTGCAAATTGGTTCACTTTATGCAGGTTAGACTAACCTGCAAAGATTTAATCAATTCAGGCTCAGGCATTTTCAATGTCTGTACTTAGCCTTAAGCATTGGTCTATCATTAAATGCAGAAAGAAAGAAAAAGTGTATATATTTTTGGAAATGTTGATATTTTTTATTCAGAAGGTGGCCAGAAGCTAGAAGTGATTTACTGTAAGATAGATAGTTTTTTTCCTCTCCTATTAAACACATTCTGTTCATATCAGAAGCATTATGCTTCTTAGAGTAGGTCGAAAAAATAAGCATACTAGCTTGCATCCCACTAAACTGGACTGCACACTGTATTTTTGGGTTGTGGGCTGTCATTCAAATATACTGTCTAGATGTGACAGAATACTGCACTACCAGATAACAGATGCAAGATTCCTTGAGTGGATGAGAAGTCATCAGGTAAAGTGTGACATATTTTGTCTGTACTTGGATAGATGTTTAAATACACTATAATTCAATACACACGTTGGCTGGTTAGTTCATGCCCAAGTATTAACAACAGCCTCAGCCTGGGAAATTCGGCAAAGGTAGGTGGTGTAGAAATAAATTCATTGGAAATTTTCATGAGTCTGTCTCCCATTTTGCAAGCCTACCCCAGATTACAATTAGATTCTGAATCAACTTTGGGCATCTTGCCATCATGAAACCATAATGAAAATTCACCATGGCATAGGCTGACACATGGTTACATCACAACCGTGTTGTGTCAATGTGTAATGAAGTTGTTGCCATATAATGACATGAAATCATGATAGGAATACACATCATAACCATACACAATACAAAGCTAGAAATGTTATGACAAACATTCATGCTGGATTACAAATATAAATAGCAGTAGGGAAAAATACCAAGGAAAATACAGTGAGATATGGTAATTATGGTGACAAAATACCCTAAAGTAAAAATCCTCTGGGGCCTGGCCAAACAAAAACCATACACACAAATGAGATCACACATGCTTTTAGATGTGAGAGTGGCTAGAAGCACACTGTTCAGAGCTCTCCTTAAAAATCTTCTGCATGTTCTAAAAAAAAAATCAGTTTTTAAAATTAATATAGTACTGAGACACACTTAAATGTGAATACAGCATACAGTAGGCTTCACTACCTACTGTTCTTCTTTTTTTTTCTCCTTTAAAAACATGTTGTGCTTTTCAATATGAATGCCCAACTTTTGAAAAGAAACCCCCCAAAAAACAAACAAACAAACAAACAAACAAACAAACAAACACAAAAAACCTGAGTCGAGAACTTTACCCTTCTGAAACCTCAGCCAACCATGGAAGAAAACCAGCTCTTTAAACAGCTGACATTGGAAAGTCTGTTAAATCATCTGATTTGTGTAACCTGAGCAGTAGCACCAGAGGTGTTTCCTCTCCAATGGCTGCCTTCAACTACAATAATGGTGAATAGAACAGCGCTGTTTAGAAATGTCAACCTCTGTTTATCAAGAAGCTTTATAAAATTGCTAAAATAACAATTTAACGACTGTGGTAACCCTTAAAAACTTTCCAAGTACCTCTGATAACTAAACAGATACTTCGATAGTTCCAATATTCCAGGAATTTCTGCTGATAAGTAATGCTGGGGAGCACAGTGGACACTGTAATAACTTTATCAAATGACTTACTTCCATACTTCTGTAAAGAATGAACATTACTGTGTCCTAGTTGTGTACATTAAACTCTGCGAAAATATTACATGGGTATCACCACTGTAAAAGAAAAATGAGAGAAAAATATTATCAGTCTTACTATGAAATAAAAGGGAGAAAAAATATGGTCTGCTGCAGTGTTAATAAGAATCTCCCAACTTAAAAATAAATAGTAGGTAAAATCTTGGGCCAAAGTCAAGGGGAATTTTGCTGTTGACTTCAAGAGGATCAGGATTTTACACCATTTTTTTTGTAAACTGAAGACGCAAAGTCACAATATGTATTTCCTACATATTCATTATTTTACAATTTTGATGATTCCTTTTTCTTCAATAAAGCCCTGCAGTAGTGTCAGATATGCATAGTGTGAGGTACCACCAACTATGATTAGACTGATTGATTTTATTTCCTTCCCCACTTGTTCTTCTTGAAGTGTTAAGGTTTACTGGAACTAACCCTGTCTTCGCCAGCAGTAGCAGTACCAAGAGCATTTTTTGATAATTAAAAGAGCTGACACTACATTTGGTTAAAATTAACATAAGCGAAACTTAAGAGAAACTGTGTTTCCAAGTAGCTGTACCACTCTGCATTAGTAGACTTTAAATTATTAACTCTCCTTTGTTTTATCATGATTAATTATTAAAATTCAAACGCTTATGATAAATACATTGACAAAACCGATAGATTAGCAGCATCTTGTGTTGGTTCTCTGCACTCTAAACAGTAACCTTTTATCCATATTTCAAGTCTTGAAAGGATTTCTGGGGTGGCACCTTCTCTTCAGATTAAAGAAAGAACCCCCCAAGTGATTTTAAGTAAATAAAGTTAAATTATACCCTCCATTAAATCATGTGTGAGCCCAATAAATTTAAAGGGAACAGAGAACTGAATTCAATTCAGATGTAATTCTGCAAGAGAGAGTGGTTTATTGCATCTTTTGGAGCCTTACTCACTTAGTCTTTATTTCCCTTAAATCACAGGTGTTCAACTTCTGGTCCACAGGCCAAATGCGGCCCTCAGAGCCATTGTATTTGGCCCCCACACCCTCCCTTGCACCCACATGCTACCCAGCCGAGGTCCACACTGCCCCCACCCCTTGGGCATGGGCTCCGCACTGCTGCTAGGCCCAGCTCCACACTCCTGCCCAGCTGCAGCCCTGCCCCTATCTCTGGCCCCTGCCCAGAGGGAGCAAGACACCGGGGAAGCCTGCAGCAGCAGCAGCCCCTCCTGGTGCTGGCTGGGCCATGCCCTTCTGCCCGTGAGGGTGGGAATGAGCCATAACAGTGTATGTTAGGTTGGATGTAGGTGCCTCACTCCCACTCTCATAGGCAGAAGGGCTGGGCAGGGTACAATTCACTGGGGGTCACTGCAGGCCAGATCCAGCCCCTGGGCCATATTTTTTCTGCCCCTGCTGTACAACCTCTAATAGTGTAGAAGTATGTGGCTGCCAAGTTTGTAGATGTTATGTGACATCAGGATACCCCCATTGGCATAGATACTAGTGTCTTTATCATGAAAAACTATAGTATCCATGCTCTGAGCAGGAGCACCACTAATATTTGTTTAACTTCCTACAGCAAAGAAGAAAAACTCTAGGAATATAGTAGAGAGGCAGGTCTTAAATATAACTCTGCTTGTGATTGGCAAAGCTTCACTATTGCTGCTGCCCAGAAGAGTTCTTAGCTGGAGTGGGAGGTGGCTATAAGCTGAAAGTTAAGTGATCAGGATTGCTCCCCAATGTCTGTTGTCTGTAGTACAGCATTTTTTTCAGTGAAAGTGTTTTGTTTTGCAGGGAAATATATATTCAGGTATAAATGTAGCTCCATGTCCCTGGCTTGGCAATGTTTTTAGCCCCTGATGCAGAAGGAGCACATCATATCATTCTCCGTAGAGTGTGGTTAGAAATGGTCAAATGATTTTTTTCTTTTTAATTGGAAGTGCTGGTTCCTTTAAACCAAAACTTTTTTATAGGGATATTACTATTTTGCCTAAACTGTCATGGGATAAATAGTTTCTCAAGTTCAAGCTTAAAGAGAGAAACCCACATTAGAACAGGCAATAGCCTATTGAGGTTGTCATGAGGAACAGAAGAGATGAGGGTCAGGTATAAAGCCTGGGCTTCTTCCTAGGATCATCTGAACATGAATTAACTTTGCCATTGCAGGGACAGGGCATTGGCGACACTCTTCTCTTCTTCCCCCCCCCTTTTTTTTTAAACAGTAGCATGTCGTTGGGTACTTACTGTTTTGGTTTTATAACATACTTTCTGACTATGTTATGGCAAAGAGGGTTACAGTGGACAATTTTTAAGACCCTTGAAATAAATGGTTACCTATGAATGCAAAGGACTAGACTCAGTGGCCCAGGATACTGCTTCTAACCCTCTGTTTTCTTGCAAGTTCCTGATCTAAATAAGACAGGGCAGAAACGTGAATCTAGGACTCCCATGTCCCATGTGAGTGCCCTAACCATGCTGCTAATTTGGAGTGACTCATACTTGTCATTTACACTAAAAAAATGGAAAGGTCTTGTAACCCATCCCATCACCCTGCAGAAAAGGACAATTTTGAAATCTTGATATTTTCACAGAACAGGAATGCCGAGATCATGCCCAGCTAATTCTTCAGTGCCATCTTTCCAAAACAAGTAGCCCCACTTAAGAATACTGGTCTGGCTCTGTATTGAACATGCTGCTCATGAACAGTGAGTAGTTACAAAACTTCCTTGTACCTTTTTGCTAATTAACAAGATGAACTGCCTTGAGCACGTTAGTATTCATCATACAGATTTTAGCAGAGTGCCATATTCTTCTTCTCCAGGACAAAGTAAAAAAGGAATAAAACAACAGATCTCATGAGCTACAAGAAAGGCTGCAAAAAAACTGGAGAGTCTTGAGGGAGGAAGTAATTTTCTTTTTGGATATTAAACTAATTTAGATTAGAGACACTCTCCTGTGTAATCTAACATTGGCACAGTGACCCAGGCAGAATGGCTAAAAGCCATGTTTGCTGTTCTGTAGCATGAATCCAGTCGCTGAGTGTTAGTAGAACATTACATTGCCTAGATTTCCTCAATATTTAAAAAGTTACATTAAATAACAACAGCTTTCTCTGTGACTTTTTTTGTTTTGTCCTACAGCAGGATGCGTGTAGAGTTGGTGCCAGTATCTTTTTCCACACTCAAGATTCTCTTGGTGAGGCTGGCTGATTAAATGTTTCCTAACCACACTAAGTACTTGCTTTGTCTAATGCATTTGTCAACCAACCCACTCTAAGTAAAGCAATTGTCATGTGATGTGTTACTCCAGATGGATCAGCAGGGCACACAAACATACAGCTGTGCATACTTAGCATACAGGTGGTTCAAATTGTATTTGCAAGCAAGCTGACCAGCTGCCAGGGTTGTTTTTTGTTTTGTTTTGTTTTGTTTTCCCTGGGTAGGGGAAGACGAAGCTCCTTCAGTTCTATTACAGCAAGAGAAAGAGCTTTTCTCATAGAAATAATTTTACTTCCCTCTAGTTCAGTAATGCACTATTTGATCCTTTACTCGTCCGTAACAGCTCAGTTATCAATCTAGGCTGGAATCAGACAAGGAGAAGTGCTACCACCCACTAGGATCTCTTCAATTCTTTTTTATTAACTCTGCAACAGCTCTTCCTGGTCCCTTATTAGCTCATTTAGCGGATGATATGGAAGGGACAATGGGCCCTAGACACTGCTTAACAGCACCAGTGGTTCACTCAGATTGGCAACCAGTACCTCATTGTCATGATATGCCATCTACAAATGGCACCAGAGTGGAAGTGTGCCAATGCAAGCTCCAAGCTGGCAGCAGCTTACTCTTAATTAGAAGACTACAACAACTAATCAGGGTAATATCTGTCTCAAGTAACTGCAAAAGAATTCCACTGGTGCATGGTGCTATTAACTTGTTCAGTGATAGGGAATGAAGGGGAATAAGTGGCTGCAACCTGGTATAAATGTCTTTCAGATGTATAAACAAATTCATTGTCTTTCTATAATCTGGCTGGCCCAGCTCTTAGACTGAGTCCCCCCTTTATGCCACTCTGACATCCTAAAGTAGATGTTAATGGACTGGAAGAAACCACTAGGAACTGCACCTGCATATGGGGCTTCTCCCAGTAGTATAATGGTAGTGGAGGAGCTCTGTATTGGACCTATGACAAACCACTGCATCAAGGACAGGCTAATCATGGGCCAGACTTAAAGGGAAGCATGGCTGGAAAAAATATGCTATAAGAATAGCTATAGCTATTTTTCAGTTCAGAGAGGAGCAGAGCGTGAGTTATAGGCAGGGATCCTGGTTTACTGTTTAAAAATCACAAAATCTCTGATAAACCCCACAAACTCTCTGATTTAAACCCTCAAAATCCATGATTAAAATGAAATACCACTATATCTATATATCTATATCCACACACACACGCAAATTGCCTGTCATGAATGCCAGGGGTAGGGGGGTGGCGGGCAGGGACAGAGTGCCACCACCCAGTGCTCCCTGGTGCCACTGCTCTGCGGGGGTGGGGGTCATGCGCCCCCTCCCCCACCCCAGCATCCTGTCCCACTCCACCTCCCATGTCTGGCCCCATGGGCACCCCTCACACCTCCCCACCCCTGCTGGTGCCCCTCACACCCCACACACAGTCCCCCACTTCTCAACCGTGCTGGAGGAGGCCCCCAGATGTCAAGGCTATAGGGTCAGGGACCTGGGCCCACAACTCCCTGCCTCATCCCAGCACCTCCCTGCCCTCCCAGCACTGCACAGCTCCCCAGGGGGCAGGACCTGGAGGGGCAGGGCAAATATGGGGCTGGATGGGGAAGCTCAGTGCCACCACTGGGAGCTCTGCGTTGCCATGGTGAGGTGACCTCTTCCTGCCCAGCAGCAGCAAGGAGCACAACTCCATGCTGCCACCCCTCCTGCTGCTGTGTATGCAGGGGATACCTCGCCAGGGTGGCATGGGGCTTACGGTGGCAAGGAGCTTCCCCACAGAACCCTGCCCTGCCCTGCCACATGAGGTCCTGCCCTCTGGATCGTGGCAGCCCCAGGGGGAAGACAGCAGGGTGGGAAGCCCCAAGCCTGCAGTGGGCAACCTAGATACCCCCCTGCCCTGTGCACAAATCTGGGGGGCACATGTCCCCCCTGCCTCACTGGGACGTGTGCTCAGCGGCAGGGAGCTGTCCCACTCCCACCTCCCCGGTGAGCCACCTGCGGCTCCATCCTGCTCCCCACCGGAGTCCTGTGGCTGCACATTCCAGCCCCGGGCCTGAAGCCCTACGCACTATCTGAACTAGGGAGGAGACCCAGCCCTGCCCATCTCACTCCCTCTCCCCCTTCCTATGGGGGCCTCAATCCCTGTCCCTGCTAGACGTACCTGCAGAAGCTGCTTTCCAGGCTGCCTAGTGGCCATGTGCATGTGTGAGTGAGCACACGCACATGGCACTCCCTATCTGACCACCCCACTCCCCACAGCCTCTTGCAGGCTGGAACTCTGCCAGCCAGAAGAGAAATATTTGTAAAAGAGGAAAATCTGTGTGTTTTTCTGTTAAAATGAAAAAATCCCCATTTTGCTTTTGGGTAAAAGGTAAAATCTGTGTTTTTTCCTATTTCTCTGTGGGAAATGGAAAACTGGGATCCCTGTTATAACAGTCCTGATATGGATTCTGGAAGTTGGACAGGGAGAGTATGGGGAGTAGAAAACCTGCCTAAAGCAATATTTGCCAACCTCCTCCTTTCCTGAAAATGAGAAAAGAGGGTAATCAAAGGTTTACCCATACACAAAAATTATACTGGCTTAACCAATTCAGCAAAAGCTTTATATAAGAAACTTTTCACATTGAGTAAAACCCAGGTTACATTGGTTTAAATTGCCAGAAATTGAAAAGCAGGGCCTGCCTCTGACACAGAGATCCCACATGGTTAAAGACCCTGACTTTGTCTTCATTTCCTCCCAGCATACACCCCACTATGACCTCCTCCTCACTCATGTGGAAAAAGCGCACCCCAGGACTCACTCACTTCCCCCAACCCTCTTCTTTCTCCTTATCATAGGACAGGTTATTTTTCACCCAAGATGACAAAACCCTTTTGAGACTTGCCTGGTTGCCGAACTCTTCTTTCTGCACCAGATATTTCACACATTATTTACAGAAGTCTGCCTAAGATCCCTCCTCCATTTGCCTCTGGTTATTGCAAATACTTATGATCACCCCACTGAAAAGGGGACTGACAGTACCAAGAAGTTACAGTCAGGTCACGTGAGAAGGAAGTGGACCTGCCAACTAATGGTAGGAAATGAAATACCTGCCCTCCAACTGTTAAGTATCTGACACCTCCATATCTGCCAATTGTCTAGCCTTTATTATCAACCTTATCTGTTGGGTCAAGGTGTTTATACTTTGTCCATGGCTGACAGAAATGTTTCCCCCTAATCTGTTTCATCTTTAGCTCTCCATTCTGCACTGTGCTCTTTCCAGAGCAGTTCTCTGATAATCAGAATCAAACATGACGTTATGAACCTTTTCATTACTCAAAGTTCATTGCCAGGTTGTAAAATATGGATTAAGCATAGAGGCCATTGTTACACTTTGCCCTACAATAGGCTGGTGTTGTCACATGTTTATTAAGTGAGTGATTTAAAAAGGAGATCATGAACTGAGATACTGATCCAGCAGGAGAGCCTAGAACTGGGCGATACAAAGAACATAATCACCATCCATCAGCTTCCTTTTTCTCGATTTAGAGTATTTCTATTCCTTGCATCTATGCAAACAGAATGTCGCTTACTGCATTGTCAAACTTTATTTTAAGAGTTAAGAGGTAGGTTTATTATTCATAATGCTAACAATCCCCAGCAGCTACAGCATTCCGTATGCCGCTAATCAAAACCTGTTACCATGGAATTGGTTACAGGAGATTTAAAGCAAATTAAGGCTCTGACAAAATTAGTTTGAGGCAGAGAAAGCATAACGGAGAAGAGTTTTACGAAGACCATTCTATGCACCTGACACTTTAGGCTGTTTATACATGTTAAATCCCCATTGAAAGATAGAAAAGGTAATTCTTTCTAAGGGCTTGAAGGCATTTTATGTGAGTTTAAGGATGTAAATGTAACTGTGAAGGTTAGGGATCACATCTGATGCCCTGAGTTTTCCCCTCTCCAGCCAGTTTTCCTCACTTTGGCAATATACAGGCCAGCACCCTGAGGCAACTCTCACACAGGGCTCTTGTGACTCTCCTCCAATTCCAGACCTCAGGTCAGGAAGTGTTTTGAAGGCTAGTAAACCACTCAACCCTTGCTTCTCTTCATAAATAATTCCTCTAGGCCATTGAGGAAGACTACATGTGGCTTTCAGCTTCATTATGGTTACTTGAGAGCACACTCAGGTCCTACTTGTATGCTAGCAGCCTATTCCTCTGTGGGAAACCCTAGTGGCCTACTGGGAGTGGTGAGAGAAAGCAGTCAGCAGCAACCGTTCTTCTTGCTGGAAACCTCACTCCTGTGCACTTTTCATGCAATCAATCATGAAGGAAAGGTCAACAGGCAGCTTTCAAATAACTGATCCATTTAACTACTGACATTGATCTGGGCTAGGGAAGTGGAGTAGGGGGGAGAAGGGGAGGGGCTCAGTGGTCAATCAGTGGAAACCTAAACCCCTTTCAGTCTAGCAGGAAGACTAAACATACGTTCATAAGCTTTTTGCCTTAACTCTTGCAGTGATTTGTTGAGGACATTAAGTGGCCTTTTCCTGACAGAACATACAAAAAATGAAAGAGAAAGAAAAATAGTAATTTTCCTGCAGGAAATTAAATCCTTAGAAAAGTGAGGGACTAAATCTGTCTTCCACAAAAAAACAAGCTGGAGCTGCTGGATCATGGGCTGTGCTGGAATTCTACAATTACACCTGATATCAGATCACTGATACTGAGCCCATGGTTGGTAAAGCTTAGGAACATTTTAAAGCTGTATGTGGGCCCTAGAACTGTACATGATAGTTCTGGCAGCATGAACACATCCTATAATGCAACCAGATGCATCAGCTAACATAGATACCACCTTAGTTGTCTAAGGCATGTATTTTAGCCAATGATTGTTTCATGTAAAATGCATAAACTGGCTTTGGAGCAGGGACTGGAACCCAGGTCTTTCTCTCCTAGGTAAGTGCCCCGACTACAGCCTATAGGGTTGGGCTCCCTTTCTTGGGATCAATTAATCGTTACTTTTCTGCGTAAGGGAGAGTTGAGTGTGCCCCACCCAGAACAGTCTACAGCCTGGTGGTAGAGATTTTAAATCCTGCAGAGAGAAACTAGGATTTAACCTGGGTCTCCTACATTCTGGGTGAAAGTTCTAACCAATAGGATACTGTACTAAAAGTGAGCATTTCCTTTCACTTTTAGCATTATAGGTGCTTGTGTGGAGTCTCACCCTATAAGTATGCTCTGACTACACCTACCAGATCAGGTCCCCCAGCTCATGTAGACAAGAGAACACGTATGGCACAGAAAGAAATGCACCTCCCTGCTGTAAGTCACAACATTTTGCAGGAAGGTTTGAGTTACAATGATCCCCTGGACTAAACAGAACTTCACTGTTGGCTCCAGTGGGGGAAGGGAATCTAGCTCCTGGCTGGGAGCTGGCAGCTGGTTTCACCTAGCAATGTCCCCCTCCTCCTTG
Organism: Gavialis gangeticus; assembly: GCF_001723915.1. Taxonomy (NCBI): domain Eukaryota; kingdom Metazoa; phylum Chordata; order Crocodylia; family Gavialidae; genus Gavialis; species Gavialis gangeticus. The sequence goes on along the minus strand of NW_017729033.1, from coordinate 91,844,200 downwards.
CCAGCATGTCTCTGTGTTCAGAATGGGAGGAATTTTACTGGTGAAAACTGAGGGCACACCCACATGGCACATTGTAGTGCTGCACAGAAATACCCATGCTAGTTCCAAGCAAGCTGGTATGTCTGCCTGCTACAGTGAAGGGCCATTCACAGATACTAGCTTGGATCCCCAAATCAGTGTAGCCAACATCAAAGTAGCTTTCTACGTAATTTGGCTGGGCCTAGGACTATTGCCAGGGCTATACTATTTCCAGTTCTGGAGCTAACTCAAATATCTGTACACAATACTGCATTGTACAATGCAGACACTCAGGTCTCTAGGGACTTTAGTTGTCTTCAAGGTTAGAAAACAATTTTTAGTACCGCACTTTTTGGACATAGGAGCCTAAATCCTGCATGTGTTCAACTTCAAGCATTTAACTATTTTATGAATCTAGCCCTCATCTCTGTACTTTAGCTCCTCACCAGTTAGATCAGTGATTCTCAACCAGGTGCCAGTGTGCCTTGGTGTGCCATGAGATTCATAGATTCTAGGGTTGGAAGGGACCTCAGTGGGCCATCTAGTCTGACTCCCTGCCCCTGGCATGCAA
>NW_017729033.1:91839779-91842804 GCF_001723915.1 Gavialis gangeticus | reverse complement strand
ACCCCATATTTTTGTGTCATCTGTGAATTTGGACAGGGTGTTTCCCACCCCTTCATCCAGATCCTTTGAAGGGTGCCACAGGTGGTGTGAGGAGATAAGCAGATAAGGGCAGGCTCAGGTTTTTTTTCCCCAACTGGCAATTCCTGCACATCTACCCCTACTGCCTGGCCCTTCTGCAAGGAGATAAGCATAAATTAGTTTTTTTAATGGGGTCCTGCATAGTTCACAAAAGTTATGGAGGGGTGCCTTGAGTCTAGAAAAGTTGAATACCACTGGTACAGACAGACATAACAATCAAATTAATATCAAATGTAGTTATACAAGATGTTACCATGCAACTTACTTCTGCCTGATTTGGCAGTGATAATTGTAGAAAAAATGTTCTAACTTTAACTGTTCTTAAATCAGGGTCAAATTTTGGATGATTTAGCAGTTTCCCTTTTCATTTTAAAGCAGCTAAGTGTAGGTTAATCTAGAGACCCTAAAATGGGGATTATAGTACTTCCTTACCCCATAGAGAATAGTGAGGATATATACATTAAAGACTGTGATGTGTCCACATAACATGGTAAGAAAATTATATAAATGGCCAGATCCAAAGCTCATTGAAGTCACTGGAAGCAGTCCCACTGTTTTAACTGGGTTTTGGATTTGGCCCCATCTAAAAGGAATGGGGTTCATGGGGAATAAAAGCTCATTCCAAGACTGAGAAATAGTTTGCAGGAGATTCTGAGAATTGTTCCATTCTTTCAATTAAATGGGGACAAAGAAATAATCTGTGCTTGGGATGCAACCATAAAAATAAGAGGAGAAATCCCATGTGTGTTTATGTACCTGTGTCAGGGGAACTGATATTAAAATTTAAGTGAAAAAAAATAAGAATTAAATATCAAAAATAGGATTAAACTAAAATCTATCCATAATATATAATCTATATAAAAGAAGGAACATTAAAGTAAATAACTCAGGAAAGCCCAGGAGACTGTAAACCAGAAGTAACTGAAGTAACTAGCCAGATGGAGAACACAATGTAGACAAGAATACTACGTGTTACACTCCACCTGTCTGAGACAAAAGCTACTACTGGGGAAAGTTATAGCTTTTCACAGCCCTCTCCCCCTCGGTCCTCTCCAAATGTGTTCACCACTTCTCATTTATCAGGGTATACATTTTTATTTTGGGGGCTTTCACTATGAGTTTCTGTAAATGTGGCAGAAGTGTTGATGAATGGTTAAAGCGAAGAAGCCTGGCCCACTAATTAGGGTATTTGTCTGGGTCTTGGAACACCAGGGTTCAAGTCCTCCTTTTATATAGACTACCTGTTTGACCTTAGTCAAGTGAAATCAAAATGTAATAGCCATACTAACTTGTCAAAAATGCCTTGTGGATTCTTACTGGCACACTCAGAGTAGAAACAGACATTGTGTTTTGTCACTTTTGTTCTGCCATAAAAATATTTATGGCAGCACAAAGCAAAAGCAAATAGACATCTGTACCCTTTGTTGTGTCAATTGGTCACAACAAAAGGTAGTAATAATTTGTGCTGCTTTATTGCAACAAACTTCTATTTTCTTTATGGCAGGGGAGTGCAGGAAGTCCAGAGCTGCCCACATGCTCCAACCACCCCAGGCAGTTACTCTCAGGGACTTGGTACTGTATGCCCCAGGAACTTGTGCACAGGATCAGGTCCCTCAAGGTTCAGGAACACCTGCCTGGCTCCACCCCCCACCCCCCACATTAAAAAGACCTGCCTGTGGGATCTCTAAGGGCATGTCTCTGTAAGTGGCAATTTCCAGGATATGTCTCTGGACATGGGGAGTCCAACTTTCTCTGCTGATGGAGATGCACCACAGAGATTCCGGGGGGGGCAGCGGTTTGTCTCTGGAAATGAAAAAGACATTGCCCATTATCCCACAAGATTAATGGGCAGAAAAAATGGGTGACGTGTTTTGCCCCAGGACATATCCCAGCACAGCTGATCTGCTTCATTTGGTTATTTCTATTTATAGCCGTAGACATCTAACCCTTTTAAAAGAAATCCACTCTGGGCCTTTCTGTACCTCAATTATCCCTCCATGAAATGGGGATAACCTTTACCTCACAAGGGTATTGTCTGCATAACAACTTTATATATTGTGAGGTGTTCACATAGCATGGAATTGAGAGACAAAATAACCCAATACAGAAATACAAAGGAAGGGACAGGGAGGCAAGAATACCAATTTCTAAGCTACTAATTTGCTGTGTGATCTTAGGAAAGCTATTTAACCTCACTGTGCTTTATTTTTACCTATCTCTAAAATGAAGAAAATAACACTTTTGTAATATATGGGTCTTGGGAGACTTAATTAATGCTTTTAAAGTGCTATGATAACTTCAAGTACAATATAAATGCAAAGCAATATTACTCTGAGCTGCAAAGCACAGAGACAATACAATATAAAGAGATTCTCCAAGTCACATCTGTAGAAACTGCTGCAAAGCAAAGTTAGGGCCAAATTGAACAGAAAAATGGTGCCAGGAAGAAGGGACAGATTTATAAAATGTATGCTAAAGGACTTAGGGAACCTTAAATCCCCTTAGGAATACCCAGACACTCACATATTTAAGTATCTAACACCCATTTTGGTTTCAGTGGGTACATTTACACATGTGCTTTAATGTGCAGTAGCTATTTTACTGTGCATTAGTGTTGTGCAAAAAACTATGCAGATACAGTAATACACAGTAAAATAGGCTACTGTACATTAAGTATGACTAAACAAAATTGCATTTTCACTACTGTGAATTAGGGCAGCCTAATGCGCATTTAGTTAGTACCTCACATTGGACATACTAAATTTAATGTGCATTAGGAAAAGTGCATTAATGCACATGTAGATGCATCCAGTGAAAGCTAGGCACCTAATAGCTTTGAGAAAATGGAGCCATATGCCTGTTCATTCCTTTCCATGGCCCCAGTGGAGTCAACAGTCCTGATTCTCTATTGCCTTATATTCCAAACTAATCATCTGTGCCTGTGCAA
>NW_017729033.1:91833519-91834779 GCF_001723915.1 Gavialis gangeticus | reverse complement strand
TGCATCCAGTGAAAGCTAGGCACCTAATAGCTTTGAGAAAATGGAGCCATATGCCTGTTCATTCCTTTCCATGGCCCCAGTGGAGTCAACAGTCCTGATTCTCTATTGCCTTATATTCCAAACTAATCATCTGTGCCTGTGCAAAGCAGATATAAGAAAGGTTCTGATCACCCCCCCTCTGCTCCCCACTGTGCCCAGATGTTGAAAAATGCCAGGGAGTGGAGCATTAGCTAGTGCTGTGTGAAGCTTCAGTAGTCAATTCGATGCAGAGGAGATTTGGCCCGATTCAGCGGCCAAATCCGAATCGAATCAGGAGATGCATTAAAGGATCTGAACTGAATTGGAAGCCTCCAAATCAATTCAGAGAGATTCGGTGCCAATTCAGAGATTCAGCAGTAGACTAAACAGGCAGCAGTCCTCAACCACGCTGGACACAGATGCCTCCAGCTGGTAAGTCTGTTGTGGTGGGTGGAGGAGGGAGGGAAGGGGTGTGGGGGGAGGCAGATCAACACCCCTACAGTAAAGAAGGGATTGGGGTTGGAGCTGAGACAAGCTGCCACTTGTTCAGTCAGGGTGATGGGGCATGGGATGCAGGTGCTGCAGCACTGGGAGCAGGGGCTATGCCCTGCTGCCACTTGCCCAGTTGAGGCAGGGGAGGAGAGGGCATAGCATGATGCAGGTGCAGTCTACTCTGGGTGGAAGGCACTGGGAGCAGGGGCTATGCCCTCCTGCTGCCCGCCCAGCTGGGGCAGGGAGGCACGGGACAAAGCCACTACACTGCCTCAGACAAGTGGCGCTCAGTGGCAGAAGCTGGTCCAGCCTCCCCGTGCCTCCTGGACAAGTCTTGGCTTTATGCTGCCATGTTCTGGAAGAGTGAGCATTGGCAGGGCATGGTAGTGGGCACATGTACCTGGATCGGGAGAGGCCAGCTGCAGGGGCTATGGGGAATTTTAGGGTGGCTGCAGTCCCTCCATAACCCCTGCTCCAGTGCACTGTGCAGGGTGGGTAGAGCCAAGGCTGCACTCCAGGCTGTGGCTGGAGCTAGCCATCTGGGGTGCAGCCCTGACTCCACCCACCCCACAGAGCGCAGCCGAGTGGCAGGCAGCTGGGGGCTAGCCTCCTGGAGTGCAGCACGGCCCAGCCCACCCTGTGCAGGTCTGGGGGCACAAGCCTGCTCCCATGCCTTCCCAGACCAGGGGCATGCAGAGGCATGCAGTGGCAGGAACCCCCCTCGCCACATCCCCCATCCTGGCTAGGCAG
>NW_017729033.1:91832028-91833437 GCF_001723915.1 Gavialis gangeticus | reverse complement strand
TGGAGGCAGCTGTGTCCACTGCGGTCGAGGACTGCTGCCTATTTAGTCTATGGCTGAATCTCCCAATCAGCGCCACATCTTCAGATCCAATTTGGCCATATCGAATCGGGACAATGACTCGAATCACCAAATGAAATCGCTGTCCCTCTGAATTGGCCGAACCCAAATCAAATAGTTGTCACTTAGCACAGATCTAGCATCAGCCATAACTGGACAGATCCAGAGAGCAAGATAAGGAAGAATTGTCTCAGGGGGGAGGGATTAAATGCCACCTTTAACCAAATAAACTATATTAAGTTGTACAGTGTCCTACATGAGCAGAGTTTTATCTGCTATTGGTTGCTTCCTTTTGGCTGGCATGTGTCAAACTAGAAAGGCAGGTGAACAAACATCAAAAGGGATGCTGGCATAGAAAGCAACTAGGAAAGAAGAGCGTAAACATGTTAGGAACAAACAACTGGCTATGTATGCTTTTAACTGAAATATATTCCTGCTTATCTTCTACACACTTCAAAAACCGTGGAATTTTTTAGCATTAAAAACTGAAAAGCAAGCTTCAATAATCCCCAGCTCTTCAGCTGGATAAACAACAACTTGCCCTTATTTTGATTAAGGAGAGCTATTACATGTTTTTTCCTGAAGCTATTAGTCTGCTAGGAGCATGCTGTAATTTACAAGCCCCACCAAAAATGTCCTTTTAATGAAGTGAATAGGAAATTAATGCTGTCAGGCAGAAAGCTTTTAGCTGATAGTTTCTAACACGTTCCTCTTTGAAATGCTGGAGAGCAATTTTCATTTACCAGTTATCTAAAGTTAAAAACAAAATGTAGTCTTACCGATAGCACCCTGGGTCAGGTTGTCTCCAGGCATCATACATTTCTAATAACTGGTATCTGTATTATAAACTTGAACTTAAGTTTTCCACTCTTTTTGTGACACCAACAAGCATTACATACAACTCTGAAGTACCAAAAAGTGACAAGAAAATGAGTGTTAGAAAGATATTCCATTCAACTGAAGGTACAGTGAGTTAGTGCATTACTGTATCTAAGACCAAAGGACACCTGGGTTCAAAACCTGCCTTTGCTCCTGAATGCAGATGGGTCCAAGAGTCTCATTTCTCTTTCTATGGGACATTTGTCACTGCATAACTGGAAAGCACACTTGAGAGGCCTCTATCTGAAGTGGCATGCATGCTACAGATCATGATTGAGGTCCACTGGTAGAGCCATGGGAAGAAAGTGTTGCTAACTAGCAATAATAGCAACTTAGTATGAACAAAATTCAGTGCAAATGTTTTATCCAGAAAAAAGTGACAGATTCCATTACATATTTAAGAACCTTGACTCCTTCCTTACACTGATGTAAATGTAGTCACGAAGCAAGGGTTTTTTATTGTAGCCGTGTTG
>NW_017729033.1:91822374-91827028 GCF_001723915.1 Gavialis gangeticus | reverse complement strand
GAGGTCCACTGGTAGAGCCATGGGAAGAAAGTGTTGCTAACTAGCAATAATAGCAACTTAGTATGAACAAAATTCAGTGCAAATGTTTTATCCAGAAAAAAGTGACAGATTCCATTACATATTTAAGAACCTTGACTCCTTCCTTACACTGATGTAAATGTAGTCACGAAGCAAGGGTTTTTTATTGTAGCCGTGTTGGTCTAAGGACATAGGCAGGCAAAATTCTTTGAGTAGATGTGATATCTTTTATTAGACCAACTGAAGCAAGAAGCAAGTACATTTATGGGTCATATTCTCAGAAGGTGAATACCTCTGTGCAACTACACTTTATCCTAAGGATCACATATTTAAGAATGGCTCCATATACTTGTCTCAATCACCCTTCTAGGGAAGTTGCCAGTAATACTCCCATTGACTTCAACAGCAATAGAACTGGGCCTTAAAAATGTAATGCAGATACACAGCTTTTGTTTTCAAAATCTGTGCTGGTATAAGCTTGCACATTGGAGCATGGCAGTTTTGACCTTTGGTTTCAACAGGAGTAGGGTCAGGTTTTTTCTACATACAACAGCTCTTTAAGAATTCAGTGATAGATTTTAAAGCAGTTTGAGCTCAACGGGGAAGTCCACTGTCCTCCATTACAGAAAGCATGCATCAAACATTAACTGGAAAGTATAGTAGGGACCCAGTTTTGATCTCCAGCTTTATATAGCTGTAACTTTGTGTGAGTGGAACTTCTTCAAGTATAAAACTAGTGTTAATGAAATTAAAATCAGAGGGGTGAGAGGAGTGAACCTGATTCCACAGTCCTTACTAAGGCAACATTCCTATTAAGGTTAACTGACAAATTTGCTTGAATAAGGACTGCAGAACTGGACCCAGGTTGCATAATACACAGGGACTGAGTACATTTACAATGCGAGGGAAAAAAAAGTGTTAACAGGAGCAAGGACAGAACATGAACAGTGTTGACTGTGTTTTTCTCTCCTATTAATCCCTCTTTCAGGAATCCTTCTTTGAAGCTGTCTAGAATTACAAGTCTGACACTTCCTTTGAAAATGCTCTCAAAGTGATGAATGTCCTCCTAACCACTTTTTTTAAAATTTCAAAATATATTATTATAAGACCTTCTACTGGTGATGGAAATGTCTGTTACATGAATGACAATGTCTGGCAAAGGACCAGCTTATAACTACTTCCATCCAATGTCATTTGTACAGATCTTAAAAACAGAGTAGTTCCTTGGTATTTCTGTACCCCCCACCTCTAATTTACTAGAAAATGACTGAAACAAGAAGATTTAGAAATCATCTGAGTAGTGATTAAATTAAAACTTATGAGGAAAATAATGGCTCTTTTAAACCACAGATTTGTGTTTGCTTTCTTCTGAAGGTTGGAGCAGCTGATATTTATGCTTGATTTTCCCAATATAGGACTTACTCTTGTTGATATTCTGTTTATTATATGGACCATGTAAATAACTTAAGTAATGGCCTACACCATGGCTGCAAATAAAACAGAGCATTGCCCCATGGAAGCCTCAATGTTTGGAAAATGGGGCCAAGGGCCAGCAATTTCTAGGTCCTAAAACTGACTTAATGTATGCTTGATAACTGCACAGCCTAGGGATGCAACATTACACATATGAGCACAAGCTAATTCAAAAAAGACTGCTGATGGACTACCATAGAACTACTGTCCTATAGCACACACTTGCTAAACTGTCCAATTGCAAGTTAATTATCATACCCAGGACTCCACTTACAGGACTGTTTCTGTATTTAGCCCAGTGTTTCATGTAAAACAGCCCAGGAAGCAGAGAGCTGAACTCCTCCCTCCTAAGTGAACACCCTAACCAGCATGCTACAGAATCATTCCCTCCTTTACTCTCTCTCTCTCTCTGGGCCAATGAATACTGAATCCTTTTCTACATAATGATAACAGGAAATTTGGAATGTATGCCCACCCAGCCACCCACCCCAGATAGTCTGTAGCTTGGTGGTTAGAAAGCATGTTCCTAGGAGGTGAAAATTAAGGGTCTGAGTTCCCTCATTCTCCCATGTTTTTGGTGACTACTCTACGTGGTTGTTGTTTAAAATAAAAGCACCCCATCTGCCTCATTCCCACGTGTATCAAAAGAAAGGAATACGCCCTTCCCAGTTCTCTGACAAAAGGAGCATAGGCACCTCCTTTTAGAAGAGGTTAATGTCTGTGGATCCAGTAGATGAAGGCACCCCACTCACAGCCCTGAGTGGGGCACCTGAAGAGTGGGATATAAAAAGTCACTGAAGCTCAGAGATTATCCTGACTAGCTGCAGGGATCTGTATGTTAACTTTGCCAACTTTAGATAGCTCCCTGCTCAATGTACTGACTATTATGAATCAATCTGCCAAGGTTTCTGGCTCTCCCACTGCACTGTACTGGGAGCTGAGCGACATGGTTTAGATTCTGGATTCCCATCTGGGACCAGGTGCCAAAAGTCCTTTATTGATCACCTAATTCTGCAGCCACATTTAGCTTTATTTTTCACCCTAAATTATTAGAAGCAATGTAGTAAGTGTGCAAAGGGACTGGCACCTGCTGCTGTTCAGTGCAGAAGACTACACCTGATTTCAGCTGGGGGGCTGCACAGACTGGGATGAAATACCACAGCAAGTCAGCCTGCTGCTATGGGCTGTACATTGCCCAATTATATAATGAAGCCTGTGTGGCCTCAGATAGGTTAATATTGGTCAGGGCTTGATTCTCATCTGTCCTACACCTGTGGGGCTCCAGTGGGCAAAACAGCTGCTCCTGAAGTACACAACTGTGGTGTCAAAATCAGACTGCTTCCATTTCCTTGTTTGGGAGGATTATTTTCAAGCGAATTACATTTCTGGTATGCAGGCTCACTGAAATAAATGGATTTACTCTCATGTGATGAGTGGGAAAGATTTAACCTAGTATTTATAAAGTGTGTGGACAATGAACGCTACCTTGTCTGTGTTCTGTTATTATTGGCAGGCAAGGTTCTTTGGGTAGATGTGCTAACTTTTATTAGACTAACTAAATAGTTGGGAAAAAGTTCTTTGCAAGATCTCGGGCACAAACATCCTTCATCAGGCATAGGGAGACTCTGCTGGTGATATGTGTTCTCCAAGGTTGGTCAAATAAAAGATGTCACATCTACCCAAAGAACACTGCCTGCTAAAGTCCTTAGACCAACATGGCTACAACCAAAAACTCTGCTTCTGTTTTTATTGATATGGCTGGCCCAATCACCGCAATAACAGCATATCTATTCTTACGACACAACCTATCAGACTTTTACCAATTTTAGTGGGAGTTATGTGCATGCAAGAAGCCAAATAGCTACTGTAAGTTGTCATAGCTCTATTCAAGTCAATGGGGCAACAGCAATATGTATAAACTGGGCATCTGCAAATGGACTACTTTTTAGCATGAGGTCTGTATGTACATGAAATAAAATGTAATAAAATAGTAGTTAAATGTAAAAAGAAAAAATAACTATTTAAAGTTCACCATAATTTTCTCAAAAGAGTTTCTTGCACCCAGAATTATAATTTTGAGTCAAAATTATATTCCGGGTCTTACCTCTTGGGGAAAGAGCACTGGGATTACAAAATTCTGTCTTCTTCGTTTTTATCTTATTCTCACTGCATTGCTTTGTTACTGTGTTCTTCAGTTCCCCCCCTCTCACCATAAATGTCTCTTTCTGCATTTCTTCATCTCCCTCAGACTCATTTATACTATTGTCTTTGATAGCTTTGCTCAGCATTTTTTCCATGTTTATTCCTTTGATTAGAACAGATCTGCCGAATTCCTGTTTGTTCTTAATTTCTCAACAATTAGGCATTACCTGTGTACTTGAATTTTTTTTTAACCCAAAGCCACTGTGAACAGATTATTTGGTTCAACTTTATCAGTTTTTTATTATTTTTTAGATCATGTTAAATTGTTCTCCAGTGAGGGAAACACTCTTCCTTAGTTTTTCTCTTTTTAAAAAAAAACAGGCTTAAATATGTCCTGGATGCTATGTGTTACACTCTCTCAAGGGCTAAGTACATACAGGCAAAAGCCAGAGGGCAAATCAATTCAATATAGGCAGCTTCCTTTAAGCTGCATAGGTTGAACCAATAACCAACTGAACAGACATTCAGTTTTCAGTTGGGAAAGGCAGGGGGAGGTCTGCATTGACTCGGGCCAGTAGGCAGGAAGTGCTACAGCATGTCTCCCAGCCTGTTGGCTATTGCCAGCCCAGCCAAGTGAGCTTGACTGGCTCCCCACTATATGCTCCCAACCCCCTGCTGTCCCCCCATAGGAAGCCCCCCAGAAGGTGGGGGCTTCCCTGGTGCTCCCATGCTGGGCTACATGGGTAGGCTCCCAGCTGGGAGAACTCCTTCTCCCTCCCTCCTGTGGCAGCCACAAAAGCAATCACCAGCTGTGAAAGGGGAGGAGGAAAGGGAGAAGGCTGCCAAGGGTCACAAAGCCCCCACCACAAGGTCTTTCCCTCCCCCATGTGCTGTGTACCTGGCTAGGGGGTTCTGGGGGTCTATTCCCCTCCCCCACCCCCAGCCCCTGACAGATGCAGGCAGGTGCATAGGGGAGCAGAGGGGCAAGGCAGTCCCTGCTCCACTGGAGCAGATAGCATAG
>NW_017729033.1:91819745-91822292 GCF_001723915.1 Gavialis gangeticus | reverse complement strand
AAACCAGTTTGACCTAAATTAGTTAAGTCTGATACTACAGCCAACCAGGTTTATCTTAAACTGGTCTTGGTCATTTTGAAAGCAGTTTATGTGCATTGAACTTCTGTTCTGTTACAGGTTTAGACCAGTTTCCAATAATTTAAACCAGTTTGTGTGTAACTTCTGTCTGTAGCCTAGGGTAATAACTGCCTGCCTATGCAAAATTGAGCAAACCTGAACCTTATATTGTAGACAAAGTCTAATATTGGTGTCTTTAATAACAACATTGTTTCTTTTCATTTGGACTCTCCTACTCCATCAGTAAGTCCCATTATCATTTTTTACTTTTATCCAGTGGCTCTACTCGGATGGCTTTAAGGATTTTTTCTGTCATAACCCCACAGTACAATTCTGGATTATTTTGGGGGGGGTTGTACCACAATTGCTGCATTTATTGAGTTGTTTATTTATTACTGCAACCTTTCCCCATTATTAAGTTCCCCATTGCATGTTACATTAAATTGTATATTCTGTTTGCCTGGTGCAATTTAAGGGACTTATTATACATTTAAACTAGTGTAATGAAAGCATAGCCCCACTGACATGGATGCAGATATGTTGATTTACCCTAACAGAGAATCTGACCTGCAAAATTAAAATTCTGCTGGTTCTTGCTGCTTTTATTTTTCTATATTATTCCTGTTATTACCCACAAATAATGATTACTACATGTGACCTAGCTATCCAGATTATTTATACCTGTTTATAAGGAAGTTTTTCTTAAACTAAGCATTTGTTACTCTTATTGACATCATCTTTCAAAACATGCAACTTAAAAAGCACGCTGCTTCCTGTTTTCCAGACAGCCTACCTAATCAGTTACTCCCTTGCTTATACTGTGGTACTTGACATTAACCAAACAACTGCAGTGAGGAAGTTTATTAACCGCTTTTTGCCTTTTCTCTCTCTTTTTTACATCAGAAGTCAGTAGAACGCAAGAAAGCTCTCATGTTGTCTATGTGAACTGCTCTCCAAGCAAACAAACAGCTTGATGAAGCTGAATATAGAAGCTCTGCCATTCAAGAGGTAAATGAGTAGCAGTTTTGCTTATTTAGGCATATTCCTTTATATAGCCTTGCCAATGCAAGCATATGATTGTGTTTAATGACTCTATGACTGGACCTATCTGCCTGCCTGTCTGCCTATGGTATTTCTAAGGTGTCTATCATCTGAGTACTGCATCTAAGCTCTAGGCAACTATTACTACCTTCTGCGTATGCCTCAAGTAATTCAAAAGAGATTCAGCAGAATTTCTAACTGCTCCCCTGAGTATCATATGCATACTCTTTCCCCTTGGAGATGTGGTTGGAAGGCTTGCCAGCTAGTCAAACTCCCATCTCAGTGTATTTATGCATGGAAGGGGCTTCCCGTGCCTTGTATGAGGCAAAAATGCTCTCCCCACTCTTCCTTTACACTCTTCCTTTACATCCCTATTCTTTCACATTAGCAGATAAGTGTAGCAGCAACAGGAAGGATTTAAGACTATAGATGATGAATCAAGCTGCTGTCCGAAAGTTTATAAAAATCGTTATGTAAAAGATGCATAAAGCTTTCTTCTTATGAATCTTCAAATAGGTACATGGTCTGGTTAAGGAAGACTTTCCTTTCATCATTCTTTAACACTTTTATTTTAATAGAATGACATATTTCAGTGTGTGATTCCATCCATTAATTCTGCAAAAAAACCCAAAACCTCATAATTTACACATTTCTGATGCTAAACAAATCAGACTACCATTGCCATACCCAGAGCTCACCTTAAGGGGGTGTGGGGCGTGGGGCAAATAAGCTTGTGCAGGATCCCTTTAACACTGCGCAGGGCTGTGGTACCCCCGCAAGGGGGGGATGTCTCTGTACTTCTTCTGCAATGTGGGGCTGAGCTTCCAGTTCCAGGCAGGCCCCGCAGGAGGGACCACGGTCACTCCACCCGGCTCCGCAGGGCCCGGGGCACTTACCTCGATTTGCCGTACCCTAGAGATGACTCTGGCTATACCCTACACAATTCAGCTCAGCCCACTCCTTTTTTGGAAAAAGAAAAATAATGTGAATACTAATTTCACACATTTTATGAGGTCCAATAGGAAGTGAGTCATCTAGACAAGAACTATTAATACCTTTGGGCTATATAACTGCACCAGCAAAAATGTACTTGTACAGGAATTTTTTAAACATGAACAAGAGGTATTTGTACTACCTAGCAGCATGAGTTCGCAACTACCAGTTTTGCACATTCATTTGTTAGTTTGCATGTCAAGGTATGGATAATGGTGGAGATTGTAGTTGTTATTGTTGTTATAACCTATAACCTGAGCCATGTAGAATCTTGAAAGGATTACTTACTAATGTAAGTCTACCAAGACTAGACCAAGACATCAGTGAGTTTAAACTTTCCTTGGTACTTCAGAGGAGCCCATCAATACTGCTTTTTGAAAGACTCCTGGTCCTTCAGAGATTCAAATCTCTAACACAATCCTGCTTTAATATTGCCAGCACAAGATCCCAACACAC
>NW_017729033.1:91797524-91819734 GCF_001723915.1 Gavialis gangeticus | reverse complement strand
CTTGACATTAACCAAACAACTGCAGTGAGGAAGTTTATTAACCGCTTTTTGCCTTTTCTCTCTCTTTTTTACATCAGAAGTCAGTAGAACGCAAGAAAGCTCTCATGTTGTCTATGTGAACTGCTCTCCAAGCAAACAAACAGCTTGATGAAGCTGAATATAGAAGCTCTGCCATTCAAGAGGTAAATGAGTAGCAGTTTTGCTTATTTAGGCATATTCCTTTATATAGCCTTGCCAATGCAAGCATATGATTGTGTTTAATGACTCTATGACTGGACCTATCTGCCTGCCTGTCTGCCTATGGTATTTCTAAGGTGTCTATCATCTGAGTACTGCATCTAAGCTCTAGGCAACTATTACTACCTTCTGCGTATGCCTCAAGTAATTCAAAAGAGATTCAGCAGAATTTCTAACTGCTCCCCTGAGTATCATATGCATACTCTTTCCCCTTGGAGATGTGGTTGGAAGGCTTGCCAGCTAGTCAAACTCCCATCTCAGTGTATTTATGCATGGAAGGGGCTTCCCGTGCCTTGTATGAGGCAAAAATGCTCTCCCCACTCTTCCTTTACACTCTTCCTTTACATCCCTATTCTTTCACATTAGCAGATAAGTGTAGCAGCAACAGGAAGGATTTAAGACTATAGATGATGAATCAAGCTGCTGTCCGAAAGTTTATAAAAATCGTTATGTAAAAGATGCATAAAGCTTTCTTCTTATGAATCTTCAAATAGGTACATGGTCTGGTTAAGGAAGACTTTCCTTTCATCATTCTTTAACACTTTTATTTTAATAGAATGACATATTTCAGTGTGTGATTCCATCCATTAATTCTGCAAAAAAACCCAAAACCTCATAATTTACACATTTCTGATGCTAAACAAATCAGACTACCATTGCCATACCCAGAGCTCACCTTAAGGGGGTGTGGGGCGTGGGGCAAATAAGCTTGTGCAGGATCCCTTTAACACTGCGCAGGGCTGTGGTACCCCCGCAAGGGGGGGATGTCTCTGTACTTCTTCTGCAATGTGGGGCTGAGCTTCCAGTTCCAGGCAGGCCCCGCAGGAGGGACCACGGTCACTCCACCCGGCTCCGCAGGGCCCGGGGCACTTACCTCGATTTGCCGTACCCTAGAGATGACTCTGGCTATACCCTACACAATTCAGCTCAGCCCACTCCTTTTTTGGAAAAAGAAAAATAATGTGAATACTAATTTCACACATTTTATGAGGTCCAATAGGAAGTGAGTCATCTAGACAAGAACTATTAATACCTTTGGGCTATATAACTGCACCAGCAAAAATGTACTTGTACAGGAATTTTTTAAACATGAACAAGAGGTATTTGTACTACCTAGCAGCATGAGTTCGCAACTACCAGTTTTGCACATTCATTTGTTAGTTTGCATGTCAAGGTATGGATAATGGTGGAGATTGTAGTTGTTATTGTTGTTATAACCTATAACCTGAGCCATGTAGAATCTTGAAAGGATTACTTACTAATGTAAGTCTACCAAGACTAGACCAAGACATCAGTGAGTTTAAACTTTCCTTGGTACTTCAGAGGAGCCCATCAATACTGCTTTTTGAAAGACTCCTGGTCCTTCAGAGATTCAAATCTCTAACACAATCCTGCTTTAATATTGCCAGCACAAGATCCCAACACACCAAAAATAACTGAAATCATGCCAACATTTTTCATTTTCCAGACTTTCTTAAACTTCTGCTGTAGCTGATCTATTTTTTGTCACTTTCTATTGAACATTTTCATCAAATTGATAAGAAAAGTCCACAATGAAGTATTCTCCTTCCTTTTCATAGATACCATATCTGTAGTACTGGCATTATCTTCAGCATGATCATGTTGAGGACCCCTTTGGTAGGCACTATGCAAACACATGCTCATTTCTTTGGACCCTCCAGCTATTCCTTTTCTCCTTTTCACTTGAGATTGTGGCCAGTCTCACATTTTAACTTGTTTAAAAAACAAAAAAGGGGGGAATTCTTTTCTCAGCCTTATCAATTGACCCAAGCCCTATTATTATACCTTACAGCCCTGTGAATACAACTTTTGCACCAACTGCAGGATTTTGTCAACATTGCTTATATGATTCAGGATTAATCTAATCTGGAAAACTTGGAACTAATGCATCTTACAATTTTTCACCACAATTTCCATTCTTCTTTCTCTCTATACTACCCTTCTCATTCCATTTCTGTCTCAGAAAACAAGATCCCGTGTAGTCTTTGTTCACTGTAAAAACAGAATGAAAATAAATGCTGAATGAAAATAAACAATCTATCATTGCTTTATCCCTTGCTTTTCTATTTCCCTGAATCTTAAGTTTTAAGTAGAGCAGCTTCTTTTACCTTGCTGTATTAGGTAAATATTTTTGCTGTTGATGGTGGAAATACACCTTTGCTTTGCTCGCTTTATAACAGTGTTCTAAAATACCTGGAATGAATTTTAAGTATCACCGAGGCTTCTGGGTTATACAGGGAGTCTTTTGACATACTGCATTCTTTAATATTTAAAGGTCAACGACAGGAAAGAAAAAAATAGATTGAGAAAAATCACATGCTGCTGTAAAGCCAATAATTACAGGATAATGGCTAGTCCTTCTTCTTTTAAAATGGCAATAACAAACTCAAGGTATTCTGACTGAAAAAGGAGGCAAGCATCTTTTTGGTACAAAAGTTAAAGACTTAGTTGATTGTTTTTATGAAATTGCAAAGAGAGGATTCTGTACAACTCCTGACCATGTAACTGCTTCAGAATCAGAACACAGCTGTTTAAGAAACACTGGATAAATTGTATCCCTCTAAAGAGGATGTCTGTACCCTTTAAGCCCCTAAAATGGTGCTTTCCCTCTTCATGGGACAAAGTGAATTTCACTTTATACTGTAGTAGTTACAGGGCCTGATTCTGATCTCACAGGGTTTGACAAATGCAACTCCACTAACTTTAGGGATTTGTACTGGTATAAAGAAGATCATGGTCAAGTTTGCAACTTTCTTGTGTTTCTGAATTCAGTGAACTAAAGTACGCTCTCTATTACAATAGCATAATTGCTCTTATGTAGTTAAAGAGTGGACTTAGGAGGCAGATTTTGGCCCATCATAAAGGGAGTTTTGCATCTGAAAATCTGTCAGCCACTTTTTTATATGCCTGCAATTTAAAGGCTAGGAGGAAGGGGAGAAAGACAGAGGTACAGAGGGTTTTTTTTTTCTAAACAGCTTCTGTCTTCTGTTAAGGGTGGGGCGGGGGTGGAGCAACGTCTCAGAAGAAAACTCACATCATTAGTTTAGCTACAGCCTTGTTTGGTTTCTACCTCAGGATACTACACTTAAGAAGTTGTATATCAGCTTCCTCCTGAAAACAATTCAGCTCCATAACATGAATGGACAAAGCTAAGGCATGGCAGGGAGGGAGCTACATGTTCAATTTCCCACCAGTCCAGTTTCTGGATTTTCACTTCCTGAGCAGGGTTGTCTTATCCATTATCAGAATTTGATTTTTTAATTATTCATTAACTAAGAACTATTTATCGATTAAGTTGTTGCAAATGAACAACTGGAGGCCCCAAAAGTGCCACAACCCCTTCTACGGGTCAACAGAGCTGGGAAAACAAGAGGCCAATTCAAAAGTTCCTACCCAGTTTCCTTCCCCAGCCAGGTCTTTATGAGCAAGCAGCCATGGAAGAGATCCTAGAAAAATAAACTGTGCAAACATTTCAGCAACTAAACTGAGATTTAGCAAGGCTCTCAAAGAGCGCATTGTTATAGCCTGCTCTTATCAAAGACCACAATTCAGCCTCAGAAACGACACTGCTCAGACCCTGCTGCACAGTTAGCTATGCAGCTCAGGAATTTACTTCCTACTTGTACAGTATGCTTCACAAACATCTTTTGTTCTGGACAGTTTGTGACATTATCTTTTAAGGAAGTAAAGCAGGCAAGTGTACACATGTGCATATGCACATGTGTGCTGACATACACAATTGCAAAATGTCCTATTTAGGCATGTCAGCTGAGCCAGTGATAAAGTCATTAGCTGTTTCTTTACATTGTGTTGGATTTAATCATAGAAAACTGCTTACTCACCTCACTCCACAAGAAGCAATACAACAAAGCTACCTTAACAATAATTTATTGTTATTAATAATAATGTATTTTTAAAGAACTTTTCATCCCAAAGGATCCAAAAGCAATTTACAATCTCAAAGCAATTTACTGACTGTGGATTAGTTTGTGCTTTAAGGCATAACAGTGCAGTGGTTTATGCATATGGGTGCATTGGGTACACAGGGGTTGTACCAAGCTGCTGATACAGCATGGTTTCAAGGCAACACAATTCACTGGCATCTCTGCCATCTTCAAATGGGTGAAAATACACTGAAGAGTGAGTACAGAGAAAAAGCCATGACTGCTGCTAGGAAAAAACCATCCAGAGCAACTGCACGCCCTTAGGGGCGAAGCCATAATCTTTCCTGTCTGCTCAGGAATTGACTTGCCACTGAAGTACAGCCCCCTCTGGGGTGGAAGGCAGTATTTGCATAACAGTATGGAGCAATTCCAGTAAAAAGTGAGGGAAAATGCAAAACAGAGAGAGAACTTTGAAACTACAATTTTGTCCTCATCTTTCTGCACGGGACACGTTTAATGACAGCTCTAGCAGCACATGAGAAGTTCTGGGTTTTTGAAGGTAAAACCAGGCTTACCCAACAGCAAATCTAGAATGGCTTCAAGGACATTTTCTCACACAGTGAATCTGGCTAATTGTAATTTCTGCTGAGCTGGTGAAAAACTAGCAATAACGTTAAATTACTCGTTGGTAGCAATTTCCCATTTTGGTTAAAAGCAACAAACCTCTTCTAGCATTTAGATAAGCAACAAAGCAAACTTGAAAAACTAATATGAAGCTTCAGGCAACGAGAGTAAATTCAGGAACTTTTAGTTAGCTGTTTCTCCTCTTTCTAGTATTTATCCTAGAACACAATGAATGAACTGAAGAGATGAAAAAAATGTGATTTCTGGTTAATGACTATGAGCAAAGGAAAGAGCAATGCATGTCTCAGGGGACTGTTGCTAGAATATTTTCACCTTAGGTCACTGGTTCAAATTTGACCCACATTAGCCTACATTAGTAAGTGACTCTAAGTCAGTGCCATCTGGTGAGTAGTCTTTGGACTGCATGTACAATGAGTTAGATCTCAAGCAGTTTTTAGCTCTTAAAAGTCCTCAGCCTCCCAAGTAAAAATGCCAATCTGAGCAAATAGGATGACAACTGAACGAGTGAAAAGACCAACCTTTCATCACCATCCTAGTTTGCCCTCTAGGTCTGGCACAGAGAGATTAAGGGACAAATTAGGAAAGCTTGAAACACCATTTCCTGTGTCCTACTTGTGTAGATTCCTTCAATGTCCAATGATGAAAATATGGGATCTTTCACTACCACTTACCCCAGAGACCCCATCACTTATATAAGGGTTGTCCCACAGGCTTCATGTTAAACCTGTTACCTACGGGGCTTGTTGGCATGGCTGCTGAAGCTGCTGTGTTGGCACACCTCCAGAACATGGCAGCTGAACACTTTTTACTATTCAGACCTGCACCTTTTAGGCCACAACCAAATTTGGGGTCTTCAGTCTCCTTTGGTGAATAAAATCAGCAGCAGGGAAAAAAGAGGTGGGGGAGAGGGGATATGAGAAGCATTAGTGTTCACTCCTGAGTTTTGGAGCCATGCCAGCACAGAAGCTCAAGAAGTCATGCTACCACTACTCAGAGGTGGGTCATCTGGCCCATAAGAAGCCACATGGTCCGGATCCAGCTCACTTGGCCAAATAAATTGGATAGCCCAGACCATCTGTCCATTGGCTCCGCCATCTATCACATCAAATAAAGTTTCATGTTGGGTTTTTTTTTCCATTTCATTTTCCGGGCCCTTCAAGGCTTTTCCCCTCTCATTCTGTACTTAGATCAACCTGCATCTCTACTTGGCCCATGATGCCAGTCATCCTCAGCTACTTGATAAATATTCAAACAGTCCCCCCGCACCTTCTTTCAGGTTTCTCCCTCATTAAGAACTATTCACCTCATTGTTCTCTTACAAATCCCTATTTAAAAGCTCACCCTGGCTGTGATACACACACCAATAACACCTAGGGTACTGGAATCAAAGGCATAACAGAACAGCTCCACACCACTGGCAGTGGTGGGTGCTGTACTGCTGTTAGCACAGGTAATCACCAGCTGTGGCATTTTTGTCTCTCCCCCAAAGACAGTATCAGAGGCTACTGCCCAGGTCAACCTCCTGCCCCTCAGTTATGGCTGGTATGCTGAGACTGTCACAAATCAGCCTGACAAGACAAATTAGACAAGACAAATTAGGTTTTCTTGTAATCCCCTGTTTGTCTGCATCCACATTTTCTTGTCTTACTCTTAAACTGTAAACTCCCTGGGGCAGGGACTGTCAATCTGTTCCATTTGCACACTGTCTAGAATACAGTGGGTGAAAAAGGACTGAAAACAAGTCTTGTTGTGTGTAATAAGGTTCTACCAGTGCTAACTGTGGATCAGCTAGGAACCATCTTGTAAATTTTCTGAGTATAGAAGACCCTTAAAAACATACTTGAGTAATCTGCTCCAAAAAACATTAACCATTTAACTGGAAACTGGGTTCTCATTGGGACTATTTCTAGAATGTGCATGCGCTCTAGAAATATGTACACATTTCTATGTTGATTTTAAAACCTCAGGCAGTCAGGAGTATCACATGGGCCATATATCAGTAGCATTCTGAAGGGGAACAAACTATTCTCTCACACTGTAGTGCAATTACCACAATTTATTTAGCAAAAACACATCTCAGCATTTGTGAAGTATTTGGGGATTTAAGTAATCAACAGTACTTAGCAGAACTTGGTGTATGCTTTAATGTCAATGTTTTCCTTGAATTGTTCACTGGTAACTTACACTAATAACATTTTATAAAATGTTCTGAATCACATTAAGCAAGCGATGTTCATAAAAATCACCACACCTATGAAACCTTAATTGCATTAAGCCGAGGCTGTTGATTTTCTTAACAGCCTTTAACAATATCAAAATGCTCTAATGAAATGCGCTACAAAGAATTTTAACTTTGGTGACCACTGTCATATAATTTTACAAACCCACTGACAAAAATTGGAAAAGCACAAGGACACGGCAGCTGCAAATAAACTACCAAGCAATTTAAGAATACATTAATGAAAGGTAAGAATACACAGAGGACTGAGCAGCTGACTCCCACAGCTTCCTATGAATAGGTAATGATAGACAGCTCAGTAATGCATGCATGCTTTTGCTGCTAGACATAGAGGGTCTGGAAACAAATTAGAAGAAACCAAGTCCCCCAGCATCCAATGGATGATTACAGATCAGATATTTAAAACTGGAGTCCTGTCTGTCCTGCAAAGCCATTAAAACTCCCATGGAACTTTTCATGTTTGCCACAGCTTCTTTGGCCAAAATTTTCATATCCCTATGCTGCTGTGCAAGTGTACTGCAACTTTTCTGTATCTAATCCCCAGAAAAAGTCTACATAATAATGGTAGTGTCTGTTTAAACTGTTTTGGACTCCTTTTACTATATGCTGAGCAAAGTAATAAGAAACTCCTGAGTGTTTATTCTTACTCTAGCACTTATTTTCAATGTGGCAATGTAAAAGGGATTTAAATGTGTGCCATGTCTGTGTCTCTGTTTTCGCAAGTGCAAGATGGTGATGATAATATTTGTACTTCAGAGTGGAATGGCAAGAATGAATTAGTTAATTTTATGATAACTTAAATATGTTAAGCTCTAAGCATTTTTAATACAGTGTTATTACAATAGGTGCTTGGTATATTAATAAAGCACAGTCTTTGATAGATAAAACACCAATTTCCAAGGTGGAGCTATCCCTTGTAACCTGAAAAATAGTCTCCAAAAACAATGGAAAAGAAATAGGGAGAATTTTATCTTAAAATGTTTAGCAGTAATCCTGACTGACATTCTGCTACTATACCAAGTGTCAGAAGACATTTCTTTTTGCTTTTGGTTTGCTGGTCTTACTTATTTCCTGAAAATGATATTATAAAACTTTTGCCTAGTGCATTCTGCTCTCAATCTACAAATCTTCCCTAATTCTTTGTTTCACATCTGTATACAGAGTATAAAATATCAAATTCTGAAAGATTTATTTTCTTGCATGTTATATAAAATATACTTTTGCTAAAAGATTTTCTGGAACTAGGACTCTTAACATCAGTTTATTAGCTATTCTTTTGAGACATGTAATAAATACAATAAATGCAGGAAAAGGTTGTTGGTTTTAGTTTGTTTTAAAATTTGGACATCTTTGAGGCAGACACAGAAAGAAGAAATTACAAAAATAAAACATTCCATCTAACTACCAACAAATAGTACAGGATGTGGGCCAAACTTTCCAGTTCTAAATCATTTGGCTCCACTGACTCCAGTAAAGTTAAATTGATTTACATCACTGGAGAATCAGGTCCAGATGTATATTTCACGTAGTACTGTCACATACTGTTCACATTCATTTTTTTAATGATTTAAGTATATTTATTCAAATCTAAATTGACCCTGGATTTAAAATGACCCCCACAGTAATTAGATTCTACATCTGGAAAATGTATAAATGTGTTATAACTTTCCAGATATAGAATCTAATTATTGGAGGGTTGTCCTAAATTCATCCCCACCCCTCCCCCACCCATTGTTACAACAGGGAAAGCAGTGATGGGGAGGAGGGGGAAGTCAGGTGGAACCCTTGCGCTCTGCCTCCCCAACTTCTTTCCCTTGCAGCTTTCCTGCCCTGGCACCACTGACACCCTGTCACCAGCTCCCTGCAACCTCTGCCCCACCCCTTCCACTCCCCATAATTTTTGCCCCTCCTCCTTAGCTCCCCAGTTTCTCCTGTTCCTTTCCCTCGCTGTCAGACACTGTTGGACCACTGGGCCACTGTTCCCTTCCAGAGCACAGCATGTGGAAGCTTAGCCCCTGCTGGCCATGCAGCAGCAGCAGTGCTGTTGACTAGTTGAGCAGGGGACAGGGTTTTCATGTGCTCTATGCCTAGAAGGGAATCCAGCCCCAGCCAAAGCTGAGCTGCTCTTGACAGTAAGGGAGGGAAGGAGACATAGTGGGGAGGGGGGACAGAAGCTGCAGAGGACAAGTGGAGGGAGGGGCAAGAGATTGCTGTAGGTCTGACTCTGGCCCCAACCCAAGCTCAGGGCCAGAATCAGAGCCGAACCACCCGGCTACTAGGGCTGTGCGAAGCTTCGGTTGCTGATTCAATTCAGTGGACATTTGGCCTGATTCAGTGGCTGAATTTTCAAATCCAAACTGAATCAGGAGACCCATTACCCCTCTCTGAATTGAATCAGAACCCTCTGACTTGATTCAGAGAGATTCAGAAAGATTCGACAATTCAGACATAGGCACAGCTTTAAATGTTTTTTCTACATACTTCAATGTACCAGGTGGCTCATGAATGCTGAGATGCTGGGGCAGATGGAGCATCCTACAGGAGTGAGGGGAGGGGAAGAGGGGTTCCCAGCATGCTTGGCAGCATACCCGGAAGTCTACCAGATACACTTCACCAGGAAGCACATGGGGGTGGCCCTGATCCCCCCCCGACTCAACAACTGGTGCCTTCTTAGTCTGGGGGGCAGCTGGTGTCTCCCCATGGCTGAATGCTGAGCCATGAGGTGTGGGGTTGGTTCCCTAGCACACTCGGCAGTGGACCCATAAGTGGACTGGAAGTACTTCCAGTCCACTTCTGGGTTCTCCGCCAAGCATGTGGGGGGTCCCCCTACACTCTTGTAGGATGCTTCATCCACCCCCCCATCACAACATTCATGAGCCACACCTGATACCTCGGGGTATGTAGAAAAACATTTAAAGCTATGTCTAGGGCTGAATTGCTGATTCTCTAAATCAGCATCAAAATTTCAGATTCAGTTTGGCTGAATCAGAATCGGGACAGAGATCTGAATCAACAAATTGAATCACTGTTCCTGATTCGGGCTGAATCCAAATTGAATAGGGCCCGTTTCGCACACCCCTACTGCCTATCTCCTCCCCCCCACTCCTCTTTGTGCACACATCTAAAATGAAGGCCTCCCTCCCCCCACTAATTGGGGCAGGCGGAACCTCATCTTCAGTTTGAATAAGTATGGTAACTGTATACATATGAACAATAAATGTAGCAATGGGTATATATACAAATGTGTATATGTATATGTATGTGCATATACTTCTATGAAGACTACTCACAAGTCCTAATGGGTAATATTAAACAGGCAAACTTAAATTTTTTTTGGGGGGGGGAACCTATGAATAAAGTTAAACACCATCTCCCACATGCTTGTGGGTGCAGACAAAGCTGAAACAGCATGTAGGGTGGGGTAAGAGGGAAGGGCAGGACCTTCTGAGGTCACTGAATGCGTGCTTTGGAAACTCTTTGTGTCCTTATGAACAGTAATAGGGGCAGAGCCGGACTGACAGATTCTGCTGTTCATAGCACTTGCTCCTCAATTAAGAAGGATGCACTGAAGTCACAAGGGGCAACCCCTGCTTTAAGGCAAATTCAGAGTGAAACTTCTGCCATTCTTTTTCCTACAAAAGAAGAGCATTGTTAAACACTAATTAGCACGTGCCTTCCCCACCCCCCCTCCCTCCCCCATAGCTCCCCAGCAGCATCCTAAATCATTTGCTGAGCTTACCTCCAGCTCCCCACTCACCCACAGCTGTCTGGCTCTCTTCAGCTCTCTGTAAGTCTGATACAGTAGAGTTTTGGATGATAGATCATCCAAATGTAGGAGGGAGGGGGCTGGGAGCATAACTTTGAGGGGCTCAAAGTGTTATACAAATAGCCTTTTTGCCTATTGCTTTTAATCTTACGTATTTTCTTGAGTTTTGCATTGCCTTAAGAAACTCCACTTTGTATTGCTCTGTAGCTTGACATAAGTGCTTAACCTTTGTATGCTGTATGTGTGAGAGAATGGGTGAGAGCGTGTCTGTGGAAAAGGAAAACATCAGCTGGTGACTGGCTGAAGAATACAGATAGATAAAGGACCAGAACAAGAAGAATCCACCCCAAAACAGTGAGAGAACAATGGCAATTAACCTTCAAGAAAAAACACAATTATAACACAGCAAAGGCTCAGAGGATTGGGTAAACTGACAAGTCTATAAAAGATGGGGCGATAAATATGGATTTTGGGTCTTGTTCTGCATGTCATCCTGGAGCATCAGTTCATCTGATGCAATGGACTGGCAGGAGCCCGGCTCCTAATCGTGATCAACTTGGCTGGCCAATAAGTAGATCTGAGTACTGATAAGACTGGTAACGTATACTAGCACAGAACAGAAATTGGGGTATGCATGTGGGGATTGCGTGTGTGTGTGTGTGTGTGTGTGTGTGTGTGCGCATGTTAAGTGCTTAATCAATCAACATGGCATCTTATCTTATCCCTCTCAAAAGATCTTGCTCATGATTTGAGCAATTGGCAATTTGTGTAACAAAAGGACACTTAGCTTAACATGCAGGCTCCCATCTTAAAACCATTTAATATGTGGGAAAGTTAACATCTAACAATGTCCAAAGATTCCTTTTTGCTGTCCCAGATCCAAGTCTAGTTATTTCTTTAGTTATTTAGGATGGTTGCTGGGAACAGACTTTGCTCACCACTGAATGTACACATCTCCGTCAAGGAGGAACATGGGACTATTTAGAACTGATTCTTGAAAAGTCGGTGAAGCCATTAAACAGTGTCCCTGATACGAGGTATTGTTGGCATCACAAGACTGTATTTTTCCAACCAAAACAAAGATCTGGAAATAAGGATGTTTTATAGTTGTTTATGATTGTTGGTGCTACGGGATGATTTGTTTAGGTTGTTGTGAAATACACTCAGATACAAGGAAACAAATCTAGTTTAAAACAAAAAAAATGCAATAAAATCATCCATGATACTGATCCAAAGTATTAACTGTAAACATCAAAAAAAATATTTTCAATTATTACCAAACTTTACCTCAGTTTCTAAAATTCTCATTTTGCTGTATGACAAAGGGATCAATAATAGCAGTTGCAATATTTGTTAAGTTATAAATGCCATTATTGCACTGAGATATTTTGGTAAGTATATTAGTAATAAATGTTCTACAGTATTTCTCGATATTAAAACTAACAGAAATGCTAGCAATACAAAAAATACATTTAAAGTATTCTGATGAATAAAATCAGTCTTCATTTTTATGACCCAAACATCTAAAATGCACACTCAATGACCTAAAACTTTCATTAAGAAAGAAAACAATTTTGTTTGGAGCCTAATTTTAGACTTCAAGTAATTTCAGCTGCATTAGCCACTAGAGGGCATCATCGTTGCAATCTGGTTGAAGTGTGATAAATTCATTGGGATGTTTTAAATTCTCAGTTTACATATACAATGTGATTTTGTAAAAGAAACAAGTCACAAAACATTACTGTATTTCCTTTATGCAGGATTCATCATCAATTTTGTATTTTTCTATTTTTTCTCCTAGCATAAATATTAGGTTTGTCAGTGATTTATAACTGAAGTTTGAAACCAGGTGGAGTTTGCTGAAATTGTATCCTACAAGTTTGTAACAGTAATTTAGACAACCTCAACAATGAATGACAAATAACTCCTTTCACTAGGATATTAAAATTCCCAGGTATGTTAACGGAATCAAGTCTGTATGCCCCAAATTTGATATAATGTACTCTGAGACCAGACTTAGCATTTTCATAACTCAATTTGCCTCCACTCTGACAGAGATGTATAGTATTGATATGCAAAGAAGAAAAGTGGTTGTGTTGGTGTCAGGGACGATTACGGTTTCTACTCCTGTGCCCATTAGCTGAGTGACTTGGAACTAGTGGGATGGTTTAGTCACTCCTGTGGGAGATAAAGGACATGGATACTCTGTTTGGGGATATTGATTGAAAAGGACACAAACAGTAGCTAGGACACTTTTTCAGTGACAGAGAAGGTAATGATTTAGTGATTCATACACAAGGAACTGCCTTGCAACCTTTGGCAATTGTTTGCAATGCAGATAGTGCCACATGAACTGACCTTGTCAAATTAGCTGAAGCCTATAATGCCATAGGAGTAGCTATCTCACTGGCAAGCTACAAAGGCCAGTTTATCAATAAATAAGTCTTTTTTCCCCAGTTCTGGGGGGTTTTTGGTGTTGGATTGGTTTTCATCCTTATTGAAGGCTACTAAGAGCACTTTTCAATACAGTGCTGGATTTCTGTTCTGTTTGTTCCATCACTTGATTCAAAGTCTCAAGAGACCAGATGAAAAAAAAAATCACTGTTTTATTCCCCAAAACAACTTACAAAAGCTGAATGAATAGACAAGTATTTTACATCCATCTTTGTTAGAATCAAGAGGGAAAGGCAGATCAGTAAAAGTCTCTGGCAAAATGTTCAGTAAGCTATAATGCAGAGTGTCAGAGAACACATGCTCCCCCCACTCTCTTCCTGAGCAGGAAGCCCAGCAAAGTGAATATGAATGCAAAATGAGCTCACAGAAGGAGTATGAAAAGGGCTCAGCTGGGGCACTACCAGCCTCAAGGGATTGTTAATGGGCTACGTAGCCTGTCACCTTGAGGCTGCTGTTTCTAATTCAGCTCAGATTTATAAGGACTGAAAGTTGTTGCCATCTGATGGCTTTTTAGTGTTCTATGTGAAATGAGTTGGTATTTCAGACTAATATCTATTTAGGCAGGGGTTTAAATTACAAATCAACTATTAAAATTCATACTAAACTGCAACCTCAGCTTTCACTCCATTGTTGTCATCAGTTGAGCAATACCAAAACTCCTGTTAAAAGGGGTGCCATCTAACACTGCTCGAAGTAGGACAAGTGAAACCTATGGGTCATCTATGAGTCAATGGACTCATCTATAGCTCCAATGCTGCCAACACCAGTGGAGTTGCAGACTTTGTCTTCACTGCTGTAAAAGGTATATTTTTACTAAAAGGTGACTAACTACTGCGGAAAAATATAGGATAGGGTGTCACCTTAAGACTAATTCTTGCCCTGCCTTCTGTCTGACTTCAAGCTAACATGGCTAACTACCTCTCCCTATAAAACTATAAAACCCTATCTGTACAGTTAGTTTACCATGAGGTAAACTGATAGAAGCCAACAATAGCCAGGAATATAAAGTCAACCTTACCTACCTACCTCACAGTGAGCAAGTCTACATGAGATGTTTAGTGTGCAGTAGGCCAATTAGCTGTGCAGTTAACATCATACATCTACACGTGACCCTATGAGGCTGGAGCACTATACTGCTGTGGAGTTTTTTGTTTTTAAACTCTGCAGTAGCATGTGTGTAGATGCTGCCCTGGCTGGCTGGGGTATGAGGGTGCTTCAGTGCAGGGACTGCCTCCCAGCTACCCTCACAGTGAAGCAGCCTCATGTCCCAGCCAGGCCCTCCGCAGCATACTGAGCTCAAGTGAGCAGCCTTGGGCTGCCAGGCTGACCCCTGGACCCCTTGCCAGCCAGGGCTGCTCCAAGTCAGCTCAATGTGCTATAGTCCTGGATGGACATGAACCTACAGCACTTGGGAGCAAAAAACTGAGGAACAATTGCACATGTAGATGTACTCAGTAACAAACTACACTTGCTTGTTGCCACAGCAATTTTAACTGTCATATATACTTTCTCTCACTGAAAAAGAGTTATCCCACTGGCAATGGAGACATTGCCATAAGTGGCATAAGTAAAGCTGTGATTTTTTACAATAAAATATAGTTAAGTGTACATAGGCTCAGCCCTGGAAAGAAGCTTGTTTACAAAGTTACATTATGGTTCAAATAAAGTGATCATTAAACTGCTTTCTGTCCCAGGAAGAACAGTGAGCAGAATCAAACTGAAACAGTTCTATGAAATTGGATCCAATCAGAACCTTTTAAAGTGTGTAAGTATTCACATTCAGGGTTCTGGCTCAGGCTGGGAGAGAACAATGTTCAGGAAATAAATACTGAAGCTCCTATAGTGCCTTTCAAATAAAGCCCCCCCACCCGCATCTGCCCAAAGAATAAAAATTATTTCAAAAGAACAGTTCAAGTCTCTATTCCAATTTGTAGAGATGTCAATACGTCAATGCTCATTTTGTATACCCATATATGAACCATCATTCTTTCAGTAATGTCCCTTTTCAGTAGTCTCTATTACCTTTCTGTATGATGACTGCCCCCCCACAGCCATAAAAGAATTCAGCATCTAGCAGAAACACAGCTGCAGCTGGTCCTTAGTTTTTTTCTTGAGTATTTGAACATTAAAAATAATGTTCTTTTATCTTTGGGTCTTTAACAGGTTGTAAGAGTTAGACCTGCTTCTGCTCCTGTCCAAGTGAATGGAAGATTTCTAATAAGATCGATGATTTGCCATGGAGTCTAACCAGGACTAGACTTATGTATTTTAGGATGTGCTGCTTTCTAGCATCCGCTGCACATACTCTGAAATACAGTGATTTATGTAAGCTTTCTAAACAATAAGTGAAAGTGGGGTTAATTAAGAATGTTGTTGGAAAAATATTTATTTAGCTTAATACAAATGGCTTATAATTCACTGGTGATACTCCCAATTTCATTTTGATGGAGTTACTCCAGCACAAAACTGGAGTAACATAGTGGCTAATCAGGCCCAAGGCCCTTTTTAAAGGCCCACACTAGCTTCACAAGGGATTAATTAAAGTATCTCAGAGTGCCTGTACATTCACAATCTTTTTTAACACTAATTAAAGAAAACCCATCAGCAAAAAGTGCAATTTCCTTGATGTGTGCTAGCACCATGGTCCCTATACAAGCATGCTGCAGTGGTAAGCAAGTAAATCATACTGAACAGTACATATCTAAAGGAAAGTGACAGATGATTGTGACTGCCATTAAATGTTTATCGCATCCCTGCCACATAATGCAATTAGATGGCAAGAAACAACTAACGTGTATCGCTCTGGTGGGAGAATGGAGAAACTATTGGATTTTCTCTCTTAATCTATTTATATCTTGCAATGGGGGCATTAGGTAAATTAAAGCTCGAGACACTGCCCCTATCCAGTATGCTAAATAGTGTTTGTCACTCACTGTGTTCTCTGACAGTAATAGCTGTAAAGCAGTGCATATTACCTTCATATTGAATTAGCAGGACATGTGCTGCTGAAGTCTTTTGGTCCCCATGTGCTGTCTAGTTGCATATGCTTGAGGCTTCCACATGAATAATAATAAACGAACCCCTAAAAATCTTTAAACATAAGTATGGTTTCTCAGGAACTGGTACAACTAGAAACAACTTGTGTGCCAAGATAATTTAATAACCAACTGCTGTGCAAGTACAATAATGCACTGTATTTCTACAGTTCTCAGCTGAAGATCTCAAAGCACTTAAAATGTTAAATGAAGTAAAGCTTATGATCCCCTCAAGTAAATATTATTGTCATTTTACAAATAGAGAAACTGAGCTGTGGAGCTTTCTAAGGTAACAATAAATCACTGGGAAAATGAATAGAAGCCAGCATAATATTTCAGCCTCTAAATGGACACTCATTCACAGGTTATATTGCAAAATTAAAAAACAGGTATCTTTGCAAAATACCATTCAGAATCATAGATCCATAACTGACTGTGATGTTTGGTCATTTTTATAGATTTGGACCAATCCTGCAACACACTTTACACACAGGCACAAGGATGAGCCTACAGAGGCCCATAACTGGTGTTGTGCTACAGAACTAGATCCACATCTCACTCAGATGAGGCTGGAGCAGCCTTAAAAGGTTCATAGGTTTAGTGTAGATAAAGTATTAATGTATAATTCAGTCTCTGACCATCTCTTCTCAAAACTGAGCTTCCAATTTATTGAGATCAGGCTGTTCATCAGATTTCTGGTGTTCCCTGAAGTTCAGTGGCTGATAATTCCTAGCCAGGTGGTGACCTGTGACTACTTAATGAAGGGGTGGGCAATTATTTTGGCTAGAGGACTGCCTACCCAGTTTTGGCAAGCTGTTGAAGGCCACATGGGTAGCCCCACCTCTTGGCAGGTGCCCTGACCCCTGGTTGCCATCTTGTGCCAGAAGTCCCACATCTAACCCCTGAGTTTTTCCACCAGAAGTCCCTCCCCTGCCCAAGGAAGTACTCCTTTTAGCACTGGGTTTTGCCATCTTGGAACCAGAAAAATACCAAATTATATTCTAAAAAGCAAACACCTAAAACATTAATTAATTTGATTGAAAAAAAATATTTTTGTCGTGGTTTACATGTGTTTGTGTAGTATAAATATACAACCTCTATCATAGTTTAAAATGAAGTCTTACTCTTGTACAT
This sequence comes from Gavialis gangeticus, assembly GCF_001723915.1. Lineage (NCBI taxonomy): Eukaryota > Metazoa > Chordata > Crocodylia > Gavialidae > Gavialis > Gavialis gangeticus. The sequence continues at coordinate 91,802,319 of NW_017729033.1, read as the reverse complement.
TGTGGGAGGGTGGGTATAGGTTTGTGGGGGGCTGTGGGTGTGTGGGGTGTGGGGGAGCATATGAGTGTGTCTGCGGGGTGTGGATAGGTGGGGGGGGGTGGGGTGAGGGAGCATGTGGGTGTGTATGTGTGGATAGGTGGGGTATGGGTGCCGTATTTTGCGCTCCCCTGGCTTAATGTGACCCAGTAATGTGCCTTGCTTTACCAGTCCCTGGTTGTCCCTCTCTCCAAAAACTTCCTTTTTTTTCCCCAAGGTAGTGGGTAAATAGGTAAAAACCTATTTCTCTTTCTTTATACACAGATTTAACACAGTCAGCAATACTTACTGTAATCTTTTTTGCAGTGGCTCATTGATGCATCTTAATGCTGTGGGAGGGAGTAAGCTTATGTCTTTATTGCAGAGTTAGGCTGAGTAAGCACTCCTGGGCCTAAGCACTAAGGTTAGTGTAGGCCTGAGATAAGCAAAGACATACATGGGTTCATGTGTTCTCACTGATGCTGCACACACACATAGATTCTGCTAGCACTTCCGAGGAGAAAACTGTTCTAGTAAGCTGAATTTCTTTGTAATTCTTCCCCAGCGAATTGTGCGATAATTTCTCTTTCTCAGTTTGGGCACGTGAAGGAAACTGTGGAAAAGCAATGAGTTAGTTCATGTCCACACTGGACAGATTTCCAGAGCAAATTAAATTAAACCAGGACTCTAGCCCATACTCCCAGGGAATACTGAGTGAAGCCATGACTTGATTTATCTAATTGCTTCAAACAGCCTTGATTCCCATGCTACCATTCTTAGGATTCTCTTATCTTCCATGGCCTCCCACTGAAACCACAGTGTTGCATTTACAACTTATCCTGTTATGGGCCACAGAGCATCCTTGAGCCTATGTTTTAAAAGGTATGCGTTTGGTAACAGCATATATAATTGGGTATGCAGATCTACAAAACTGAATACAGTAGCCATTCAAGCAATAATGACCTACTTCAGCTATTGATGATTGATTGCTAATGGTAATAATAATGCATTACGTGGGTGTCACCTTCTACAAACCTCAGTCTAAAAAACAGAGTGAAAAGTAATGCGTAAGAAAGGTCCATGCCGCTCAGTCTCTATATTAGCTGTTAGCACTATATTATTTTTCCTGGAGCAGGCATATGTGATATTTTAAGGTGATTAAAGATACTCAATGGATAGGGACAGAAATTACACACAAACCAGTATAAGTGATCAGAAACCAGTTCAAATCTGTAACACAACGCATGTTCAGTGCGCATAAACTGCTTTCAAAATGGCTGAAACTGGTTTAAGATTAACCTGAATGTATGTAGTATCAGACTTAACTGTTTTAGGTTAAATTGATTTATTGAACTTCTAGCCCAGATCCCTCCAGGTTCAAATTAATTCAGTCCCCCAGCATCCCAAGATGCTTTGCACCTCCCCTGCAGATCCCCGCCTTGCATGATGGACAGGCAGGCCTTAGCCCAAGTTGTCTCCTCCAGTGAAGCAGGGAGGTGTGCTCTAGTAACCCCTCTCCCCCAGTTTCTGGCCTGGGTCACTGCAGGCATGTGGCTACATTTCTAGAATCAGAAGTGAATGTCTGTTCACTTGCTTATCAGTTCTACACAGTTTAGACTAACCTGCAAAGATTGAATTGATTCACCCTTGGGCGTTTTGACTGTCTGTACTTAGCCCTTATCAGTAATCGATCTAGGTCAACAATGCAGAAAACAATAAGAACTATTTTGAACACACTGCATATCCAGTGGAATCTGAAACCCACGACCAAACTGAATTTCACTTCAAAATTCTGATTTAAACTTCAAAAACTAATGGAAGCAAAGAGTTTTTATGTAGAGTATTTCTTCTGCATTTAGCTCAGATGCATCTTAGAAGAGGAATATGATAACAACAGCAAGCTGAATCATGGCTTAATTCACATAAATTTGAAAAATCCCAATGCATTCCAGTTATTGCAGCAGTTCAAAATTAATCTACTTCCCATTGAAAGGTAAACTATTTTAATAATATTGTGTAAGGGTGAATTGTCTTTTTCACCATGAAAAATCCTGGTCCTTTGTTGTGTGTAATTTTTATTATTGATCATAAAAATCTCTGAAATCACTTTTCTAAAAATCTAAAAATTTCTGAATCACTTTTATTCATGTGTGTGTAGACAAACACCAATGCATACATGCACACATAAAGACATATTGGATTCTATGGGTAGTAACATATAATATAATGTATAATATCAATTTTTAGTGCAAAAATCAATACCAACAATTTCCACTGCTAGATATATTGCTTTTATGTCCTTCAGTGTACAGTACTTCAGCTAACTGAGATCTGGCAGTCAGATGGTTGTCTAGCATTGCAAAGTTTTCACTGACATGCACAAGAAGATATATTTTCTCAAGCTACAGTGCATGTACCAAAATTGGCTTTAGGGCAAGTGAGCGTAACTCCAAATCAAAACCATTACACATATTTATGCCATTTGTCCACTTGCTTAACCCCTTCCTCCCTATCTCCTAATTTTCTCTACACACCAAGACTAAGCAAATTTATTTGGCAGGTAACTAATCTGCAAGCTATATGAACAGAGCATATCTGTCTTTGAATTAAAGGAAGGGAAAACTATCCTGCAGGTCTCTCAAATTTTTTATATGAGATCTATTATAAATAGAATGGCTTTATTACAATATGTAAATCAGACTTGGAAAATACTGACTTCCGAAGCCCAAAGAGTGGGGTAATATTTCATCCCTCTACCAACTTAGTTAAATAGTATTTCCTGAACTGAAAGTCCAGTGAATTATATACTGTGGCATTGAAACTCATTTGCAAGCCAGTCATTTTATTTCAGATTTATTTGGTATTTGTAAGTACACACCAATAACACAAGTGAACAAAAAGCAGTCAGGGAATTATTTGTGAATTATACACTGTTATTATTCAGTATTTAAGCTTCAGAATTAGTCAGGAAAGTAGAATATTAGGCTTCAAAACTAGTCTAACAAGCACAATATTGTATTCAATGTCAAATGCATTTATACTACTGCATCATGCAGACAAGCTTCAAAGCACTGGGAATTCATGCCTGCTGAAGGGCTTCAATATGACTGAGTCCAACTGCAACCCTATTGCTCACCAAATATTCATAATTCATTCCCCCACACCTTCATTTCCTAGATCAAGTACCCAGCCAAGTGTACCTATGAATATCATAAAAGACCAAGGAAGCCAATACGTCCCCTTGTTCCCCATTGATGGTTTATTTTTATTGCCCATAATGAAATGACTATATTTCATATTTAGAAAGATTCTAGTTTATCCATTCTTATACATTTCCATTAAAAATACTTCAATAGTATACTTTCCATGACTATGTTGGTATCTGAATATGCTTACTAAGATTTGTTCTTGTTCCTGTTGAAGTCAGTTTATAAAATCCTACTCACTTCAGTGAGGGCAGGTTAGGCCCTAAATATTATTTGCTAGACTGATGAAATGGAATAATTTAGACCTTATAGAAAGTGCTGCTATCTAAAGTATGGATCTAGGTGTTAAGAAGTAAAGTTAAGAACAGCTATGTTCAGTTCAAAAAACAAATAGTGGATAGATAAGCCTCTACGCAAGAGATTATGTAACATCTGGAAGACATTAAGGACTGTATTAGCTATAATCACACAGCTTGCTATATGTACTCTGTAGCTGATTTTCTTTTACTTAACAGGCAAAAATATCAACTAAGGTAGTGAGTGTGTTACCCAATGTAAGCCTATACTCCCTATTGAAGCACTGATAAAATAAGGGAGGCTCTTGTCCTGCTAGTTTCTCTGGACTGAAGGATACCAATCCCACTTTCAGTTTGGTTCAAGTGTCGCCAGTGACAGTGTTTTAAGACTGTGCTCCCAATAAATCATGAACTTCACATCCTCATGGCTTAATCTTCTCCATTTTAGATGCATTAAAGAAAAGAAGACCAAATCTACTTCTTTGTAGGATGTCAACTCACACTCACACTCCTCTAGGTCAGGGTTCAGCAACCTCTGGCATGCATACCAGAGCATGGTACATGAAGACATTTTCCCTGGCTGACCTGGACTCTGAGCAGCCTGTGCCAGCAGCTGCCCAGAGTCCCATCTGGCAGCAGCTGGGAAGCTGCAAACAGCTGCACGGGGTTCCACAGCCAGTTCTGTGGCTGCAGCAGCTGTGCATGCACCTCTGGGTGAATGGCCAGGAAGGGGCGTAAGGCAACGCAACCCTAGCTCCTCCCCCACCATCTGCCCAGAGGCACATGGGCCAAGGCTGTGGAGCCTGGCACAGCTTTTGCAGCCTTCCAACCACCTGCTTCAGCTGCCCAGATTCTGGGCTGACTGTGGAAGGCATCTGGAAGGCTGCAAACTGTTACGCTGGGCTCTGGAGACCTGGCACCAGCTCCGTGGCGGCAGCAGGTGCACGCGTGGCTCACAGTGCATGGCGGGGAAAGGGCTGGGGCAGTGGAACCCTGGATCCTTTCCTGCCATCTGCCCAGCAGTTCATGCACAGCTGCCATGGAGGTGGTGTTGAGGCTGCAGAGCCTAGCACAGCTGCTTGCAGCCTCCCAGTCATCTGCTACAGCTGCCCAGAGCCAGCCCAGGCTCTGGCAGGCAGCCAGAAAGCTGCAAATAGCTGTGCTGGGCTCTGGAGCCCTGGCACCAGCTCCATGGAAGTGACTGGTACATGTATAGCTCACAATGCATGGTGGGGAAGGGGCTGGGGTAGCACAATCCGGGCCCCTCCCCCCCACCCA
>NW_017729033.1:91784089-91797027 GCF_001723915.1 Gavialis gangeticus | reverse complement strand
CCCCCCCACCCACTCAGAGGCATGTGTGCAGCCACTGCCACCAATAAGGATCAGGCCCCTTGCAGCTCCCCCGCATCTGGCTCACCAAGTCGAGGCATGGATAGAGGTTGGGATGATTTTAGCACTCTGGCCGAAAACATTGCCGACCCCTGCTCTAGACCCATGTGCAATTACAGAGGTAAAACTCTTTAAAAAAATCACAGGCAGACAGGGTTCTTTGGGCAAATCTGGTATCTTTTATTAGACCAAATCTAATAGTTACAAAAATTCTTCTTAGCCTTTTGGGTTTAAATACCCTTCGTTTTTACGAGCTTTTAAACCCAAAAGCTTGCTAAGAATTTTTCCAACTATTTGAGTTGTTCTAATAATGGCCTAATACATTACATTATTATTTATCCAAAGAACCTTGTCTGCCTATGTCCTTAGACTGACACAGCTACAATCTACACCTCTTTAAGATCAAAGTACTTGTACTTTTTTACTTTCATTGCTTTCACTGAGAGATTTCAAGCACTAATAATTCAACACGATTCTTCCAGCAAATGTTTATACCAATCATTACTGTATAGAATGCTATAAATGACTGCAACTAAAAATGAAGAGCATACCACTTTGTAGTCACTTCGTCTTTCCTTATGTATTACCAAATGAGTTTGCACTGTATCTGCAGGGGTACATATTGCAATGAAATGAGGGGGGAAAAAAAGGAATTAAAAAAGGGAATCCTATAAGTTGAAATAACTACAATGATTTTGACTGGCTGAGAAGAACAGGCCACTGAGTCCCGTCACCTGCATAAATCAGGCAACCGATTATCCAAAAAGTCCCCAGGAACATCTGCTCCAACCCCCCAGCCACAAAATACTACAATGACAACAGAAAAATGGTTCCAGCAATGCTTATGCCCCTGCAATGAAACCAGTTATCCCAATGAAACAATTTCTATTTACAAGACAAATCTTGTTCCATTTCTTGTTGGATTAAATCTGAAAAATTGCAAATTAAACCTTTTAATATTTTTGCTGGTATACAAAATGGAGGTGTGCTATTTCTATATTATTTGCAAGCACTCAGTGAAAAGTTTAGGCTTATATTATTTATACAATAATTTATTTCTAAACTCTTCGCTTTGGCTATTCATTCTTTGCTATTTCATTGCATGGATGTCCATATAAATTGTATACTATTTTTCCTGCTTCCTACTTGAATGATTAATTTTAAATTAGACACAAAAACACAAATAATATTCCTTTGGCATGACTTCTATTATAAACTTCCAGAGAACAGATAATTCACACAAAAGCTCACAAAATGTTTGGGTTTCACAAATATTTTGAATAATGACTTGCTCTTTTCCAAATACTCACAAATTAAGAAGAATATGACCTAACAATTCACAGAGATCCAAATTCAGTAACATATTAACAAGTATGTTCATTAATCAGTTTTAGACATGGTTTAATTTATGTTTTAAAAGATAAAAATGTATTAGGGACAATGACAGGTAAACAATGAAAGGTCCAGATAAGCACTGAAAAGTTAGCACACTTATTCAAAGAGCATGTGAAAAACCAGAGTCTGCAGAATTTGGCTGAAAATCTTATGAGAACAGGTTTCTCATGAGATTATCTGTCCTATTTCCAGAAATACTGAGAAAGCATACTCTTTTACTATTTTAGTACTGACCTTCAAGTTCTGGAGTTTTCATGTGCAGAGGTACAAGGTAGGGGGTGGGGAGAAATCACACCACACATACACACCCATACCAATGTATGTATATATGCAAGTATATATGTATTCAAATGCAAATTAACTGCAAACAAGAAGAGGGAAGGGAGAGGTTAATTTTCCAAAACTAGTTTACATAGTTGTAAAAAAATGAGAAGAAACTAAAACGATAATCTGAGGCTAAATTACAGTCAAAATAATTTGCTATATATCTTTATGCCTCCATTTCCTTTCAGCTTGGTGGAATGGATGGGAGAGATGGCTACAGTATGTGTACTTCAAATGTGTTAATATATAATTGACAACAAATTCTGCTGGCATGCATTCTTTTAAGCAAAAGGGGGCCATTTTCTAAAAGTAATTATTATAGTACAAATGGACATAATAAATATCCCAAGTCTTCCTGCACATAGTTCTATAATCCGAAAGCAAACTTCAGGGGGAAATGTATTCATTTTTTAATTTGAATATTGTGTGTGGCAGAGAAAATACCTGACAACAATTCACTGTTAGTTGTTACGAAATTGCATTGATTGGCATATAAACTGTATTAATACTATTACATCATCTCAATTTTTATGGAAAAATGGCATGCAGAAAGTGACTCTTAATATTAAATATCTTTCCTTTTGAACAATGCTATTCTGATCACCAATTATCAAAAGCGTTCGTGCTTCATTTTTACAGTGCTCAAGGGATTGGAATGTCAGGTGCACTTTTGCCATTTAGAAATATTGCAGAAGTCAGAATCATTTTTAATTTATACTTTCTTTAATCTACCATTTACAATGTACACCTTTAGAACTGCATATCTGCAGTTTGGCACCAAAAACTACTGGATGGGAAACAAGACCAACCCACTTATTAATCTGAGTTAGCTGAACCTCCATGCTTTTGGACATCTGGTTCAATATAATTGGTTGTATTTGTATCTGAATTATTCACCTGCACTTAATATCTATGCAACATGAGTTACTGGCTGTATTTATTTCATTCAGACTCAAGTATTCAAGTAATTAACTTTTCAGTGGTATAAAACTTTTATACACACAGACTCACTTTCATTTTCTAAGGAGTACAAACAAGGCTTTTTTGTAAAGACCCTAACTCATGCAATTCATACATTGTTAAGCCTTCAGTGAAACACCCCATGTAAGTAAGAATTCACTCAGTGGGTGGAGGGAAGGATTGTAGAGGTGGTATTTTAGGCACACTGAATACCCAGAAGTAATTCAGAAAATATATTGATTCTCACTGTGGAACTAACCAGTGCTGTAGCTTATATCCAGCCCATGATACATATCTCAAGAATGTCTATCTTTTAATAAATAACATTTTATAATTCCCATATAAATGAGCCAAATACATTTCAATTAACATAAACTCACCACTTTTCCACAAAGACAATTTATATAATTTTAGAGTAGTATCCAAGTTAGGAAATGCCATTCTCTTTTCACTCTAGAAAGCTATTTCTGTTCCTATAATTGAGTTTCAATACATTATTAATATGCAATTGACTGACTAATCCAACACTTTGAATATTTTAGAGAAAGACAAAGACTGGTACGTAAAACACACTATTTCTCCATGTCACCAGAAAGTAGTCAGTAGTACTAGATGCATAGTTTCAGTTTCCCAGTCCAAGCATTTACTGTACCATATATAAATTAGCTGAACCAGATTTATTTGCAGTGTAAAGTATTGCACCATATATGAATTGACTGAACCAGATTTATGAGAGACAGAGAAAACTGAAAGTATATGCAATGATCTAGAGATATCACACGACTCAGGGCAGCTAACTACTTAATGAAAGATGTTAAGAAATGAGTGAAATATTATAGCTTTCTTTTATCTTAATTACTTAAAATGAATGATACTGATGGGTATTATCCATCCCTTTAGCAAGGACAGTCACAAAGCATACATAGCACGTAAGTCCTATCTGAAAGGCTTAAAGTGGATGCAGGGGATGTGTACACCTTTGTTAACCTATTGAAAGAGGGTACATTTCACCCAATGAGAACACAACATTGTCAGGATAAGTTTTTAAGATTGCAACGTAAACTTTTCCTTTGTATTAGCTGTTTTATTTTTGTATAGATCTTAGTTTGAATTAAAAACAGCTAATACACACCCAGATATTCTAATTCTAATAAGGTTTTCTTGAAGGGCTCCAACATGACCTCACTTTTCAAGCAGAATTCTTAGTAATACCATACAAAGGATGTGCAGAAGGGTCTAAAACCATAAGCACAAAATCTTTACCTACATACCCACCCTCCTTCTGTCTTTCACACTGGAAGGAATATGTTCATACCCAAGATTCTGTGGCGCTTACAGGTGCTTACATTTTGGAGAACGGAGACGCTCTCCATGGGTTTCTTTTTGTTTTGTTTTTAGCTTTCTGATTGAAAATAAGAATTACAAAGTGTGTTATGTCAATGAAAAGTCATAGGAAAGAAATGAACTACAGAAAAAAAATACGACTCAGAAATATTCCTTATCACATTGTTTTACAATTTCTGAAACTAAATTCATTCAGTTGAGGCTATGGTATAAAATGCACAGGGAAAACCCCCACCAGATCTATGTACACTGCTAGTGGGAAGACATTCCAAGAAACCTGTGATAACTCTGCCAACAGCAAGTTTGATTTCTTCAGCTAATGTGGTTCCAGAAGATACTAGTATTAGCTAGCCTAGCCTTTCTGACAGAATCACAAAAATATCACTTACACTGCCTCTGAGACTTAATTCCCCACGTGTAAACAAAGAATAAGCTCATGTGTTAAACAAGAAGAATAATGTAGTTACTAGATTGGGGAGATTTTGTTATGAATGCGAAGTCTATTTTTTCAGTGCCCAAAATACATGGCACAGCTGCTGTTGCATAAAAACATCATATACTTCTTTATAGGAATGATACAAAGTGCTGCATCTTGCAAGAGTGACACTGCAGTGCTTCAGGCCATTTGTGTTGGTTTTGTTTATCAGAGTGTCCTGGTCGACTATGAGGAGTTTAGGAAAACTGAATATTGTCAGGAGAAAAAAAACTGATCAAGTGTATGCATGGCATGACCCTCCCCTACTTATCTGTGCAACTTGATGTTTTGGGATTTGCACTGCACTGCTGCTGGTCTTGCTGCCATACTCTCTGAATTGGCAGTATGTATAAGAAAGACAAACAGCCAGGCTCTCTAATGGGAGAGAAAGCAGGGTGTAACATTATAAACCAGTGCTTCCCAAACTTTTCCTCGGTATGACCCCATTTGCTCAACATGGCCCCTCACTCCCAAGCCGGAGGCCCCCAGCTCCCTAGGTGCCCCTCCCTCCCAACCCACAGCCCCCTGGCCCTGCCGAAGCTCCTCACTCCTGACCTACACCCCCCTAGCCCTGCCAGTGCCTCTCACTCCCAACCTGCAGCCCCCCACTCTCCCGGGTGCCTGACAGTCACCCTCCCCAGGTGCCCTAATTTGACCTTGGATGAAGCAGAGTTAAATCTGAAGCAGTTTTGCAATACTCATAATGCTAGACATGCATGCAGATACACCAGTCACAAAATAACACTCCCAACTAGCAGCCCCACCCCTCCAGCACCGTTTGAAGCTCCTATACATTTACATTTGTCCATATCTACAAACTATAAGTGTGCATGTCTGAGAAGGCATATGCAGCATACAAATCCAAAGAGTCAGGACTGTTCTAACGTACACTGTAACACATGCAAATGTCAAAAATTACTAATGTGAAGCTTGGGTTTTAGCATCAATCACAAAACCATAGGCTTCTGCCCTATGCAGTAGCTGTAGGAGGAGATTTAGGTTTTCTGAGGGTCATCCACTAGAAACCAATATGACTTAGGACTTGTCTAACTGGCTTTTCACTCCAGTTTCTGAAACGGCTGAACATAATTTGGAATTGTCTTCATTTATAGAGAAATCATATGCAGCACTTCTTCAGTGGCACCCACTGGAGTGGGTGTTACTGTCATTTGCAGGATACAGTTTGGTTGAGAAAAGTCTTTTCTTGGTCCCAAATAAATACGCTATAACATGGCAGAGAAACAGTAAAGATATTAGCATTCAGCAACAGCAGAAGAGCCCCAACATGTCTAAGGGATGGCCAGCTCCGAGCTTCCATCATTCCAGGTGCCCACAGCAGCAGGATGGATCCAACTGTAGAGATCCCTCTCCACTTCACATACAGTCATTACATTGGACGTGAAGTAATTCCTGTGGTTGGGTATGCTTTTGCCTGCTTGGAAGGCATTAAGCAGTACACAAATACAGTGTGCAGAAGGAGTCAATAGAGTCAACGGATATAAGGAATGAATACATTTAATACAAAAGGGATTTGAGAATGAAGACAAGACTTTCAAAAGTGGCCAATGAGTCTGACTGGGTGTTCCACCTGAGAAATAGGAACCTGGTTTTCATGGGGTGGTGCTGATGACTTCCTGAAAAAAATCAAGCCCTGTCAAGGCTTTTTCAAGTTGAGGATCGATGGCCACTAGACATTCTTGAAACTTTTAGTCCATTTTGTTTGCGTTTTAAGAGCCGACACTGTCCTGTTTGTTACATGGTAAGCCTGTCATCCTGACAGTGTTAAAACCAGACCCCAGCTACACATCAACTGTGGAAGAAGCCTTGTTGTAATTTTTCTTTCACAGATAGACATACACATCATCAACATTCAGTATAAATATTTGGCAGGTGCATTCACCTGCAAACACAAAACACACAGATCAGGAACAAAAAGCTGAGTCATCAGAATTGCAAATGTGGTTGTCAATGCCTGCAGGCCAAACATCTCCTCTGATTGCTATATGATGCTTTCTTGTTTGGAGCTGTGAGGCACTGATGGTTAAAAACAGCTTTGTTTGCATTGACTTCTCCTGCCAGCTGGATTTTACAAGACCAGTTTTGGGTTTTTTTAGACAGTTTTGCACCCTCTTCTGCCCTCTTATTTAAAGGCCACACCTCTACTACCAAACTGTTTGCCTGCGTCACACAGTACACTTCCAAGAGAACATAGAAGGTATCCTACTACCCCTTTTGAAGTATGTGCGTGTTTAACACGATTTATGGAATTATATTTCTGGAGTTTTTTCCTCCTTTGGCAATATGTCACCATGTCACAGATGGGCAGTTTACTGCTGGTTCTATTTGTATGTCCATCACCTGTATGTCTCATCAGCCAGCCATTTACTATCCCTTGGTCTCCTTTTCCCCTTTTTTTGGTTACAAAACCCAGACTATCTGTTTTCCTAGTAAGAATTCCTCTTGAAAATTTTTAAACAAGTTGTGCTTACCAATTACATTTTTTAAAAAGTTAAATCCTAAGTTCAAGCTTCACAAATTCTTGTAGCAACTTCTAATCCCCTCCCTTTCCTTCCCAACATCTGCCCTGCAAAATGCTAGTTTAGTTAGTAAATGATTTCAGTAATTCAGAGGAAATGAAAGTCAAGGGTTAATCCTCTCTTAAGTACTAGGAGTCATCAAAATCCCTTTACTTTTCAAATAAATAAGCATACAAATGCATCTACATCTCAAAACTGCAAGGAAAATATAACCAAAATGTACAGTTGAAAAAGTCCTTATTCACTGTATTTTCATGTTACTTATACTTCAGAAAAAAACAAAACAAAAACAGAAAAGCCCTAAGGGCTGGAAGGATATTCAAATATATCTGCTTGTCCTTATTTTATTCACTTAAAACTTCTACAGGAGTTTTTAGATTTATTATTCAGGTGGTTCCTACAGTTTACTTACAGTAGCCCAGAACATTACTTCAGCTTGCTTCTACAGCTTCTCCCACCCAGGGAGATCCAGGCAAAGGGTATCCTAGACATATCTTTCAGAGTGGGGAAAAAAAAGTCTAATACACTGCAAACTTCTCTGCCTTCCAGGACTGACATCATTTCATAAACACCAGAGCACCAAGGTGACCATTACTCAAAATCCAAACAAGTGTTAAAACGTGTAAAACCACTTAAGAAAAAAGGAGAACTGACCTGGACCTGTTTTGACAAATGCAAAGTCTGTAATTGAGGGGTGCAGTAATGTCTAGCCTTAAAATTCACAAAACCTAGTAAAACAGTAAACTCTGGGTTGGGAACTGCTTCTGTATTGTTATAACACACACCTCAGCATGGCCCAGTATTCTAGAGTTCCAGTATCCTATGCTGCTAGATTAAGTTTTGTCCTTTCCTGAGCTAGTAGGATCACAAGGGAAATTGTGTCATTCAAGCTCTTTGTAGGAGGCAAGAAAATGGAATGTTTTGCATCACTATGTAGTGACCCTTCCAGGCAACACCAGAACAATCCAGATGAGCTACAGAGGGAACTCCTTCAGCCTTCCTCAAGTTAGCTGGACAAACAATTGAGCTGACATTTAAGTGATGTTATGAAGTATAAGGGGCTATTTGCAAAGGTTGATTAATGTTTTGTGAATGATCCCCAAAGTCATTGCAAATTTTTACGGCCACATAAGTTGCAGACAAAATGCAACTCCCTAGTCTAACTCATGGTGTTTTGCAGAAAATGCAACAAGTAAGACTGATCTTCCTGAGCCAACAGATGTTAGCAGTTGAGCTGGGAGGGTGGAGGATCAGCTCCAATTTGGAGTCAATCCAGGGTGATAGGCTGCATGTCTATAGCTTTTCTCCTCTTCCAGGCTCTCGCCCTCCCCAAACTCTGGTGCTGTCTCAGGATGGGCAGGGAAGAAGGCAGAGGAGGAAGGTCTGTTCTGGGGTTCTGCAGCTGCACTACAGTGGTGAGTGTGGGTGGATTAGAGCTCCTCCCTGCCAAAGGTAGGTGGCTCCAATTCACTCCCCCACCTCCAAACGCATCTGGGGACCCCGCAGAACAGATCTCTCTCCCCTACCTTCTCCTGCCTCCCATTCTGAAAACACTTCTGGGAGCACTACTGGGCTGTGTCAGCCAAGCCCTGAGGTCTTAGAGTGTCATGGGATCAGGTGCTTTTAAACTAGTCTGCAGCCATGCACTTGTGTTTGCTCATGGCTGCAGACTGCTTTCTGGGGCTAGAACAGATAAAAATTGTAATGTCTTTCTGCACCTACTGTGTGAACTATGACTTCTCCAAGTATAGCTTCTCCCACTTTTAAATGAGGTTCAAACCCTTAGGCTAGGGACAGAAATTGCACCTAAACTAGTATAATGGATCAGAAACTGGTTCAAATCTGTAATGCAACAGAAGTTCAGTGTACACAAGTCACGTTCAAAATGGCTGAAACCAGTTTAAGATAAACCTGGACGGATTTAGTATCAGACTTAACTGATTCAGGTAAAATCAGTTTATTCAACTTCTACCCCAGATCTTAGTGAAGACATACAGTATAAAGTATGGTTTGAATTACGCTTGTTTTAAATCAAGATGAGCTGCCAGTTTATGTTAACACAGTATGTCTAGAAGTTTGCATTAGTGTAGCAACCATTGATATATCAAGTCTCAGGGAAGGCACAGCTTCAAATGGAAAACTTCCCTCCGTCCGAAAACAAAACAAACAACAAAAAAAACAAAACCAGAAAATTCCACAAAAAACTGGACATTTTAGGACTTGAAAGAAGCTTCCTATTCAGTGGGAAAGGAAAGGGAGCTTTACTTAGAATAGTACATAACATAGTAATCACAATAGAAATATATGACTAGCTTCCTCATTACTAAGTAAATTACACAAGCTAATACAGTTAGGAATCTATGCTGGAAAAGAGGGATTCCCTCCTGGCAACTCAGTAGCAGGTCAGTAGTGAACTACTTTGGCAGAGCAGTATAAACTACTGCCATAGCACTTGGTACCCCTACATTTCTTGGCTCTCCTATACCCACTCTAAGGTATAGGGCACAAAATTGGGAGTTAGGTGTGCAGTGTTCTAATTCTAGATGTGCCATTAATTTTTTCACTGCACGACCATATGACAGTAACAAAGAGTATATTGTGCTGCCTCTGAAGCAGACCAAAACCCAAATTCCGATATAGTCACACCAGGCTACCTAGTTCCACATTACTTCATGATGAAAGAAGCTTTGTCAGCCACTTCCTACCACAACTTACTCCTCTGCTGTTCACGCCAACACATGGGAGAGGCAAAGTCAAGGCTCTGATCACTCCTTGGCCTTGAATGCTTGTTCCCTTATTTTTCCATCTATAAAATAGGGATGATGATAGTTGCCCACTTTTCTGACAGTGCTGGCTTCTGCAGATTTGGCAAGTAATATTCATTGACAAGATTTAGGAAGTTTAGCAAGCTCCTGTTAAACGTGGTCTGAGTTTTTGAAATTGTAACAAAATATGAAAATAGAAACTATGTAGTTCTAAATTTTGCTGTACACACATTTCATGTTTCTTGATCATTTAAGTGATAGTTAGAAAAATATACTTAAAGCAATTCGGGGAAAAATAAAACATTACAAATCCTTCCAACATCTTATCAGGAACAATTTTAGGGCAATATTTGTTTTTAAGCATTTTTTTTGTTGAATGTTCTTTCGAGATGGGTTCATAAACTTCCCAGCTCTTTAATTTGTTCATCTGTTGGCATAGTGGACTAAGTCGAATGTGATAATAATTTATTCCAATCATGTAAAATTGATCACCCCTTCATATATTTGAGAAGAATTGGCCTATTTTGGTAACTTTCCAGAATAAATCCTACATGTTATTTTTAAGTGGGACAAAATCTTGACATGCAGCCACTGTATGGAAGACATTTCTGGCAAGTATTGCAAGTGATTGACTTCTCTACTTGTTTTCATAGTGATTGATAAATATATGGTACCATTAGGCAGAAAAGCAAAAAGTTTTCCAAAAAAACTCTACTAAGCACATTTTGGAATTAATGAGGTCATATAGATATATCATGTACTCTCTCTCTGCTAAGAGGTATTTGATTCTATGAAAGTCACTTACTCCCACATAATTTAAACAATCAAAATGGATCCTTGCATTTTACTTTTATATACATGCAAAAAAGAACTAGCAAGCCTGCCAAGGTTAACTCTACAATCTTGTTAGGCTTCTATAGATTTCATTAATGCCTCATAAAAGGAAATCAATAAAATTCCTTGCACACCAATATAAAAAATGACCTTCAATTTAGTCTTTAAGATACAGAAAAAAAAATTAAATCAATATATATCAAAACTTCTTTGATGAGAGTTCCTATAGCTTAATAGTTCCTATAGCAAAGTTGAGTCCCAGTTCTGAAATCTTTTACTCCCAGGACTAGTCCTTAGCATATTATTGACCTCAGTGAGACAACTGATCTTAGGCCCTGATCTTGCAAGGATTTACGTACATGTTCAGCTTTAAACACATGAGAAGTATGATGGACTAGTGACAGAAATTACACACAAACTAGTATAAGTGATCAAAAACTGGTTCAAATTTGTAACACAACAGGAGTTCAGTGCATGTAAACTGCTTTCAAAATGGCCTAAACTGGCTTAAGATAAACCTGGATGGATATAGTATCAGAATAAACTAATTTAACCTAAATCAGCTTACTGAACTTCTGTTCCAGATCCCTTCCAGAGTCAAGTTTACTCACAGTCCCCCAGCATCCCATGATGCTTTGCACCTCCCCTGTAAAACCTCCCTTGCAGGATGGGCAGGTTACCCTTGGCCCAAGCTGTCTGCTCCAGGAAAGCAGGAAGGTGTGCTCTAGTGCCCTCTAGCTTCTGGCCTGGGCCACTGCAGCCATGCGGCTGCATTCCTGGAATCAAAAGTGGTTGTGTGTTCACTTGTTTATCAGTTCAATCTACGCAGTTTAGACTAACCTGCAAAAATTGAATCGGTTCAGCCTTGGGCTTTTTGACTGTCTGCACTTAGCCATAGAGTTCAATGGGATTACTTATAGGTTTAGGCTTCAGCATTTTCATGAACCATTGTAAATTCAAGGTTTAGGAAGGAGCTACTCACAGGAGTAAGATTTTTTACAGGGTTTTGCCTGGGTTTATTTTATGTTTGTTTTGAAACTTGTTGATTTCCTCTGACATTTTTACAATGTGTAAAGACAAAGCTCTTACACCTACTTTATCAAATGTCAGATAATATATAACTCATTGTACCGTATGGCGCTGCCAAAATTATGCTTCTTGTTGCATCAAAATAGAAATGCTAATGATAAAAAATCGTTTTACCCTGCTATAGTGTTAAAAACTGGACAAAGGGCCTGATGTCTGTTTGTCTCTCTGTCACACTCCAAACTTCAATCATTTTAGTTGTAAATGTCTTACTAAAACAGATTGCAAGATTCTATCCTTAACTCTTTTTGTTGTACAGATTTCTCTTTCATTAGGAATGAATAAAGGACATCTCATAGCTATTTCACTGCATAGATGGCCCCAGCTTGAAAATCCTTGCTCTTGGACTTCAAAATTACACATGCGAGGAAATTATGGGAAAGGTGGCAAGATCAGGTTCATATAAATCAGAGTATAATCTGAAGTCAGGAGAAACTTTTTCTTTGTTTGTTAATATTATCTTTATTTTACATGTCTTGGTGGTGACACGTAGGGGGTGCACATGCATCCCCTGAGAGCACCGGTGCACCCCCTGACTGGCTGCACTTGCTGTTTAGGTGATGGGCAGGGGGGAGCACCGGTGTCCCCCCTGAAAGTGCTGGCTGCTCACTGCAGCTGCATCCAGGAGTGGCTACAGCTGCTTCTGGGAGTAGCTGCAGCAAATCGGCTGGTGCTTGCTCCCGGGAGCAGGATTGGACTCCCCGGTCAGCGGGATTAGCCGCAGGGGGGATCCCCCCCGGTTGGCGGGATTAGCTGCAGGGGGGGCATGTGCCCCCCCGACTAAGGTTTTGTTTTGCTTTGATCTCAGCAAATATTTTCAAACACTTGCAGAACTATAGTATGGGCAGATAAATGGAAATGAAACTCTTATAAGAAATCTCCTTTACTTTTTTTGCCCTTTTTTAAATTCATAGGTTAGTAGACTGCTAGGGGCTGGAAGGGACCTTGTAGATCATTGGGTCCAGTCCTCCTGCACTAGGGAGGAAAAGACAACTGGAGTCAAGTGACCCCAGTAAGGTGAGTGTCCAGTCTCCTTTTGAAGATTGCCAGGGTAGGTGACTGTGCCACCACTGGAGGGAGTTTATTCCACAGTCTGGACACCCTGACTGTGAAGGAGTTTTTCCTGGAATTGAGCCTGAAGCAGCCTTATTCCACCTTTCA
>NW_017729033.1:91777910-91784065 GCF_001723915.1 Gavialis gangeticus | reverse complement strand
AAAAAAAAAAAAAAAAAAAAAAAAAATCACTGTTTTCCCTCCTGTTCTCATTCACCCAGTTTACTGTCTTCTGGTCTGAACTGACAGTCCTGAAGTCTTTCCTAAAGCAATATTTGCCTCTTCAAACATCTCTCTGGCATTCCATTATGGGCACCTGTTGCTGATAATTACAGGGCTGTCTCCTAACCACTTCCTCTGCTTTATGTCAAGGCAAGATTCAAGCTGCTTGATTACAAACAACTTACCAGTAAAAGACCATTGCAAAACTCCCTGTGGTAATTATGCAGGACAAGTTAGCTTTGTGTTTACTGGAGTCTTACAAAAAAGAGCAGTTACTTTATAATCTTCCCTTTGTTGCCTGAAGTACACTGAACATATTCTGGCGACCTTAAGATTGGCTGGCTACATGCATTTTTGTCTGAGTTATGGTTTAGGATAATCTATTAAACATATTCTACCCTAGTCTCAAAATGACATTTTTTCAGTCTAAGGATCAAAATGCCACAAACCAAATCCAATAAATAGGTTCATTCTTACCTCAAAATTTCCAGGCAATGGCCAATTAGAGAAGAAATACTTTTGGATTTAGGATATACATCGTATTCAGAAATAGATTTTTCTTGTCTTTACACCAAACACAATACATACTTTATTTCACAGGGGAATAAAAATAAAAAGAAGACTATAATACTTGACAAATTAATGATTCCACAGGGAAATAAAACTTTTTTCTTCCCCCCCCACTAATTCTAAATAATTCTAGAAGGCGCTAACCCTAAAAAAGGCTTCCATATTCATGTTCACAAGGCATTGGAAAGAAAAGAATAACTTGATTTTTTTAAATGTTCAGATGATCAAAAGAAACTGATCATTGCTACAACTGGAAACACATCCATGATAAAATAAGAGACCTACCTGGAAAAGTTCATTTTACTTTGTATTATAAACAAGATGCTTTCTGAAGAATAAACAGCTGTAGACAGCATGGGGGGAATGCTGATGTACAGCCTTTTTATTTTAATTATCAGGCTTGCTGTGGTGGAGGGATAGTTGGCTTAAAAAGAAAAGAAAAGCCTTTCAAAGAAAATCTGTGCAAACTCTATAATCTTTCTTTAAAACATACCATATATTTTAAAAAACCAGCAGCCATAAAAAGTACTTTAACCAATAATTGCTGTCCTAGAGGCCTCTTTTTTTTGGTTCCTTTTAAGTAGCACAAGATCTTGTAAAGATAGGGAAGTTTTTTTATCCTTGTTTAGCAGCAAAGAATTTCTTTGTTAACACCAGGATGCCTACCTAATGTGCCTTGCTGCTTCTGCTGTTTTTTTTTTTAATAGCATTCCTACAGTCATGGAGATTGCATTTACCAAATAAGTTAACAAAAATCTTTTCGCTATGAATACAGCTACAGAGAAATCTTGGTGAGTTAGAGCTAGATCTTCAGCTCACATAAATCAGCATAACTCATAATGAAGTTAGTGAAGCTGTAACAGCTAAGCTAGCTGAAAAATAGGCCTGTTATGTGTTATTTTTTAATTGCCAGATTTGGCACATGGCCCCTGGCAGATGTCATCCTCAGGACCAGTTAATCACATCTTAAATAGTAACCCGACCACACCTTAACACAATGAATGGCATGATAAAATAAAGAATAAGCTACAAAGTTATTACAAACAAATGTGTAATAACTCTGTGGCTGGTTCCCATCACACGTTGAAAACTTCCATGCGGCAAGGCTGATCTGGGCTCCCAGCCTGGGGAGTGCACAGGAGCCCTTGACTCCCATTTGCTCCCCAGGCTGGGAGTGCTGATCAGCTGATTGCCAGTCACAGCCTCAAAGGTGCACTGGAGTCAAGCCCATGTGCCTCTAAGGCTGGGAGCCTCGATCAGCTGTTGCTCCCAGACATGGGGGTGCATTGGAGCACTTGACTCCAATGTGCCCCTTTGTGAAAAGCAGCAACTCATCTGTGCTCCCAGCCTCTGGGGTGCCTTTGAGGCTGGGAGAGGCAGCCAGCTGGGACTCTCAGCCTCATGGGCACAGAGTCAAAGGCTCCACACACCCTAGAGGCCGAAAGCAGTAGTTAGCTAATCAGTGCTCCCAGCCTTGAGGCTGCATTATAACCCTTGACTCAGATATGTTCCCAAGGCTCAGAGAAGGGATCAGCTGACAGGCTTCCTAATGGTCAGTGAAGGGACAGTGAAGGGTATTATAATCCCAGGCTCTCCCTGCACAGGCAATATGGCACAACGATCTGATCTCTGATCCCACAATCATGTGCATGGCAAGAAGTGTGTCACACATTTAATCCCACAGCACCTTTAAGCCAGGGGCTTATGGTGGCTAAAGGTTTCAAAAAGATTCTTACAAATAGATTATGCTTACCCTACTCTGGTGGCATAGACACTGGGGTGAGTGGCTGGAAGCCCAGAGGTCAATACTGTTCTCAATGGTGGCAGATGACAGAACAAGGACCAATGATCTCAAATTGCAGCAAGGGAAGTTTAGGTTAGATATTAGGAAAAACTCTGTCACTAGGAAGGTAGTAAAAATACTGGAACAGGTTACCCAGAGAGGTTGTGGACTCTCCATCCTTGGAGGCTTTAAGACCTAGCTAGCCAAAGCCTTGGCTGGGGTGATATAGATGGGGATAGTCTGGCTTTGAACAAGAGGTTGGACTAGATGACCTCCTAAGGTCCCTTCCAACTCCCATTTTCTATTATTCTATAAAAAACTTAGTGGAAACTGCTAGATGATCAACATTTAGAAAAAGGATCAATTTAGGAACCTAACTGGAATCTTCAGAGCCTAACTTCAGGCATCCATTTTTTTTCAGAATAAAATCTGTATGGCTTTTCCAAAATATTTCTGTTTGAAGATCCTTTTTACTGAATCTAATTAGCCTTCACTCATATAAATTATTATTCTGAATTCTCTAGTGGTTCTCAAATCAAAATAATAAAGGGACTACACAACTTCTTAATTTCTTTACCTGCACTTGTTATGAAAGGCAGACTACAATGGGAATTATTGCTGATTAGTTAATGGTTTGGCTGGAAGTTGAAGATCATAACACCTACTCTTAATTAATGCAGCATCTGATGGACAATTCTAAGCACAAGCCAGAATAATTGTATTTTGAAAATATGCCAATCATCAGGTAATTTTTTCCCCAAGTATCTTCATTAATAAACTTTGCCACAGTCAAATATTCAGAGCTATGGCAGATATGTGCTTTCTCAAATAATCTTTGATGGTCAGCTTGCATACACTGAATTCAAAATAGACATGGTAGAGCCTTTGTATTTGATGTACTGAAGATAAACATGTAGCTATCTGTTCCTGTGATTCTTTGCTGCTAGGTAATTTAATAGTAGTTTAACAACTACTATCAGTGTTCAGCTCTAAGTTTGTTTGCAGCTTGCCTATACTCAAATGTACTTCACACAACATTATTCTCAATTAGCATTTCCCATTTTAATATGATATTCCATAGACAAGAGAAAACAGAGAACCAGAGGCCAAATCCAGGTTGGTAAAGTTGTTACCTATGTAGAATTCATGTTGAATTTAGGGGCCTAAATAGCATAAAAGTAATCTAGAATATCCACCACCTCCAGTGAATGCCAAATTCAGTTGATGCCTACATTCAGTGCTTATATTTTGGACAGCAAAGATCCTCAGGTGCTTAAACTTAAGCTTCCACAGAAGAATGGAAGCAACCTGGTCTGAGTAGCCAGGCTGCCTAAGTATTAAATGCATAAACATTTTGGAAGCAAGAACCAAAGCCTTGTGTCTACTGTTGACTGCCAGAGGTGTTCTGGGGACTGAGGAAGGTTTGAGAAGCCTGTTCCAGTACAACATAATTAACCTAAAGGAATAAAAGAATCTTTAAATCAGTAAGAAAGAGAAATAATGCCTATTGAGTCCAGATCACACCTGTACATATTGATTTACATTGGATACCTCTCTGAATTATTCCTTGAAAGTGTCCATGTCCCCCTATTAACTACATAGGAGTCTATGTGACTAACCTTAATTCTTCAAGTATCACCATCATACTACTCACATCCATATAACTCCTCCCAACTTTTGACATTTGAGTGTCTTTCAAGAAGTAAATCATGGCTTTTCCAACAAAACAGAGATTAGTACCCAACAGAAAGACACACACAGACCTGGAACATCATAAAAGCAAATTGTTGACTTTATAAATACATGCGGTCATAGAGCCACTTACTAGTCTGGGGGACAATTCAAAAGTAGACCATGCAAAACAGCAGGAAGTTATATGATGAAACTCATGTTCAAATCCTTTTAACAAATATGGAAGAAATATTTTTAAAATGGAGTAAATCCTCTCATTTTAATCAAAGTCAATGGTGTAACTAGGGTGAAGTGAATGGAGCAACTGCCCCAGACACTGACTTGATGTAGGGATGATGAAAAAAAAAGTAGCTGCAACCAGAAGTCCCCACTGTACCTGTGCCTTGGGTGCCCAGCTGCCTCCCTATACTACTGCAAATAGTGCCTTTTTAATTATCTGTGACCAAAAATCCCAAATATATACAAGAACTCAAGGGACACGCCACAGAGTATAAAGATACTTAGATACTACAAAAATAGTTACCTTAAAAAAATTCCCACACAATTTAGAACTGTTGCACATCAGAACTTGCAGGAATTTTGGTTTAATTCAGCCTTTCACTTGTGTAAATTACCATACAAGAGTTATTTATTGTGCTTCTTAAATTCAGATAATATTAATGGCATCTTGGTAAACCAGCTGTGTCATGGAACTTAAGGCAGCATTTAGCTTCAGATGAAAAAGTTGGGTATTAAACCACTTTTAGCACACAGAAAATGCACCTCCAGCCATTGAGATAAAATGGAAAACTGTATCAGGCTAGCATAATTTGCTGTAGTTTCCCTGAAGACAAAGGCTGATTTACACTTGCTAAGGATTTTTTTGTGACATTTTTCTAACTGCAATAACAACAGGAAACATTATCACCACAATCATGATGAAGTGTCCAAAGATTCCTCCTCAATGACAATCTCTCGAGTTATATGGCCCCGTGTTCCGTGACTTCAGAAATTGGTTTGCACTCTAATATACAAGTACTCCCAGTCAATCTGTCATACGTGTCAGTCACGCCAGTGAGAAAGAGACTGTGCAACACCTTCCAAATACTCTGATATGGTACAGGTTACCCCCAGCTTTTTGTCTATGGGGGATACAAAATATCCCTCCAAGTCACGTTTTGGCTGACAGGCCCAAGATAGATCTGGAATCTAAGAATTAAGCTAAAGCATCTCTCTGTACCTGTTTCATAGTGATCTTAGGGGAATGGAAGAATGGAGGAGGTGGAGGAAGAGGAAAGAACTCCCTAACTTCTTCCAATCTTCCCAGAAGATAAGACACTGAGGAGAGAAGGGCCAGGGGAGGTACTATGAGTCATAGCAAGTACAAGGAGAATGTATAATAAACCTGGGCAAAAATTTTTTATAGTTATATTATGAATTTTGAATTACTCATCAGAAATTTCAGGTGGAAAAATGGGGAAAATATTTCAGAAAACATCTCAGTATTTCATTTTGAAATAATATTTCATTTACAAATTTAACTTGATTTGCTTTTCTTAAGGTGTAAAAGGCAAACCAAAAATAAAAAGAAATGCGTCATTATAGATAAAGCACAATGTTTCATTTGATCCAAAATGATTTTTTTAAATTCTTCATTATAGCCAGAAAACAAAAACAAAACAAGTAATTTCATTTTGACTTGACCTGAACTGAAATTCTTTTCCATCTGTTTTGGTTCAGCCACTGAACCAAAAAACCCACTTATTTGCTAGAGGTGCACTGATACCAGTGCTGATACGATATAGACTGATGTAAAAGGAAAATTAATATTATCGGCAATAGGCTTCTTTTTGGCCGATGTGGCTGATAATGTCACAGATAAATGCTGCACGCATGTGTGCAGCTACAGCATACACATGGCCAGGAATGCCGCCCAGCAGCTTGGAGACCAGCGTCTGGCCAGTGAGTCTGGGGAGGGGTGGGGGGAGGGGAGGGAGAGCAGGTGTGGGGAAGGGAAGGGGCATGGGCAGGCAGATTAAGGCCCCCACGGTTAGGATGCGAGTGGAGCTAC
>NW_017729033.1:91760282-91777431 GCF_001723915.1 Gavialis gangeticus | reverse complement strand
GGGGTGGGATGTGGGGGGGCAGGGAGGGGGGCAGCTCCCACCACTGTGCACACCCTCAAGGGAAGCTTAGGAGGCATATGCCCCCCCCCCCCAGACTTGCACACAGGGTGAAGGCAGGCTGCCCGCTGTGGGCTTGGGCCTGCATCGGCCTCTTCCTGGCAGGGGAGCTGGGCTGGAGTTGTGCTCAGGTTGGGTGGGGGCAGGGTGGGCAGCAGTAGCACTGGGAGGTGGGCTACAGGATGGCTGTGGTGAATTTTGGGGTGGCTGCAGCCCCCCCATAGCTCCCCTCCCAAAGCTGCTGCATGCGCTGCCCCCACCTTCCCTGAGTGCAGCCCCAACCCAGCCCCCCCCACTGAGAAGAGGTCACAGTGGAAAGCTTGCCCCATGCACAAAGGTGCACATAGCATGGGAAGCCACCTCCCCTGTCCCCTTGCACCCCATGGACAAGCCACTCATGGCTCCATCCCATGCCCTATCATGCCCCAACTGGGCAAAGCCTGTCCCTGCCCCAGCCCCACTCCCTCCCTCACTGTGAGGGCCTTGATCTTCCCCCCCCATCATGCCCCTTCCCTCCCCCATACCTCTTTCTCCTGCACAGACCTATTGGCTGGACGCTGCTCTCCAAACTGCCGGGCTGCATATCGGCCGATATGACTGGTTAATAATCAGTCATCAGTATCGGCCAAACACAACCTTAACTTTGGACAAGCTATATAGGCCTTTTCCTTCTCTCTGCACTTAGCTCCACACCCAAAATTCACCCGACAGACTGGTCTGCTGAACAACAGGTTTGCACAGTCAAACATATTGTATGTCCACTTTCCTGACATGTATACTCTACTAAGAATTTGGCTTGCGGTCACTAAAAGTTTGCATAGAGTACTGGAGTCTTGAATCTTCATAATCAATTTAACTTAACAGAGTACTATATACGCATTTCAGAAAAACCTGCCGTTGTACACAATATACAAATACTTAGCCATATGAAAACCTTCAAAAAGACAAAGTGTATTGACATTGTAATGCATTTTGCTATGAAAAACGTTCATGACTAATGTAACAATTGTCCGGCTCCAATCTGAGCAATATCATCCTTTCAGCCCCATCACACTTCAATCCCATAATTCCCCCAGGTCATAAATGCGTATATATTTATTTTTGTAACCAAATACAATAATTTTTTTTTTATATCTTACAGCTGGAATTGCACAAGACTCAAGGCAAAACATGTAGAAAAAGTCATTTCTGAACCATGCTTTATTCTTAAAAATCAAAAGTGGATTCAGAATTAAAATCAAAACATTTTAAATATATTATGAAATATTTACAATGTTGTTGTGTGTGCCAGAGACCAATTTTTTCAGACCAGTTTCACAAATAATATGTTAATAAACAGGAGTGTGTTTGCTAATTATATTAAATAGGTACATATAAGCTCAGACTGAATTATAAATGGTTTTTTACTGTCCTTGATAAAAGCACTAAGCAGCAAGGACTAATGATAGCAAAGAGGTCCCCTCTCAGTTTGAATAAAGGTTTCCATGTGAAAATCTGTCAACATGAAAAAGTCACTGCTTGTAATTAAAAACAGGCTTTAGTGTAGTAATATGTTTACATGTGAGTTTCCAGAAGGAAAACGAATGCAATTAAATTACCCTCCTTAAATCCTGTGGTTCATTAAAAAAATGCTCTTTTCTGGGCACACTACTGATATAAACTGCTTCAGCACTGGGGGAAAAATAATAATTAAAGTTAGGCTCATGATATATTAAAGAGGTTTGCACTCTACTAGTGCATGTTAAAGTGTCTGTAGCCACTATGAATACAGATCCATAACTTTTGAAGAGGGTATGCCTCCCCAAGACACACACATAAAGGAAAGTTCTACACTTGTTGGTACTTGTACAGGGTTTCACTAATGCGCTGATATTAGAATAGGGGGAGGAGGAGGTTATAGTAATACCTCACAGTACTTGTGTGTGTGACAGTTAAGTGATTAATTACTGCTTTGTTCCAGCTCTCACATTAGCTTACTAAACAACCCTCAGACACTCTCCACAATAGCATTACAGTTATAGCACAATATCTGTTTTCCTAGGACACTTTAAAATAGCTTATTAAAATGGGGTTGGATGCCAGTATAATTTGGGTGCTAAGCTGTCTGTGCTTATCAGGCTCTTTATTTCAGTATTAGATGCTTAGAACTGGCTTGTGTTTTTGAAGATGAATAATAAGCTTTGTAAAGAACATATTTATTTTCATGGCATTGTCATTTATCATTTTCTTTTCTTTTCAACAAACATGTGTCAACTAGTTCTAATACACTTTTGTCTGTGTTTTTGGGTGTAGCAGGGCTAGATATTAATTGCCTAGTAATGATTATCTTATTTTTAAGCCTATTATACAAACACTCTGGAAGCTCAAATGCTTTCAAACCACTGAAAACAGGTATATTTCTTTACATACCAATAAAGCATCCTTTTTGCTTAAAAAAATCCAATTCAATGCTTTTTGCAGAAGAAAAACTCCAGTTGACTTCCCATATACACCTTTGTGATAGTACTACTGGTTTTGAGAAGTACACTCACTAAACTTTCCCAAACTATCTTGAATTTAATTTTCAAAACTGTTACCTTTGGCCTTTCATGTTATCATTTATATGCTCCTTGTTAATGTAACCAGATGGTTACTTTAGTTTGATTACAATTTCTTCCCTGCTTTAATGCAAGAGCTTCATCTTACTACTATCAGATGACATTTGCTATCCTTAATATACATAGTTTTAGAAAAATTACAGAAGTGCTATTGCTGCATTATGTGAAAAAATCCAGTGTATATTTAGCTGACATAGCATCAGCTGCTGTTTAAACTGGGTTTAGCTAATGGACTTTTAATGTCAGTGGGGTTATGTGCTATTAGCAGGAATGGACCCTTTTTATAAAAATCACTTTTCGTCAAGTGTGTTGTTTGAACATTCTTTCCTGATTTAGTGACTGTCACTGAATGCAAAACAAACCCAAGGACACTGAAATCTTCTGTTATCTTTAAAACCAATTTAACCTCAGCCCAGCCTCCAAACAGAAAAAATAGATTTCTACATTTGTACTGGGGGGTGAAAGAACTTTGAAGACAAAGCACCAAATCTTGTTTGCTTTATTCAAACGAGTAGGTCACATGTAAGTCAGTGAAAATGACTGGCTAGATAAGGAGAGCAAGATCTGGTCATGAAATACTTTTTTAAAAGAAATAGGAACTTTGGCAATAAAAACCATAGATTAGACTCATAGATTAAGCTCATCAGGGACATGTGGCAGATGAACAGTCGAAACAGTGCCATTCAGTTATTTTAATTCAGTTTTCCTATGAATGCAGATTTATGATTTTCCTCTGGAGACTACAATCCACACAAACATTTAAGGGAAAGTCAATAAATTCATACTGTTTCTCCCCCCCACCCCCTCCAAGCCATTTTTATACGCTGGACATGCTCATTTCATTACACAAATAAAGTGTTATACATTTAATTTGTGCTGAGAAAATAAGACCTATAGAGAAAAATTAGAAGGATAGCAATGCTCAGAAGCTAGCAAAGCAAAACAATTGACTGCAAAGGAAAGTGTACGTCATATTTCATTTTACTAATTCATCCAGGATAATAACCTATGACTGGTATCAACCACAGAGCTTACTCTTTCTGCTCAAATTCACTGCTAAATGATTTGGGTTCAAACCCTGCTGACTACTCAGGCAGAAAATCATTACAAAACTGTACATATGTATGCCCAGATTCTTCTGTCTCATATTAGGGTGCCAATCTCAAGTGACTCATTAGGCAGCAAAGGAGATACAAGCCAATGGGCGACAGGATTCGGCCATTAGCGTTTTTAACAATGAACAATTAACTTAATTTTAACAGCTGAAAACCCACTTCAGTACATGTCAGAGAGAATGGAAAGCCATAAAATCATTCAGGATATCATCTCTCTGTTGTAAGGGCCAGCCCATATTCTAAGAATGACATACTTTGCTCTATTTTGATGTTTTAAAACTCATCTGAGTAGCACGTATGCTTTGTGTTGGTCCTTTACAGGGGGGTGAATTTTATCCATTAAAAAAACAAAACATATGCAACAAATTTCTTAGAGCTAATATGACTACATCGGTAGATATTCAGTATTAGCATAGTTATTTAAGTCTCAGTAAAAGGGCATTCAAAGCCTTTCACCATCTCTGAGAAGTCCCCGCTCTATGTGTTGTGCCTTCCTACTGTGACAGCATGTTCCTATGAGTCTCCATTTCCCCCCGTGAAGCTTGCTCTACTCTGATGCCAGGATGTTGGCAGACACCTTGTTCAAGCCCAGGAAGAAAGAGTAACCTGCAGAGATGCAAAGCCCCACATGGCTTAAGATGCACGGGGTTAAGAGCCACTAATGTAAGCTGTTGTAATAATACAACAGAGCCACAGCATGAGCAACATCCTGCCGTCCTCATAGAGCCTTTCCTCAAAGCACCATTTACTTTCATGGGGGAAGCCAAGGATAGAACAGCCTACAAAGTTCGCCTGCTTTACCTCACTGTATAAACTAAATATTGCAAAGCAGATTTCAGTATACAGTATCTTTAGTACATTCCTAACACAGGAAATCAGCTGATGTAAGCTGGCATTAATGACATTTGGTCTATACCAATTTTTATCAGATCGGGATCTGGCTAAAGGACCCCACTTCTAAACACCAGAGACCAAATTCAATTCTGACTAATAGGCACTTAAGTGGGCTTAGGTGCTTAAGTGTGAATCCATTTCACACTGCTCAAATCCCAGAGAAACAGTTAATACAGTAGGTGAATGGGTCTTCAATCTCCTCTTCAAGGTAAGATGACAGTGTGTTACAAAGTAAATGCATTAGTGGATTTTGAGTATTTGAACATGGAGGAATAGAATCACACTTGGGTGCCTAAATCCACTTACACACAATAGATGGGAAAACATCTGGCCACCGGTGTGACAATGTAGAGAATATAATTTAATTAGCATCCCAACTGACCTCTACATCTCTGGATTTGCTTTGTAGTTCCCCAGTCACTGTTAATTTAATTAAGAGAATGGGATGACAAATTGCACCCTAATTCCATTTCAGTAGACCTGTGAGGAATGAATAAAAGGGCAGCTCAGGTTTATTTGAGCAACAAACTGAAGAAATTATTTTAGCTATCCAAAACTGGTCAAGAGACATAAAGCAACCTCCTGGAGGCATGTCTATGATGACTTGCCAAAACAAAAAGCACAAACTTGTCCCAAAATGAGGAACAACAGATACTAATACAATAGAACTAATGCAAGTTCTTGGCTAACCAAGAAAATCCGCAGTCACTAACCTACAGCATGGAAGCCTTTCAGAGCCATTGGAGTTGGCCTGCAGACTAGAGGGGCTTCAGCAGGGTTTGGCAGCAAACAGCTTCACCTGCTCCATAGCTAGGCGGGGGCAAACTTTGCCTGTGCCATGGCTGTGTGCAGCAAGAAGCAGTGGCAGGGGTAGCACTTGTAAAAGCTGGATCCTGGTGCCAGCCTACCTTGGGACTAACCCAGGTCATTCTGGCCCACCACTGCTGAGCCAAGTCTGCAAATGAAAGATCACATTCTCCTCTAATATATTCCCATAACTTTTGCAGACAAACCCTCCCCCTTCCCACCTGCTGATTGCTTCAGCCATTGCCCCAGGAGGGAGGAAGAAAAAGTCCTCCAGTCTGGGTGCCTGCCTACGCAGTCCAGCACAGGGGTACTGGGTAGCCCCTGCCTTGGGGTCTTCCCCCCAGCCCCGGGTCCCCTAGCCTGGGGCAGCCCCAGGGAGCCAAGGAGAATTCTTCCACTCCACAACCCATTGCCTTAGCTGCTGCAAGGCCCAGGGAGTGGAGAGAAATTCCCCTGCTCCTCTGCAGCTTATTTTGCCTTAGCTGCTGCGAGTCGGAGGCAAAACTGATGCAAGGGAGCAAAGGAATTTCCCTCCTCTCCCTGGACGATCCCTGGGATGCAGCAATTAAGGCAAGGGTTTGGGGAGGGGAGAAATTCCCCTCAGCTGCCTGGGGTGGGGGCAGGAGAAACCCCCCGAGGCAGGGGCTCCCCAGTGCCCCCATGCTAGGCTGCATGAGTAGGCATGTGGCCCAAAGGGGGCACACTGATCCAAAAAGGTTGAAAACCCTGCTGACCCAACCAGGTTTATCTTAAACTGGTTTGGGTCATTTTGAAAGCAGTTTATGTGCACTGAACATCTGTTCTGTTACAGGTTTAAACCAGTTTCTGATCACTTAAAACCAGTTTGTGTGTAAATTCTGTCCCAAGCCTAAAGGGTCAGACTTCATTTCTTGCTCATTTATATACCTGTTAATAAATGTATAAAACTGTTTACTTGGATCCATACTCTTTAAAAGGCTAATCTAAAAGGCTTGTTGTTGGAGTTAACTGGCAACAATAACCGAAAGAGTTGACTAAAGGAAGGAGCAATTGTGGGCTTTATTATAGCTTCTGCTGATCACAGGTAACAGTGAGACTTGACTTTGAATAGCTTTGTTAATGGGGATTTGCTTAAATTGTGACCACTTGTTAGTCCTGGTAGATCTTTATTTGCAAAGTTATGGTAATAAGGCTGACACAGAGCGTCATTGTTAATAATGTTAAGGGAGGAGGGAAGAATGCTTCTGTACCAACCAAGAAACTGGCAAAATTGTGAGCTAACTTTGCAGAGAAAAATTTCACTCGTTCAGACTAAAACAATGGGTGCAATTATCATCTCACTTCTATCAGAGCAAAGAGTAACTCCACCAAGCTCAGTTTAAACTTATACCACTATAAATCTAAAGTAAATAAGTAAGGAACCAGGCCAGACTGCTATTCTGATATTCATGTATGCTAATTTTTATGCCTCAGACTTTATATCACTGAACTGCAGTTAACCTCATTCAGTGAAACTACATTATTTTCCCTCAATCTGTATATTTTCCAACATAAGCACATGTTGGGACTGGACAAAGATAAACCATGCCTTTTAAAAATAAAAAATAAACAAACATATAAGAGTATAATTAATCATCTGCCTACAATCATTTCAGCACGTTTATGATAGGAATATTGTTCTCAAAGACTCTGTACTATGTATGTTCCTCTAGTGATCACCATACATTGCCTAACACAAAATGTACAAGATGCATTTAAACAAGTTTCCAAAATAGTTGAGGTAGAATCAATCTCCTCTGAAAAGTAACTGTTTCCTTGTATATAATTGATGAAATTCAAGATTTTTCAATCCTGGGGGACCAAAAAAAACCTTCCTTTTTCTCAAAGGATACTGTGTTAATCCACTCAGCTTAACATTTCAACCTTTTAGTCAGCATGAGACTAAGAAATAAAGCTATTTTGCTTCATGAAAATAACTGCAAGTGAATTGGTAGACACTATATAATAAGAAAATGTATGGCCATTGACAGGCCAGTCAGTAGAACCCTTCCACACTTCATAGCACCATATTTGATAATGTTACCTCAACAGGAGAGAGCTGATTAGCTAGGCAACCTCAAAATGTTTATGACTAATAAGGATGTTATGAGCATAAGATGAGTGACTGACATGTGGGATGTACTGTCGGATAAGATGTTTCTGCACTACAAATAACAATGAATGGTGTTACTTTGATTTCACTTGCTATGGTATTTCTACCAAAGCAACTCCAATGGACTAGACTTTGATCTATGTAAATTCTGAGTAATAACATTCATTTCTGTGACTAGTCCCTACCATAGTTTTCATCAATTAAGATTTATTAGCAAACATCCCATTCCTGAGTAATAAATAATATTTTGTCCTTAGGCTTTTATACTTATTTTTTTCTAGATACCAGTATACCAATAAATAAACTATGGGTGAGCAATAAGAGCTTCAAAGTCATAAAGCAATTCGGTAACCTTCAATGGAGCATTCGTTGGCACCTATCTATCTTCAAAATTTTTAAAAGGGAAAAGGACAGCAAAGAGCATAATCTTGGGACTTAGAATTTTTACCTGTCATATTCTTGCCTTTGCCATAAATGTGTATGGTTTTGGGGAAATCACCTTACGTATTTCCCTCCGTTTGTCCATTTGCAAATTTGGACATAATGATAGCTACTTGCCTAGCCCTGCAGCATATTACTGAGGATTAAAGAGACTTATTGTGATGCACCAGGATAGACCCTGTCCCACTCTACAGTGATACAAATCATGAATAAAACTGATTTAAACAGGCATCTGGAGAACTCCCCAGGAAGGAGAGAGATGTTCATTTGGTCCACTGCCTGTGCCATGCCCCTCTGTCTCACCAGGGTAGTGGATATACTAAGGGAAAGTGAAAATCATGGCCAGACATTGATGCTCCAAGGCTTCCTGCTACTATCCAGATAGGGCTATTAGAAGGTGAGGTAAGCTAATTTCTTG
Source organism: Gavialis gangeticus (assembly GCF_001723915.1). NCBI lineage: Eukaryota > Metazoa > Chordata > Crocodylia > Gavialidae > Gavialis > Gavialis gangeticus. Next base: position 91,768,971 of record NW_017729033.1, on the reverse strand, counting down.
CATAGGTACTGGCCTCTGGCTGCTTTACCTCTCCATCCAGGAAGAGCACAGACCATCTGCAGATGCTTTCTCAGCCTGACGAAGGATGTCTGTGCCCAAAAGCTTACTAAGAAGAATTTTCCCAACTCCTGAGTTGGTCTAATAAAAGATATTGGATTCACCCAAAGAACCTAAGTTCTTAGACCGATACAGCTGCAACCTACACCCCTGATGCAAGCTACAGCATTCTTGAGACTGCTCAGACTTGCACTAAGGACTACCCTGGGCTCGAAGTGCTGTTGGGGGGGGGGAGTGCAAACATGACTTTGAAATAACTTTGCTTCCCCTTCTCTGAAACATCCCCTTTGGTTATACTAAGCGGACATCTGGCACCAGTGAGGATCTGTGTAACAGCACTTGATTCTAGATACACTACTCTACAAACAGGATGGCAAAGAGAAGCAGCAAGCTCACAAAGTACTACAGACATTTCTCTCAGTTTTGCCGATCCAATCTATCTAAAATATTTTTGGCTAAAATATCTTCCACCATGATTTTGATACCTTAGTTTTAAAAACAAAAGTTTTGAATGACTATATTTGACCAGCTCTAGTTTTTTTAGATAACGGTTTGACAAGGGCTAAAGAGATGCCCCCAAGTCCCAGTGTTAATGGGTTACAATGACAGCCCAAGTCTCCTGCTCATCACATAAGTAATTCAGTGTGGTGCTTTAAGAACAAATAGGAAGCAGCTGTAAGCAATGGCAGCCTGGAGAGAGGCTGTATGTCAGTCCTCTCCCAACCTTATAAAAGCTGGAAGGACCTTTTGTAGTTCTCATTAAGTGTTTTGAGTCACTTGCCTTTATATTATTTGCTTTTGGAAAGGTAGCCCTGAGGAAAAGGACACAGATAGCTTGTGGCGTTATGCTATTTTCCTTGACTACTGTGTGGGGCCACCAGCTTAACAATCAGTTTCATGTCACATTCACTGTAGCACGGTGTGATGACAAGATTCAAAATGAAAAAAAATGATACCAGAGGCACCTTGTAAAAATCACTGCATGTTTAATTTAAACAGAAGCAACAACAATAAAAAAAACCGGGTGAAAGATTCATCTCACTGAACTAAGTGGGCATTTTTACCATTGTCTCCAGGAGGGCCAAGATTTCACTCACTATTTATAAAAAACGAAAGTGGATACCCCAGTTAAAGTTGACAAAGGTAAATATGGTATTTGCAAAACTAAAAAGACAGAGGAGTTCTGTTACAATTGGGTTTGGCACATTCCTGCTCACATTTGTTTTCATTTTCAGTATAGGCTTACATTTTACACTTTCAAAACAAGTGATACAAATTAAGTTACTGTTTGGATAAAATGTGAATCCCAAGGGGTAAATGCCATTTCCTTAAGACTGCCTGTTGGACTGTATTATGATGGAATGCTCAAGAGTGTCTTATCTTGAGACTGGACTCTGTGGAGCACATAATAAATCATGTACAACATCACTGCTCTTTTTCAGTCCTTGGAAGCAGTTAGCATTGAACTATGCCTCTGTACAATACTGCTCTCTATGTTGGTGGTGGCAGTAGATTGGAAAAAACCCTGCCTACCTCTTATTTTTTGGATTTGATCCCTGACTTGCACTTTGAAAGTATATACTGTTTCATCATTGCAAGTAGAATCTGAAAGCAAAAATCGCTAATGAAGATGACAGGCAATGTAATTACTATTTTATCAGTACTGACACCAAGATTACTGCCTGCTAAACTTGAACACCTCCACTGGGTGGCTAATAATGTGTATGCTTGACAAACTAAAACATTTCTCTCTCTCCATTCAAATATAAATAAATAAGAAGGGGAGAGGAAAAAATACTATTTATTCTTTACTGATATAATTACACTGAAACATACTGTACCCCAAAGAATAAACACCTATGATTAAATTGAACTTTATTTCAGATCAATGCTCACCAATGGCATGAACTGAATCAACCTTTTAAGTTAAATCAAAATAATGTTTTGAACGTCTGATTTTCTACAATGAATTCAGTCCTCCTCATCTAATTCACAGTAACCTCCCTACCAACTTTGTAAGCAACACAAGCAGGATTTAGCCCCACAGAAGCACCTTACTTTTTGCAGTAATTACAAAACCTTTTTATGGCAAGGTGCAGAAGCACTGTTTGTGCCATTTTGCAAAAGGATAATTGGAGCTGACTCTTCAAAGATTTGATTAGGTTCATTCAAATCACAGAAAGATATGAGAATGAATTAAACTTCAGGAAACAAACTTGCTTATACATTATAAAATGGGCCACTACTAACAAGATTACTGAATTGCTAGAGAGAATGAAATTTCCCCATTTAGGTTCATTTTTCAAATAACAGATATGCCTAGAAGTTCATGCAAACACAAACTGCCTGATCATACAAAGTGCAAAAAAAAGAATCCCCTGTAATGTTCCAGTTAGCCTGAACTCCTCTGACTCCCACAGGAATTGATGGTGTCCTGCATCTATTAAGACGGAGCCTAAACAGCCTCTCTCACAACATCAGTTTTCTACTAATGTAAAAAAGTTAGCATAATCATTTGAAAATGCTATATAAATATAATGCACATTTCCTTTTCTTCTGATCTACAGACCAGCTATGGAATTGATTAGTGTGTGTTTTGAAACATCACTTTATTCTTGCTTTCAAACATACTGTATTTGAAAATTAAATTAAGAAAATCATTTTAACATGTGTAATGTTGTTTCTTGGTTCAGAGATTTACTGTTGCATACATGGTTTGCCCCAGAATACAGAGCACATATGAAGTTTTAAAATCTTGGTCAATAATTCATATAAAATGACTGAACACAAGTGTGAATGTTATTTGTGAAACTGATTTAAGAGATCTATATATTTTGATTATATAGGACACCAAGTTACAAGTAGGAACAATAATAGCAGGCAAGGACATCAGGACACATTTAATAAACATTATGGTTTAGGGCTGGTACAGACAGAAAGAGAGCCAGATTCAGTCTTGCTTATTCACAAAGAATTGCTGTCCTCTGGAGGTAGCCCCATTAACTTTATGTGACCTGCTTAAGTTGCACCTCAAATCAGAAAGTGCCCTCAGTAGGCTACTTTGCTTTCAGAGAGGACAAGTGCAATGTTAAGATATTCTTTCATGTGAGTAAGGGTGGCAAAATCTGGCCCCAAACAGTTAACCCCACTAAAATTTGAGAGAGCACATTAAAAAAAAAAATTTGAACTGGGTGTATCCATTCATTGTGAAATGCTCCTCAGAACTTGCTTTACTGACACAAATACTATTACATCCACGCTCTCAAATAAAAACGGTCCACTGATGCATCAAGATAATTAAGTCTTCCCCCTCTCCTTTTGCAACAAGATGCATTTAGGTATTTAATTAAGAAGTGTATCCCCAAAAGGTTAGTATATTCACACGTTATATTTCACTTTTTCCACACCAAGCATTTTCAAACTGCTGCTGTTGCTAATAAAGGGTACACTGGGTTAGGACAAATATCTGCACATATGGCTCTTTTATAGTTTTCTTTTTAAATTATCACTTTAATTTAATTAGGTTTTGGGGGTTACACATAAAAATGTACTTTTCACTCAGAACAACTGAACAAAACTTGTTTAATATGCATCACCTTTTATCTTAACTTGTCAGCCCAGCTCTTATGCCATCATTACTACTAGTCCATAAATCTGTCTGTATCATGCTCACCAGAGTATCCAAGTGCCTTACTGGAGGATCTGAGGGTCTAACAAAAAGACAGCTACAGGATAACTTCTGTAAAAACTTTTAATGCAGGATGCACAACATGGATAAGTGTGATAGCTGATTCCCATCAATCTAGATGCACAGGGCAGTCATCTGGATATAAATCTTACTGGAAATCTGCTTGTATTGCTTTTAGTTCAGATATGTGGTTGATGCTGAGATTTGGGAGCCCCCTACCTTCCAGCCTGGGATTGTATGAATTCTCTTTTTTTGTTTAGCCTGTTATAGAGATGAGCTCTAATCTTGAATATCAGATTAGGGACTGAGTGTGGTTTGTTAAGCTCCCTGATCCTCCAATATCCAGAAGCTGGATTTGGGGAATATGTGTTAGGATCCCTTTGAACTTATATATTTTAGTAGACCAGTGATTTTCAACAATGGTGCCATGGCACCCTAGGGTACCCTGAGATCCTATCATGAGTGACATAGAATGCCATGCAACAGCAGCACTGTTAGGTGGGCAAACATGATGCACATGCTAAATGCAGGAAGTTCAAATAGGCATCCACAGTGTTAACAAACATTCTGCCCTTTTGTGGACTTTGAGTTTTTGCAACAGAAGAATTGCTCTATTATTTTTCTGTAGTCAAAAAAACAAGTGAAAATTTAGAGCTGACATTTTCTGAGCTGTACTTCATGTCTATCCATGGGTACCTCAAGTCTAAAAAGACAGAACTATTCTTGTGGATGTTTCAAAGTCTTTCTTGACAAGCAGAGAAAAAATATTTCCAGACAATAAATGAAAATGGTTAATAAAGTAGAAACAGTATGTTCTTCCATTACAGATTAGTCATAAATGTAGTTCTGCTGAACAGTGTACACTGAGATGCTGATATGAAGTAGTATGTACCTCTAGGGGAGGGGGAAGATCACCACCAATTTTTCAAGTATTGAATTTATTTTGCAGGAGGTAATGGAAAGAGAAGAAGAAAGAGAAAGTTTGTGTACCATTGAAAGTACCATTCACTTGCTTCAAAAGTGGAAGGGGAGAGGACAAAGCCACTTTGTAAAGAAATTATTTTAAAACCAAGTAAAATTAACACTATGCCACATATCTTCTCTTCATCAGACAAATGACTAATACTGTTACACATGATAGGAATGGAAAAACTGGGTTGGGGAGGGGGACATCTTTTCTTTTGGAAAATATCATTAACTGGATTCATATTTTAGAAAACCCAAACCAGCAGTAATATGAATCTAAGTCATCCAAAGATCAGAAAATTCTGCATGTGATTCAGAAAAATGACTTTCAGTTTGGCTCTTTACTATTACCAGACATAAAAATCATTTGAAGTGTAGGTATTCCCAAATTAGGAGGGATTAGAAGAAACAGAAAAGGATTTTGAATCGGGCTTAATAGAAAACAAATAATAATATTATTTGGTAAAGAATGAATTGATGTAAAGGAAAAGTTGCCCAGTGTTATATAGAAAGAAAAGTTCCTAACAAGGGTTTGGTTACATTGTAGCACTTTTTTGTGGTAGGGCAGCATTAAAGAATGGGATGTGAAGGACATATGGTCATCAAACCAAAATAACAGGTCAGAAAATCCCCAACTCTGGAAAAAATGCCAAATTCAAATATGTACCCAAATTGTACTTGTGAACTGAACAAAGGAAAAGGAAAAGGAAAGAGATGCAAAGGAGAAATAAATCAATGCATCCCAACCACATTCCTTGGGTTTTTCCATTCTGGCAAGTAATAAACTTTCTATGGCAAACAATGTAAAGGGTTGAGAAAGGCAGTTAGCCACAATGAGTTTCAAGTCTGGCAGAAAGCAAGGCAGAATGGCACCTTAGAGACTAAATGGTTCAGAGAGGCATCAGCTTCCATAGACAACACCATTACACGTGATGAAACAAGCTATCACTTATGAAAGATTATGCCTCTAACCGGTTAGTCTCTAAGGTGCCACAATGCCCTGCTTTCTGCAACATAAAGGGTTGCCACAGATATCTTCCCCTCTGCCTCAAATGGCTATATTTATGGCACTAATCTCTTTGTACTGTACACTGATACTTTCTGAAAATCTTGAAGGCCTAGCAATTCCTCACCTATTCAGTGTCTGAGAAGGACCAGGTCCAATATCTTTCATAGCTGTTACACATCATTATTTTATGAAAAGCATGCATATTCAAAAGATAAGAGATGCAACTAAGAAATTGAATATAGTTGGTGTGGTTGATACCAACCATGACATATTGGTATCAACCTGAAATGGCAAGGGGCTCTCTGTTCCTACAGGATTTGAGGTCAGAGAGAGCTGAACCCTGGAGTTTCTCCCCTGCCCACTCATCCCATCTGTCATTTAAATTACAGTTGTCCTGACTGTCTAGTAGCAGGATGCCTTTCTAGCCTTTGTCCAGTTTCATCAAAAAGGGTTCTTTCGCTAGATACCAGCATTATCTACAAGCACATTCACCGATACAGATCCACTGACATCTAAGTTCAACAAATGCATTACTATCTCCATGCACATAAACACTTATGTTGCCAATGAGACAAAATTATGGCACAAGGAGAAGAGAAGAAATATGATACAATACATGATTCTCATTTTATTCATATTTTCTGTAACCTCCTTTTCAATGAACAAGTTTCCAATGACACCTATTTATACTGCATAAGGTCAGGTCTAATATTAAAGTAAGCAACTCACAGAGGAGAATAAGAGGACCCTGGTATTTAGAGGAAGTTGGTCAGAATAGCTACACACATTCAGACGTGGTGTACAACAAATACAGCAACACTAACCCATAAACCAGCAAGCCGTCAGATTCCTGACAGTCAGGCAGGGGTACTGGGAGTCCTCTGGAGCCCAGAGCAATCAGCAGCACTTTGGTATAAGTGCCATCAAACCGACCATAAAGGAGTATGCTTTACAATCATAGGGTGATTATACAGGGTAAAAGCCACACAGCCCTCTCAAGTACCTCTCTAGTGAGATAATATTTTAAAAGAATTCTGTCACATACATCTTGCTAGCCTTCCCAAATAAATTCTTTGTTCCTCAAATACGTGATATTCCTTGACTGAGAAGGAAAAGAATAACTCGTCAGATTTCTTTCTTCCTTTTTTTCTTGGTAACCATGAAAACAGCTTTTTCAAATGCTATAATGAACCTGCTTGTCTTCATTATGTGCATCACACCCACACGTAAGAGCAACTTCTCTCTCTCCCCCCCCATCTACGGCTCAAGTTGTGAAAACGGTTTGGCAGCAGAAGCAACAACCCATTCCCGCTCCTTCCACTATTGGTGCTCCTCGCAGGAGTTGCAGAGGGGAGGTAGAGACAGGGAAAGTTTTAGGCCGAGTTAGAGTACAAGGAAGAGTCTGTCCTGCAGGCAGCAAAGACCAGTACCATGCAGAGCCAGTACATTTTGTGGTGCGCCCGATGTAGCTAACCATTTACTGAAAGGCCTGAAGTTGTGATCATTCTGAAGGGGCTATTTACAGTCACCTCAAGGCTATGGCAAAAGCCCAGGTTTCCAGATTTCTTTGCAGAAAACTGAACAAGCACAACGAGAAAGGATTATATTACGCTCCGCACACACACACATATTAACTCCCCGTGGATATATTATGTTTTAGGGAGGAAGAGAAAAGATAAAAAACAGCCCAGGAAGAATCTGCTCCAGCTGAGCACAGCCGAGAAGAAGACATATCAAGCCCCAGGCTCCTCAGCCTGCCAGGGACTGACAGAGACAGCTAAAGGAACATACAAAGAAGCACTAGCCACCCGGACTCATTCCCCTTTCACCATGTCCTGCGTGCCCTCCTCACCCTCCCAGGACTAAGCAGCTTATCTCTTCCTGCTGGACTGCATCTTCCTGGAGCTGGCTGTGTCCCTTGAGTGGCCTTTTTCTCATTCTTATTTTGATGCTGGAAGAGTGAGGCCCAGCTGCGGGCTGGACTCTCCCCATCACCAGCCTTTTACCGTGATCTCTACCCTGGCTGGTGCCTTCATGCCTCCAGGAATCAGAACTCCTGGGAGAGATGATCTCTTGTATGAGGCCAACTAAATCTTTGCAAAAAAAAAAATTCTTAAAAAAAAAAAAGTGTCATGACCCCAGGCTCTCTCTCTCTCTCTCCCCCACCAAGCCCGCAGATGCCACCAGCCAGAGCAAGAAACAAAACCCACCCAGTTGCCCCCTTACTCTGCCTAGCTCTACCCCCCGCTCGCTACCACACGGATGCATTTCTCCGCTTGTAGCGGACGCCCAGCCTGAGCTGCAGGGTGGAAGTGGGGAAGAAGAGCGAGGCGGGGGGTTCAAAGCGGAGGCGGCGGAGCCTTCCCCAGCAGAGGCGGTTGCTTCCGAGGGGCAGGCGCTGCCTGCGGAGCCACACGGGTGGGTTCAGCGCGGCGAGCTCCAGAGCTGCCCCGACCCCGACCGCGGGCAGGGACAGCGCTGCCAGGGCTGGGAGCGGAGCCCCGAGCCGGCGGAGGTGCCGCGGGGACGGAGATGCTGAGCCGTGCCGAGCCTTACCTTGCGCGGCGGAGCCGGTGCTGCTGGCGCTGAGGATGGCGAGGGCAGGTAGCACGAGCATTTGCAGTAAGTATCCCAGTCCCAGCCCGCAGCGGGCAGCCGCGCCGTCCAGCCCCGCGCCCATGGCAGCCCCGCGCCAAGCTCCCCTCGGGGCGGGCTGGGGCAGGGGACAGCTCCCCCCGGCGCGGCTCAGGCTGGCGCCGAGCGGGGGAAGGCGGGGAAGGTGCCCGGGCTCCGGCGGCGGCTGCTGCTGCAGGGAGACGAGCGGCACTGGGGCATCTCACGGGCTGGAGCCCAAGTGTGCGGGAGCCCGAGCCCGCAGGGGAGGAAGGGGCGGCAGCATCCTCGCTCCGGCGGATTTGCATATGCAAGAAGGGGCGGTGCGAGGGGCGGGGGGGGAGCTGTGCCCGCGC
>NW_017729033.1:91755090-91760127 GCF_001723915.1 Gavialis gangeticus | reverse complement strand
CGGCCGCCGCCAACACCCGGCCTGGAGCGCCCGGACCGGCCGCGGGGCGGGGGGCTATGTTTTTAATTGATCTTTTTTTTAACATTTTATTTGCTCCGTGCGATTCCGTGAGGGTGACTTCCCAGAGCCAGGACGGACCTCCTGCCGCCGCCCCCCGCTTCCGACTACCTCTCCGGGCGGGCGGCCCCCGGGAAGGGCACGGCTCCGCGCCCCTCTGGCCCGAGGGGGGGCGGGGAGCGAAAGAAAAGGACCCCTCTCCCTCAGCGGTGCGCCGGGGGAAAGCTCGGGCACGCCCCGGGGCACTGCAGGCGGTGCGGAGGGGCAGCGCTGGAGGGGAAGGCAACGCTGTGGCCCCGCGGGGCCAGGGGGCCCCAGCCTGGCTGGGAGGCGGCTCTCCGCTTCCTCGCCCGAGCGGCCTCTGCCTTCTCCCCGCCCCCGCCGCGCTGGCTGCGCTCCCCTCCTAGAGCTGGGATCCCTCGCGAGCCGGCTCGGCTGCCTCAGCCGGGGCTGGAGGAAGGCTCGTCTGGTGCTTGCCGGCTCGCCTCCGGCACACACACACCCTGCTTCCCTTCTCTGCCTTTTAAACCTACTACGCACACACCTTGTCTGCCTTTTAGACCTGCTACACACACACACCCTTGTCTGCCTTTGGATCTGCTTAATTCTCCCTCCTTAGGAGAGAGGTTCCCACACTTCGATGCCATTTCACAGAAAGGGGGTTTGGGGTTTGTTTGTTTTTAATCCTCTTTTCCTTCCCTTTGAGCTGAGCATGAAGACAAAGGGGCAGGTACTACCCCAGGGGGGTTTGCCTTTGTACCATCTGCACCAAATTAATACGCCCAACCCCCTGCTGCCACCACACTGAGGGAGAGCTCTTCCACAGAAAGCTGCTGCCCCACAGGGAGCTTCCGGACAGACAGTCAGGACAGAAGAACGGAGGAGGATTGTTTTCACCCTGACACAGACTTGCCATCTTCCTGTAGGAAAGTCTGACTGCCCATCCAGGGGCACAGCCAGCATGGTACTTCACAGGACAAACAAGCACCTGCTCTGAGGAGCTGACAGTCTAAATGAGGCCTGAGGTCAGCCAGGGGTGGCAAAGCTGTGCGGAGAATTTATGAGTTGGAGCAGTGGAGTCAGATCCGGACAGCTCCCTTGCTTATACGTCACCTGGTGGCTTCTTTTTGTGACTTTCTTTTTCATGTATATTTGGTCTTCATTCTCTCATAAATGAATCTGTTACTACACTGACAACACCAACAGCAGAAAAAGCAAGGGAAGGTTCTTTCGGCAATCTGTGTTGCAAGGAAAGACTCACAGTCCCAGGAAATTTAAAAATGGATAGCTGCAGGCAGCACTGGGGGCCAGGAGGTGACACAGTGGAGTCCTGTGGTCCTCTGCCTTAGCTAGGCCTCACTGGCAGAGGGGAATGGATATGCCATAATGCTCAAAGCTCAGCTCTACAGCAGCAACTATAATGAAATCAGATCTCTGGGAGTTGAGTCTTTATGGATGAAGCAAAGATCTTCAACCCTGCCTGGAAGAGTACAAAATGTCTCTTTCAGAAGTTAAGCTGGTGGATATGAATCTGTGCATGAACACAGAACAGTGTGTGGACACAAAGAGAGAAGGAACATGAGTGTGTTTGACCCTCTCTGACTACAGAGACTCATGCAGGGACTGAGAAAAGCTGTGGCAAAGGCACATTTTTCTATCCAATCCCTTTCTAGGGATACCAGCAAAACCTGAGCTGGGTATTTGGATAGGAGTTATATGGCTAACTTCAGCAGAGCAGAGCCTGCTTTTCCAACCAAGGGGAATCAGGGTTTGGAAGAAAGGATGCTGGTCACTGGACAGCAGCTAACAGGACTGGTTTGTTTCTATGGGGAGGAACAATGGCATGGGAAGAGAGAGCACCCTGCCTTCTCCTGCCCAGAGCCTGGCTCCAGGGAATATGAATATGCAGATTGGAAAATGAGAGAGGCTCTGGACCACAGGAGAGAAATCCATTCTTGGGGCCTGTTCCCTCACCCAGGAGGAAGAAGTGCTCCTACTTGGTAAGCCTCCTTTAGGACACTGGCAAGGCATGTCTGAGAGCCTCACCCATTTTTTATGGGAGGAAGAAACGACTCTCTGCTCGTTAAGCCTCGGTTTTTCTCCAAGGATTCTTTATCATAGTGACTTCTAACAGTTTGGCCTCATGGGCCAGATAAGTGGTGTGATGGGGAGGGAAGGGTGTGTGTCCACAGGCTGGGTTAGCACATGGTATTGATCTCTGGGCCCAATCCCACATGCTCAGATCCAGCCACACACTGGCACACGACTGTCATCTGACCTGCGGGGCTTCCCCTTGTCTGGAAACTTGGCAGCAGGGGAACAGCAATTAATAATGTCATGGCTCCCCCCCACCACATTTCCAGATGCTTGAGGAGCTCCATGGCAGGATGACATGGCTGCACATAACAGATCTGGTCTGTGGGCTGGGGGTTTAGCATCAGTACTTTATTAGTTTGCATATACCTCCCTATAGGGCTTGTCCTCCCCCCCCCCCTTCATATCATCAACTAGACAGGTTTCTTTCACTCCTGTATGCTAGTAACTTCAAACATGTCTGCTGAAGTCTTATGTTGTAATCATTTACTGTACTTTTCACAACAAATATCCCAATGCGTGTATTTCCTCTTCTTTCAGTAACAGAAAATCCCCACTGACAAGGCTGCTCTACACTAGAACAGTTTGTTATATTAACACCAATATATGCCACAAAAGGAGACTCATTCTGTTCTCAGATGCTTGGATGTTTCTGAAAGGTGCAGCAAGCCTGCTTTTAAAAACCAGAAGATTCTCATCTGTCAGTAATTCTTTCAGCCTTCAAAAATTAAAACTCCGGAGGTCCAATTCCTGTATGTGCTACATACATCTCCCCAAAAGGATGAGGTTTGGCCCTTTGGAAACAATAACAGATTTCAAATGAACATTTTCATCTGTGGAGAATTATGGTCACTGCAGTAGTTCGTGAGCCCACTTTGAGTCTCATATCTAGGGAAATAGGTGTAAGGCTCAAACTGGCTGTGAGGCGGGTTAGGAAAAGTAGGTTTCTTGCATATGGTACTTTTTCTTCTATGTACACAGTCCTAGGTTTGGTGCGTTCTAGCCTTAGGGCTGAAACTGGTGGTAGAGTAGATATCTGCATACCATCGGTGTGTACAAACATCACAATTAGATTGCCCTAATCAAATTTAGGGCAATATAGATAGCCTGGTGTGCAAGTGTTCACAGGGCTTAAATTTCCCTAAAAATGGCATACCTAGACTAGAATTTGTTCATTTTAGGAGGTGAACTAACTTTAGATTGGCTGGCCTGGGTTAACCCAACCTAACAAATGCCTGCACACAGGTAGGTTGTAGCTGTGTTGGTCTAAGGGCATGGGCAGACAAGGTTCTTTGCGTGAATCTGATATCTTTTATTACACCAACTTAAATAGTTGGAAACCAATTATTAAGCAAGCTTTCGGGTTCAAAAACCCTTCACCAGGCTAAGGAAGTTTCAGCAGTTGGTGTGTGTGCTCTTCCTGGATGGAATGAAAAGTAAAGAAGCCAGAGGCTGGGCTGGTATGCATACAAGACACATTCATAGCATAGCTTTGGGGCTGGGAAAACTGAGCAACTCACCATAGCCCCCAGGGCTGTGCTGGTTTTAATCCCCTGACTACCACCCCAGGACCTGTCAGCCCCCTCTCTGTGGACCCACCAATGCCCCCAGAACCCACCAGCTCCCCCACCCCCACAATCCCATCAGCCTGTCCCCCTCAATTTATAACTGCTTGCACACAAGAGAACCGAACTCAGCTTTAAGCAGCTCAAAGCAAGCCATCTAACCTGAGTCAGGTGATTCAAATACTTATTCACACACCATTTATGTTAGGTATTTGGGCATAAACTGTGAAAGCTGGTACATTTATTATTATTATTAATTTTAATTCTCTTTCTTCAAGTTTTTTTAAGTACTTGATATTAAATTTCCAGTGGAAACGTTGCAGAGATAGAAAATTACACAGAATCCCTAAAACATAATTTGTAAAAAATATATTTGCTGCATAGTCAACTGACAGCTTCATCAGCTGCTATAAAGGAACACAAGGGAGGAGCAGATACACAGTGCCCTGTGAAATTGAATTAATTTATTTTTGATGTTCCAGGTGTTTCATGGAATAGTCCTTGTAATTTCAGGCTTGCTGTGAAGTTATGATATGGGTGTCCTCATGAAGTATCCTGATGTATGTATTTCTTCCTTTTTCAGAACAGAGGATTTCCACTGATAAGGCTGCACTACATTAGGACAGTTTGTTACATTAACACCAATATAGGCCACAAAAGGGGACACATTTTCAGTTTCCGGGCAATTATTCTTCCAAGTCTCAGTTTGTTTCCTCTCCTTGTAACCTCTGTGGTTACAAGCCTGGTGGTCTTGTCTCAACCAGTTGTGGGTAAGGGAGCTTCACTGAATAAAAACTGTTACTCATATGGATGTAAAGGAACTGCTTGGGACCTCTCTTTTTCCTTGTAGCTAAGGTGTGGCAAGTACTGTACTAAGTGAGGGATGAGCAAGTTCTGAGTACTGCAACATGAGAAGTAGAATATCATTGTTCTATTGCATAGTGACTTGCTGGCTGGAAGTGCTGAGCAAACAGCTCTTCCCTGGGAAGTAGCCCTACATTATACAGCAACCTTTGACAATACTTTCTTTTCCTATTTAAAACACGTGGTGCAATTGAAGCTGCTTGTAGTTGGAGAAACGTATCTATATTTTTAAAGGGAGAAAATAACTGAAATGGGAAACCTACTTGATAGCATTTATATAAAGGATTTTTTTCAACCTCAGAAGGGCTTAAAAATCACTACATACTATACTGTACTTACCTATCTGAGGTCTGGGTAGCACTGTACCCTGAAGGAGGTGTCCTGTGCACCCATTCAACTATATTGGCATAGACCCTTCTCCTTTAGGGTGGCTTGCATTCTAGGAGACAGTATTAGA
>NW_017729033.1:91741500-91750090 GCF_001723915.1 Gavialis gangeticus | reverse complement strand
TTTCCTATTTAAAACACGTGGTGCAATTGAAGCTGCTTGTAGTTGGAGAAACGTATCTATATTTTTAAAGGGAGAAAATAACTGAAATGGGAAACCTACTTGATAGCATTTATATAAAGGATTTTTTTCAACCTCAGAAGGGCTTAAAAATCACTACATACTATACTGTACTTACCTATCTGAGGTCTGGGTAGCACTGTACCCTGAAGGAGGTGTCCTGTGCACCCATTCAACTATATTGGCATAGACCCTTCTCCTTTAGGGTGGCTTGCATTCTAGGAGACAGTATTAGAAAACAGTCCTTAAAATCTTCCAGTCACAAGGATTGCATTTGTACCTGTCCCTGTGCAAGATGATTGCTTGCACACTTCCTTCAACTTGCAAATTTCTTCAAGCTCTGCAGCAATCTGCTCCTATTGCCTCTTCATATTTTCCACTATGAAACAATGAAGTATTATTATCCTGGTTTAACAGGTAAGGGAATTGACACAGGAGAGATTTTGTATCAGAGATAAGACTGGAAATCAGGACTTAGTCAGTCAATTAGATCAAGTTTTTCCTTGATAGAATTTTCTTGTGAAAGTATTGTTGCTCCATCTAGGTTTTTTAATGATTTAAAGCCATCATATATTTTGAAGGTGCATGCAAAGTTAGAATCCATGGTTTAGCCATCTTTAAATCTCTTTGGTAATCTCTTAATACCCTTAATAAAGTCATCAGGAGTTCTTTCTCACTGCTGACTTCATTGCAGCAGGATATGCATGTTAAATCCACAAAGTGTGACCTTCCTGCCAAATACAAATTTTAGATAAACAAGCTTTTATAATATCTAAAACTAATAGAATTCTACAACTATAAAAAACTCAGAGAAAACATTGCATAATTTAGGCCCTGAAAGAAAGGATAGAATTTCATTTCCTTCTGAGAATCTAACAGTTTTCTAGCCATCTACATGACTGGTTTTTGGCCTGGACTTTACACTGTGGATATGTAAACATGCGCATGTATGGTGAGCATGGTCACTATGTCTATGAATTGACCAAGCCTGCGTATGGGTAGTTGAATGGTTAGAACATTTCCCCAGGCAGCTAGAGTCTCAGGTTTTAGCCCCACAAATCCACCACAGCACTCTTTCTTAATCACCACAACACAGGTGAGGTATTATTCAGTGTACTCTCCAGTCTACTTTCTGAGGCTGAGCTACTGCCCCTTGTATTAACAGTCATGGATAAAATAGACAGAAAGCAGCACAGAAACTCCTGCCACAGTAGGAACAACTGAACAGGCTGGAACCCAAAGTTTGCTCCTTTCCAAGATGACCATTTCACTGGACCAAATGCTTGGCTTATATTCAGGTTCAGCTGTGGTGTGGTGGTTAGAGCACTGTATGAGGAAAGCCAGAAAAATACAGGTTTAGGGCTCCAGGTCTCTGGCTCCCTAGGCAAGTGACCTAAGTGCTAGGCAATAGGGGCTAGGACACCTCTGGCTGAGTAACACCTGCTAGTGATGGGCTTATGGTAAGCTATGTTCTTATAACTTAAATGCAAATAAGTATCAAGAATAGGGGTCAGGCATAGTTGCATACCTACCTGGGCAGTGCGTTTCTTACTTTGAATGCTCAGTCTATATGTATACATCCTGCAGGGGAAACAGAATTGCTACCTCTGGGCACATCCCGGCAAGCATGTATGTGCAAGGGTGTGTGTTTCCCATGGGACAAATAGCAGCAGCATATATTTGTGCACCTATTTGTCTCCAGGCATGCCCTTGAATGGGTGCTCTGGCACATGACAAATCAGTAGCGATGCATAGGGGGTGCACAGGGGTGCATGTGCATCCCCTGAGAGCACCAGTGCACCCCTTGACTGCCTGCACTCGCTGCCTAGGCAATGGGCAGTGGGGGCAGGCGGTGCCTGCTTGCGGTGCTGTTTGCTCAGCACTTCCAGTCAGCCCCCCCTGCAAATGTGCCCCCCCCAGGTCAGTAGGATCAGCCATAGGGGACCCCCCCCTGACTGAGGCAGCACCAGTCGCCCATGTGACAAATTGTCCTGAGTGGGGTAGGGAAGGCTGGGACCAGCCATACTTGGGGTCCTTGGGGCCTCTTGGGGCAGCAGCAGTGCTGAACCAGCTGCTCCAAGACAGGCTGGCAGCCAGAGCATGGCTCTGGCTAGCCAGGCGCCATTTCTGGCAGCACACACTGCTGCTGCTGCATGCACTACACCACTTTTTTTTTACTATGGGATTGTGTGCAGTTTGAAGTGCCTCAAATGGATTTGCAAACCTTACGTGTGCTGCTAACTTTACTTGTGCTCATCGGGACTCACCCTGTGTGTAAACACAACATGCCACTTGCAAAGCTCGAAAGCTACCATTAAACATATAAAGGAAAACACAATCCCCGCCCAAGATTTGAGAAAATTTTAACTTAAAAGTGAAGCTATTAAGTCCATATTTAGACACCCAGGTAATACTCAGAAGCATTGAGCATAAAACAGCTTTCACTCTTTTCATATACTTTTGAAAATCACACACACATTGAAAGATGGACTTAGAAACTTCATCTACATTAAGTGACTGGAAAATCTAGAATAACATTTTTAAAGGAGTTCAAGTGATGGAATTAGAGTCTGTTTTTAGAAGTGATGTTCCATGGGACAGAATCCTAAGAATCCCAAGTCACTCAGGTGATTTTGAAATTTTTATTATTGGTCTTAGTTGTGCGTGCTGGGCAATTTTGGAATTCTGGCACCCTTTTTTGTTGTTGCTTTTTTCCCCTCACATATATGTTGTAGCGAAATTGGTTTAAATTATTTTCATTGTCCAAGCTGCAGAAAATGCAAGGAATATAATAATGTTGCTGTTTACTGGATGATTTTAAGATATCTTTACATTTACAACTGTTGCAACAAATCTTAACTTACTTGAAGATTTGAAGAGACTGGAAATTCTTATTCATTTGTATTGTATCAGTATGGCGGACACTGTAACAAATTATAACAAAGTAAGGCCCTGTTGCAAAGAGCTTAAAGCTTTAAGAATCCGTTTACCAGTGATTTAGGGACAAACATAGTTAGGTACCTATGTTTTGATGAGAGACTTGACAACCTTGGTTTAGAAAAAAGAATAGTGTTCCTTGCATGTCTTGATAGCCATGGGAATGCCTCTCCAACTGTTACTCACACTGGGAGCATCTACATAAGATGTTTACTGTAGAGCTGACTAATTAGCTCCGCAGTAAATGTCTCTCTACATGTGAGGCCCTATTAGGTCACAGTAAACTAATAAACTCTGCTGTATGTGTAAATACAAATACTATCTTATGGTAGAATTCTTTAGTGCACAGCAACACACATGTAGACACTGACAGGGCTGGCTGGGGCATGAGGGTGTTTCAATGCTGGGGCTGCCTGCCAGCTAGCCCTGCAATGAAGCACCCTTGTGCCCCATCCAGCCCCTTTGCAGCACTTTGAGCCAGGTAATAGCAACTCTGGGCTGGCAGAATGACCCCACAGGCTCTGTGCAAGCTGGGATTGATCTGATCTGGCTCAGCATGCTGCGGTCCCAGGAGCATGTTCAAACACAGCACCTGGGAGTAATATGCGCCAGAGTTTATTGCTGTATGTTAATTGCACATGTAGACATGCTCCCACTGAGTACTGCTTTCTCAGGCAAATATTTTTATTGTAGGGCAATTTGTGTGAAGAATCACTTCCTAAACAATGTGAGTAAGGGGCTCAGAATCAGACTGTATATCAGAAAATTATGTTTAATAGTTGGGATGGCCTCAGATTCTGAAGTACAGATAAAACAATATACATTTATAAATAGGAGTTTGTGTTTTTGCAAGCTTTTCTATTAGGCTTTTGCAACAATTGGGAGCATGTGGCATGCATGTCAATAAAAGGTATATCACACACCTGCTTTTTGACTATGCCATTCCCTTTGGCTCTGCCGTGCCACTCTTAGTTTATAGGAGAACCCAGGAGGCATGGCACAATCAAAGAGCAGGTGTATGACATGCTTTTTTACTTCACTGACATTCAGACCACATGCTGCCAAATGCTGCAATGCTCTCTTACTGGTTGGGTAAGCAATTATATTGCTTTATTCTTTCTCATATAATATTGTAAATCAGCTAATAGTATCTTTCTCATCCCTGAAATCTCAAAAGTTAAAGGAAAGTCATTTTTCAGCCAGTATTTCTGAGTTGTAGTCATGCTAAGAATGACCATTTAGATTGTGAAATTTTGGAGTTTTGGTCTGAGAAAAGTTTCTTTTATACTCAGTGAAACAGGTGAAAGAGAATAATACTTTTCATGTGCAAAATATCATTATTTTGTTTGCTTGTCTGCAGAAACAAAATCCTTCAGAGAATGTCTAAATGTATGTAATACAATAATGTTCTAAATTTTCACTGAGCACTTTATAATACCAGCTCCATGGAACAAAACATAACTTACCATCCACAGAAGGTGCAAAGAGTGAAATATTTCTTGCACTAGTGAGACTCTTGGAACACTAAAGAATTTTCAGATGGTAAGAGAGGAATCCATTTGCAATAGTAAAGTTTGGGATAGAGGCTGATCCCTTCACTCATGTTGAATGCTCTACAAGAAGTCCAGTAAATGGTTAGGAGCTACTGACCATGTCTACATAAGATGCTGACTGCACAGGAGCCTGTAACTACTGCTCAGTAGCACTGTGTGACAGGAAGCATGAAGAGATGCTACTGCGGAGTAGTCATGAGCTACTGAGCAGTCAGCTTCATGAAAAAGCCATTCCTCAACGTGACTACATAGTAACTTTGGTTAGGTTAGGTTTGTTTCATTTTCTATTTGTACATTATTTACAAATAGATTGTTATTTTCTTGCATTTATTTCTCAGTTTATTTATTATGTTAGAATCAGATTCCTTGCGCACATACTTGTGATTATGAAATCAAAACTTTCATCTTCATATGTTCTGCGATATTCATTTTAAAACCCCCATTTTGGTGGCTCACCTGTAAACTCATCTAGTAGATTATTCATGGAGGATATATTTTAAATACAAATTTGTTTAAAAATTCAAATGAATATTTGCAACAGTATTTTTGAAGAATTCATCAATCTCTAATTATGACACACAGTTGAGCAATTCTGATTCAGTCCAGTAGAGGGTAATATGATACATGCACAGTGGCCCGTTCCTTACATATTGCAACATGTTAAATGTGTAAGTCGTGAACATTTCAGGTGTGTGTCAGAATCCCACGGTTTCTTATTATTTAATCATTTTATCCTGGAGTAGGCCTCTGATACATTTGTATCTCTTATTTATCTCAGCATACAACAGCTTAAAGTTAAATCTTCCTAAAAATGCGGATAACTTGAAAATGTAGTTATATTTCACCGTGTTTTTCTAGTGACAAGTTGCTGGGAATACCCTGCTTTATAGCAAACTTTTTTTGTAATGTGTGTGTGGTTGTATCTGGGATTTGGATTTTATGGACAGGCAAACAGTCAATGTTTAAACCATAACCAAACTTACATGTTAGTCTTTGTTGATGTATTTTTGGTTTATGAAGCACTGATTTCTGAAATTTCCTAGAAATTTCTTTAGTGTTGCCATAGAATCATTTGCATGACTCCTCAGAATTGCATCATTGCTCACTCTAGGTTCCATGTCTATTTCCTAGAGTAACTCCATATGAGAAAATGGTGTAGTTGTTTCAAATAATGCCCTAATGTCTTTCTTATGGGATCACAACAGCCAATCATATTGTATGGGTTCTCTTTTGAGTAAAATATCATTTAAATTATTATTATTATTATACTTTCTGAAGCAGAAAACATATTGTTTAAAAGGGATAAAATAAACCTTCATGTAAAGGAACCACATGGTTAAAAATGTCTAATATGTTTGTATTATTAGGAAACAGAAGTGGAGAGAAAATTAATCTACAAGCATGATCATTTCATGCTGTGCATATCAAATAGACAGATCAAACATGCACACACACTTATTTCCTATATTTTTTCCTTTTAGATCAAAAATCACTTTACTTTTTTAGTTTTTGCTTACAATTACATCTATTTTCAGATTTGTTCACAGCTATTTGAAGAACATAAATAAATAATAACAATGTTATTAATGATTTCTGTTTTATGGGTTTGCACACCAAACTATACATCTAAGGTCAAAAAACCAGGATAGAGATATATGAAACATTTACTACTTTTCTTCTATTGAAAAATCAGAATTAATGTTTGTATGGTTGGCATTTTGAAATGTAAGCACTTTTGACAAGGTTCAATAGATAGTTCCATTGTACCTTACTCATAGGATCTGATTCACTCCAGGGATATGTCTGATAACATGAGCCACTGGATCATACTGATCGCCCAACCAAAGAAATACTCTACCTCCTAAGACACCAGGGAGATGATGTGATTCAGGAAATGGAGACTTGACACGGGTTCCTAGAAGACTGAATTTAATTATTTATGTTTATAAGCCATGATAGTGTTTTTTTGGGCACCTATACACATGCCTGACACATTATAATTAGGTTTCTAATTCAAACACATCAGAGCAGACGCAATTAAGCAGTCTCAGCATCATGTGAATTCAGCATCCCCACGCTTCAGAATGGAAGCAGGGGTATTGTAACTAAACCTCATTGAATGAGCTGTAGTTAAAGTGCCCCCACTGCCATTTTGAAGTGCAGGGTGCTGAATACACAAGGTGATGAGGGTGCTTTAATTTGAGATGCCTTGGTTGATCTGGGAGCTGCTCTAATTAAAATGCTCCCTCCCACCCCAGATCATGTGTAAAGACATCCAATTTCTTGACCCCTTGTTCAATACCAATAAAAGTTTCAAATATAGAGCCAAAAATAATCCTGCTGCTCTTTGTAAAACAAATATTATACAGTTTTGATGAATAATTTCTCTCTGTTAACAGAAGCTGCCTTATTGATTAGGATAAGAAGATTTTTTCCCTGTATAGAGTGCTCCAAGCTATAAGTATGTTTAATTCTTATGGATTCAGAGGTGAAGGAGAAGTAGAACAAATCTGTGTGGGGAAACATAAAAGGAAAGCTTATTTTACTAAATGTTTATTCTAAAATTATTTTAATTAAAATTCAATTACAATATTCATCATTATCATAATACTTTCAAAACAGATCTTAATGTTTCATAAACTATATGATTTATTTAGGCCACATAATTACCATTTCATTTGATTATTTAGCAGTAATTAGATGGTGTCAGGTATTTCTGTGAAAAAAACCAACTATCTACATCAGAGTTGAAAAATAACGTATGTAGTAAAAATATTCAGTTCAGTCAAATAGCAACTTCTCTTGATGACAGCATGTGCTCATGTCTTAGATGTGCCCTTTGACTCTGAACTGCATCTTATTAGATGCTAGAAAATAACCTATATGCTTTCTATTATTTTACTAATTTAAATGGAGAGAATTAGTGTTCATCCATTTAATGTGTTTTGATACACAGTTCTTTTTTACGATGCTTTAAAAGTAAAGTGAATTTGAAACGTTTGCTACTGAAGGCCAGTTTGTCAAACTGAACAATTTGCTTTTACCGTGACTTTTATTGTTTTAAATCAATTCAACAAACATAACAAGATTAAATGGTTAACAGCTGAAGTCTAAGATGTTAAACTTGGAAATAAGGTGCACATTTTTAATAGCCAAAGTACTAGCTAACTGGAAGCATTAGCAGGGCATGTGGTAAATTCTTCATCAGTCGAAGTCTTTTAGTCAAGACTGGGTATCTTTCTATGACGCATACAGAGATTTAGGGAGGTTAGATCATGTTAATAACTGCCACCAGATCTAACTGAGTTCTCTCAGGTCCAGACCTTACACTTAGATACATAGTTAGGTTGATCTAAGTGAGAACTATATAGAAGTTCTAGGACAGATTAGTTTAAAAATGGCCAACCTGATCTAAGTTAACTCTAAGTCTAAGGTAGTCTAACTTAGATCAGGTTGGCTATTTTTAGACTGATGTGGTGGAGGAAGATTGGGGACCAGGATGAACCCAGAAATGAAAAATAAGCCCTCTGTGCTTACCCTAGGAGGAAGGCAAGTACGCGGGAAGGCACTGAGCAGCGAGCAGCATTTTTGGAGTGAGTACTGCTTGATGATAGACTTGTGGAGAGACCAGGCAAGTACTGCTGGGCAGGGAGAGGTTCCAGTGCTGCTGGATCCAGGATGCCAGGACAGTTCTCCAGTCAGTGCCTGCCAGCTAAGAGGAACGGAGTGGAGGCCTTTGGCAAAAACGTGGGTGCTCGGATGATTGCCACTAAAGGAAACACGGCTGATGAGGGCATGGGGCTACATCTGGGAAGCTGAAGGGAGCCACTGGAGGAGTGGCAGCAGGAAGGTACTGTGAAGGGGGGGTTCTCCTCCTCAAAGAGACCACCTGTGGATCCCCTGAGGGGTTCAGGGAAGACAGCTTGATATGGACAGCATTACACTCTTTTCTTTCCTTTTGTGATCAAGTGTTGTGTTTTTCCTTACTTGTGACTTTTTCCCTGCTTGGGGTAGGGGGAAGTTCCCTGGGGGGGGTGGGGGGG
>NW_017729033.1:91726998-91741372 GCF_001723915.1 Gavialis gangeticus | reverse complement strand
GGGGTTGTTCATCTGGGGGTGGGAGGAGGGTCAGGGGGCTAAAAATAGCCCCTGGTCCTGGGGGATGAGACCTCTCATAGACCCCAGTATCCCCCTGATCCCCCCAATCATGTCTACAGATGCTGCCTTTCCCCTTGATCCTCCCAATCCATCCCATAGACTTTGCTTGCCCTCTCCAAATCCCTTCTCTCAGACCCCACCTGGCCCCCAATCCTCCCATGTACCTCCACATCCCAAGTTACCTTAAATCAGGTAGCCATTTTAAATTCAATCTAACCTACCCTAACCTGGAATGTCTGATACCCAGCCCTAGTGATATAGTTCAACAGTTGTCGGGTGTTATGGAAAGTTATGCCAAAGATGAGACCAGATGGCTTTGCCCTGAATTTTGTGAACCTCTGAAAAAACTGAAAATTAAGATGTGGTCAGTAAACCATCTAGAAGGTCTGTTGCTCCTTTCATATAAGAGTATGGGGAGAGATTACCTGTTCCATAGAAAAAAATGTGGATCAACTGTCCATTAGCTGTGTGCCTTTCATAGTTCTCCTGCTGCCTGTCCCTTTTGCCCCTGGAAGGATCTTCACTGCATTTGAGGGCTCTCAGGAAACACAGTATAGTAACTGGATGTATCACCCTTCACAGATAAGCTTTGCAGGGTCAATATATGGATCATGTGTGTTCCCTCAGTCCTGCTCAATATGACATCCAGACACATAGCCTTTGCCCCAGAGTGGTCCTCTGTAGAACTTGAGGAAGGAAGTTCATTTTCTGTACATGTATCCTGGATGAGGAGGGGTAAGAAGGAAGAGACACAATGGACAAGTTCTACTCCAGCAATGCCCCTGAAACACTGTTAGTACAAAAGGTACCTTCTCCTCCTCACTGCCATTTTGAGATTGGGGTTGGCAAGCCAGTCAACTGACTAATCAAATAATGCTACTCACCAGAAAATTGACTGCCTATTATTTGCCAACAGTAAAAAGTTGTCAACTATTCTATGAAGCCAGGAATGCACAGGCCTTCCCTGTGCAAGTGTGGAGCTGCAAGTGCGGCATGGAGCTGCAGGGATAGAAGCAGCTGGGCAGCCTGCGCTGGGCTGCACTCATTACCACCAGTGCAGCACTGGCTGCCTCTATTGCAGCTCTACGCTGCATCTGCAGCTCCACACTTGCACAGGGAAGCCCTGTGCTGAACTCTGGAGGGAAGCAGGGGGCGGGGCTCCCTCCACTCGCAGCACAGTGCCTGGACCTGTACAGCAGGGAGCAGGGGAAAGCAGCTGGATCCAGTGCGGGGCTGGAGCTGCAGGATCAGGCTCAGGGAGTAGAGCCGAGGGGATAAGGCAGGCTCCACTCCTTCTCTCCCGCACAGCGCTGGCCAAAGCTGCTCCTGTACTGGCCATGAGCACCCTGACCTCCCTGCCTGCTGCTTCTGTCAGGCAGCGAGGTCTGCACACCATGGGGGGTGTGTGTACAGGTCCCTACACCCTCCGCCCTCCCTCACACCCCCCACACCTACACTCTGCCCAGCTGAGCTCCACTGTCCCGCTGCCCCTCTGTGGGAGGATGAGGAGGGGGAAGAGTTCCCCCCAGCAAGGAACAGAGCCTCCCCCTGCCTGGGGGGGAGGAGTGGGGGGACAAGTCCTCCTCTGGGGCTGGGTAGTATCCCATAGAGCCCCCCCCCACCCTGCAGTAATGGGGGAGAAGTAGGGGGAAGAGTCCCTCTCTGGGAGCAGGCAGCCTCACAGAGCCCCCCCCCATCCCACTGCTGGGAGGGGAGGAGGAGAGAGAAGAGCCCCCCCTAGCACTGAATAGAGCCTCCCTCCCAACCCTGTGATAGTGGGGGAGAGGGAGGACGGGGAAGGGTCTCCCTCTAGGGCTGGGCAGCCCTGTGTGCCCTGATTACTCCTGGCTGTCAGGAAGCAACTGGGGCTGGATTGCCCACGCCTGGCCATGCCCCCTTCCTCAACTCAGCTTCCCAGTGGCAGGGATGGCTGCTCTAGTGCCCCTGGGCTTCTGGCTTGGGCCACTGCAAGCATGTGCCATCTATCCACTTGCAAACCGGTTCACTCTCTGCAGGTTAGACTAACTTGCAAAGACTGAATCAATTCAGGCTTTTGGAATGTCTGTCCCTAGGTCAAGTCTTTATGTACAGGGATTAAATTAAGTTTCACAGATTTACAGAAGTTTAGGGCTGGAATGGACCTCTTGAGATCATTGGATCCAACCCCCTGTTCTGGGCAGAAAAGACTGCTGGGGTCAAATAACCCCAGCAAGGTATGCATCCAGTCTCCTTTTGAAGATCTCCAGGGTAGGTGCCTGGACTACTCCCTCTGGGAGTCTATTCCAAAGTCTGGTCAGACAAACTGTGAAGTTTTTCCTTATAATGAAGGCTTGTACTTTCCTGGCACACAACTGAGGGAGGTAGGTGGTATTATACTATAGGTAGGTCAAAAGAGGCCCACAGCAATTCAAATACTTTTTAAAGGTAATTCAGTAACTCAGTGGTAGCAGTACAATAAGAAAACAATCTACAATATTTGATTCCTCTGCTTCAATCTTCCAAGCTAATGGAGTTACATGTATGTCAGAAAACAGTTGTGAGCAACTACCTGTATGGAGACAATGGAGACTATAAGACTCAATAATTGTTATTGGCTCAATCAGTACATTACACCAGTTCTTGGAAGATCCAGTCAGGACCCTATTGTGCTGATGTCTGTTCAAATACATAGAAGGAAACATTACCTGTAAGAGCTCATAGTCTAAGAACAAGTGCACTCAGAAAAATAAACAAACATTGTCTACAGGTCACTTCTATCAGAACATATACTACACTTTAAATACTAACCCTTACATTATTCACTTTGCATTTTGAGTTACTTTAAATCTTTAAGGTCTGCCCTGTCTCCTAAAAAAATCCCTTTGACTTTTGAGTATTCATTAAAGTTACTTGTGTGGAAGGGTTGCAGAATCAGGCTTTTTATTTGCAACACCACATCTACCAGAAACACAACAGCTAGAGTCTTATTTCTGCCCTGAAGTACTGCATGTTATCAGCAGCTGTCCCCAGCCTATTATATCTTCAATTCAAGGCTTGTACTTTTTATATACTGTTTCACTTTTGAGTAATACCTTGGAAACTAATATCAAATAAATGACTATATAATGGATGGTCCCTTTGGCTGTGGTAGCACACAAAACATTCAATTATGAGAAGTCGCAGTCAATCTATGTTCAAGGATTATTAAGTAGCTTACACTGAGTTTCTTAGTCCATTTCATACTATGTGGATTCATAAATTAGTCGATACTAATCTATTAATAAAAGCTTAATAATCTACATCATTTTCTATAAAAATATCCAATATTTTTTCTGAAATAAAACTTTTCACTGGGTCTTTAAGAGGAAGATGACATGTAATGCAGATTAAAATCTTGGCTTCATAATATCCCAAGACAAGGCTACTCACTTTCTCTGAGAGGCAATTTGGAATCTAAGATGAAAAATGGGTACTAGCCTTAATTCTACAATTATAGTATCTTTCATTAATCAGTCTCTAATCTATGATATAAAACTGACTTTCAAATGTAGGCATGGGAACATACTGTGAGAAAAAGGAGCAAACAGGAATTCTTTGGGCTTCAATGCTTGCTTTCTGATGTGAGGGGAGCAAAATATGGGTGTAACTGAGGCAGGTTATGAAGCTGCTTCTCTTATCTTTGAAACAGCAAAGTTTCCTCTGCCCCTGTAGGATAGTCAGGAAGGGTGTATGTGTAGATGTGGTCCATGATATATGCTTCCTTGCAGAGTCACTGGATTTTGTACTAGAAATTCCCTAGGTTATTAATACCGCCCTAAGAAGTAGTACTTTCCATCCATGCCTACTAGAGAGTTAGGCTTTATGAATGAATAGGCAGAAAGGATAAGAGAGGCATAAGAAGTGAAGAAGTGATGTAAAAGAAGCAGGCAGAAGGGGTAATCTAATTTATTTTAGGACAATTCGATGATCGACAGTTCATTGTAGTGTTTTGAAGCTTTCCCTCACTCCTCCGGGTAGAGGATCACAGGAGTAAGAAAGTAGTAAGTTAGACATTAGGGAAACTGCTCTCTTGCTTGCTTTCTTCTGCCTAATGGGAGAGGAAGATTAGGTGATTTTAAAGGAAAGATTGAGATCTGTATTTAATTTTACAAGGGTGAGCTAGTGGGAGGCATATAGGGGAGGTAACAACCCCAAAATAGCAGTATAGTGTATACCTAAACACAACAAATCCTGTAATTTGGAACCAGAAGAATAATAAGCATGACCATCATAATTATAAGATATCCTGCCACCAACCAAGAATAGGATTCAGGATTTTTTTTCTGCATTTGAAATGTTTTATTTTCTATTTCCCACCATACCTGTAGGACAACTCAGCTATTCTAATTTTTAGCTAATTTACATTTTAGCAGAATTTACTTCTTTTACACTTAGACTTTCTCTTAAGGCTACATTACTTTCTTTCTTCATAATAATGCATAAAAATTAATTTTCACAGTTTTATCACGTATGTTGAGCCTCTGCTCCTTTGCATTATACCATATGATGGGAAGACAGGTAGCAGAACAGGGCAGCTGGGGTAATAATGGTCATTTCATGCAGAGGATCAATCTGACCAATGCAACCAGTTCCTGCAGATCTCAGTTCATTTGGGTTCCACCTCAGATTTCCCCAAAATAGGAAACACAGCAATCTGTCTCTTGGTGCTGTCTTTGTCTGGATGTCTGCCAACTACCTGCCCATACCCCCTTCTGAAGTAAGTGAGAGCCACAG
This sequence comes from Gavialis gangeticus, assembly GCF_001723915.1. Classification (NCBI taxonomy): domain Eukaryota; kingdom Metazoa; phylum Chordata; order Crocodylia; family Gavialidae; genus Gavialis; species Gavialis gangeticus. The sequence goes on along the minus strand of NW_017729033.1, from coordinate 91,736,560 downwards.
AGAAGGAGTTACAGCTGCCAGGATGGCAGTCATTTAAGATACAATTTGTTTTATGACTTGGGTTGCCTTGGATGAGGGACCAGTTTGCTAGAAAGCTGTTCCTTGACTTCTCCTTACTAGCTGTAACCTTTTGATTGGGTGGAACTCTGCTTTATGAGTGCCGACAAAGAGTAGGAAGAAAGTTTCCCTGCCTGTGACCTTTCATTGCACTTTCAAGGCCATTCTGCTTTCCCTCTGCACTAGTAATACCATGTCCCTTTGGTATTTATAAAGGAATTAAAACCTCTAATGATAACAATCTTAGGATCAAGAGGCAAGTCTACATACAATAAAAGTTTACTCTCTTAGCTGTTTTTCTCAGAAGTAGTAAGCATATGGACAATTCCCTAGCATATGAGTAAGATCTGTTTATTCATTACCATAACTCCAACAGTAATAGTTTATACTTATCCAAACTAACATTAAACTTTATGTCCAGAAGAAGCTCTTAAATATAGTCTGGTCTGTGTTAAACTCATCTCAAATCTAGACTGAATTTACTAATATCCTTCAACAGTGAAATTTATGTTGCACTTCAAATCTCTGTTTTATAACACAAGAGTTTTTCAGGTTGTCTTATGCAACTGATGGCACTAATTAGCTATAAAATGTTCTAGCAAACACTTAGGTTATGACTAACAATTTTAGAGACACCCATTCCAAATTTGCCATCTACATAAACACTCTTGTGATCTGTGGATAGCATAAGTGGCCCCTTACATTTAAATCATTAAAAGCTCCCTACTTTAAAAAAGACTTGTAATCTTATATAGGGGTATTAAAAATCCATTTACCAAAGTTACTAATGTTTGCCTGAATACTGGATTGAAGTTGTTATCTGATATTCAGTTATAAGATTTGAAATTCTGTGCAAATAGTTTTAGTTCCATTGCAACTAGCTGATTTATCTGGAAGAACTGAGAAATAGGTATAGGTGGTGGTGGAACTAGAAACCAAGTTGTCTCATCTTTCTTCCTTCCCCATTCAACATCAGCACAAGTGGATAGTGATTAGTGTTGAAAGGCATAAACTAAAAATGACTGGATGAGATAATAACATGCAACAGGAATGGAGCCAGTCCGGAAACATTTATAATCTATAAAAAATGAAAATAAGCTTTCTGTATTTTGGCTTTTACCAACTCCTTGAATACTTCTACATAAAATACCCAGTCACTATCTGACTTACTGGTATATATCCAAACAGTCTGTGTGTGCATTAACAAGAATTGCACAACACATTACATGCAACTGCATATTCATTATTGCAATTCACTGTGGTCTTGTATGTTTCTTAAAAGTCAGTCCTACAGTATGCAATATAGTTTTCACCTCTAGCTGTAATAGTTTTCATCTGGCCCACCTATTTGTGGCTCTTAATTCAACTACTCTGTAAATAGAGATTCTATTCTCCCCATGTACAATATTGATATCCTTCTACATTTAGGATGCAGTAGAATTTGTGCCAAAGGTGAATATTAAAGCAAAGAATGGTTCCTTTAATTACAGCTGCTACAGATACAAATATTCTTTATAGCTCTGAAATCTCCTGCTAGTACTTTTATTAACTACTGTATACCTCTGGCAAGAAATTGTTACAAGCTTAAGAAATTCCACATGTGTTTCACTGAGTGAAATATTATTAGCAGTAGACTCCAAGGTTAATGGTATCAGTACTACTTTGGCTTACAGAATTCAAACATAGAGAATATATTTGAAAAGGGTGTGCCACATAGGTTAAAAAATAAACAATTCCTGACAGGAAGGAAAGTTTTAAAACTTAACTCATTGGGTAGGGACAGACATTACACATAGACTAGTTTAAGTGATCAGAAACTGGCTTAAACTTGTAACAGAACAGACATTCAGTGTCCATAAACCAGTTTGAAAATGGCTGAAATCGGTTTGAGATAAACCTGGTTGAATGTAGTATCAGACTTAACTGATTTGGTGCAAACCAGTTTATGCAATGTCTGTCCCACACCCCTTGCTGGTTTAAGTTAAATTAGATTCCCCCAGCATCCTGGCATGCTCTCTGGGCTAGGCATGGCTCTCTGCTCCAGCCCATCAGGGCTGGCCCCTCCCCTCTGCTTCCTGGCTGGAGCTCCAGCAAAGAGTTGCTGGCTTCTCTGCAGGGTCTGCTGGCTTCTCTGTGCTCCCTTCCCCCCACCCCCCTGCCCCACTTGCTGCTTAAGCAGAGATCCCTTCCTCCTCTCTCCCAAAGCATGGACCGTAGTCAGCATGTGGTATCATGGGTGGTATCATGCCTCCCAAGTCTGGGGAGGCACCTGCGGGTGCTGTCATTGGCAGCAGAGCCAGAGCTGGTGTGCTCTCGCAGGTGCTGCTGGCAACATTGGTGGCGGGGGCAGAGCTGGTGAGCTCCCACAGGTGCCAGGAGCAGCGGCGGCCCTGTCAGGGGGGGCACGTGTCCCTCCATGCTTCCCCTGCACGTTGACTGTGTGTGGTATGCTAGCAGATTGAACAGTGTCCACTTAGGGCTTTTTGGAGCTAATTAACAGCTCAGCTGGTAATGTCCCTGCATTCCTTCCTTTGGAAAAATCTATTTAAGAAAAGCTTGAACTAATGAGAGACACTTTGTTTTTTCATGGGGTGCTAAATGCTGATAACAGCTGATAAATGCTCTGTTATCGAGGAGGGAGGTGGGACCCCTCTGTATTCACAGCATCCTGCTGGAGCCTAGCTACACCCACCTCAGCTCAGCCCTGTCGAAGGGAAGGGAGAGCTGCTCTAGCACCCCTGGGCTTCTAGACTGAGCCACTGCAGACATGCACTGGCATTTTTTCAGTCCAGAGGGAATGTCTGTACAAAGTGATTTAGCCTAGCTAGGTTAGACTAACCTGTGAAGATTGAATCAATTCAGGCTTAGGCTTTTTGAATGTCTGTTCCTAGCCATTAACATATAACAAGTAAGTTTCAGCAGTATCAGTAGGGTGTTTACAGGGTTTGGAAATATGTGATCTAGTCCAATATTGGAAATTTTCTTTAGAAAGTAGGTTTAAAAGGTTTGACATATAAGGATGGCTTAAAAGATTGTTAGTAACATTTTAAGCCCTTCACCTGCAGGGCACCATTTCAAATCCAGCTCTGAGTGACTTTAACTGAGTTACTACTACTTATGGGCCTGGTTCTGCAGGTACTTACAGAGAACTGCCATGAACAACCCGTTTAGATGAACTGTTCAAAGATAAGTTAAAAAATATTGCAGATTAAGGCTTGGTGTCCTGTGTGAAATATATTAGTGGTGACTCCAGTTTACAGGAGAGAAGAACCTATATAGAAAAACCTGCTACTGTTTCCACTGGCAACCTTGCCAACAGTCTGAGGAGCAGGGACACAAGCATATAGATAAGCATAAGCAACCGTCAATCCTCTAGATGATGGTGTACCTGAAACAAATGTAGTTGGGTGCTTGATGAATCTGCTTGTGGCTGACAAGCCTAGTTTGAGAATGACACAGCTTATTACAAGTTTCACAAGATCCATGTGTTGTCTGAATTGGAGTCCAAGTCTTTTGATTTTTCTCTCTCTTTTCTCCTTTTCTATCTTCTCTTTTTCTCTCTTCTCTCTTCTTTTTCTCTCCTTTTTTCTCATAATTTTTCTCTCCTTTTTTCTTTTGTCTCTTCTTTTCTCTTTTTTCTTTTTTCTTTCTCTCCCTCTTTTTTTCTTCCTTTTTCCCTATTTCTCTCTCTTTATTCTCTTTCTCCTTTTTTCTATTTCTCTCTTTCTCTTTTTCTCTCTCTCTCATCACAACATAGTTTCATAGTTTCATAGATGTTAAGGGCCAGAAGGGACCTTACAAATCATTGGGTCCAGCCCCTTGCATTTGGTGCTTAACAAAAAAAAGAATACACAAGAACAAAGGTAGTACATGAAGTTTTATTTATTGTCATGAGTTTTAGAATGTTTAGAAAACCTGGTATTTACAGTAAAAAATGCAACATTTATGATTATTAACTATATTAATATGCAGTGTGTGCAAGGTCCCCCTCCCTCCCAGTTTGCTTTTATGGGAAGCCAGCAGTCTGGCACCTTACAAGGTAGACATTATGTTTTTTTTCAGCACTCAGGCCAAAACACATTGCCTACCCCTGCTTTGGATCAAAGCTACTTCATGCTGAGTTGCAACCAGTGCCAGATGTTACCTCAGATTGAACAGGATTCTATGCACTCCTCCCAGCTTTCTACATTGACGTTGAAAGAGTTCACATCATTTTTGCACATGTCGTGGTACTGCCATAGAGGGCAACCCCACTTTCTAGAGCCATCTCACATCTTACTGCACAAAATATTCTTGAGAATACAGTCTCCTCCCATTCTCCTGATATGGCTGAGCCATTGCAACCTCCTCTTCTTGATAGAGGTTTCTAAGTGTGTCAGTCCTGCACGCTCTAGCACCTCTGTGTTTGGCATTTTGTCTTTCCCCTTTATTTTCAGGATCTTGCACAGGCATCTCATGTGGAAGCCATTCAGTCTTCTGAGGCGCCTAGCATACGTACTCCACATTTCTGAACCATAAAGCAGGGATGCCAGCATATATGTCTCATAGATTTGCATTTTCACTGTAGTTGACAGTTTGATGGTATGTCATACATGTTTCTGTAATAGCCCAAAATTCTTACCTACTTTTTCAATTCTGTTAGTCAATTCGGTCTGAAGGTCAAGATTCCTGCTTATCGTATTATAAGTTTAAATACACACACACACACATATGATATATTATATATTAATTATACAGGGTTAGGTGTGCACATCAAATTCCCTAATCATAAATGTACAATCTAGGTAACATTCAGCCAGACAACACAAAGAGAAAGGACAATGGTAAAACACATGGAACAAGAGGGAGCTTACACAAACTAAAGTAGTGAGGTCATTTGCTTTTGAAATTTGCAAGTTGTACTTGTTCTGTATGTGTTTGTTGAACAGTAAATTCTTTAAGACATAACCCACTTTTTTGTACGTATTTGTCTTGTGACTAATAGAATGGAGGCTTAATCCAGTTTAGAGGCCTTGGATACCACTGTAATATCAATATTAATAATATGTCTAGATCCTCAGCTGGTGTAAGTGGGTTTACATACATTTCAGTTAGCTAACCCCTTTTGTACCAGTGGAGAATCTAGCTATGAGTTATTTAATTATATAAACAAACACATGCTTACACATACACACACATTTAAGTTTGATAATCTTTTCTTTAATGTGGCATGAGAATGAACATGCAGTTTAACTCTCAGATTCAGAAGTTATCTGATTATGAAGGTGGTTAAGCACTGGAACTAGCCTACCTTAAGAAACTGTGGAGTCTTCATCCCTGGAAATTTTCAAGAGCTTGTTAGAGCAGGGGTACTCACCCTCTGGCTGCCAGGCTAGATCTGGCCCATGGTGCTGTGTTATCTGGTCCATTGGGGCTCCTCATGGGTCTTAAAATTTTGCAGGGCCTGATCCTGGCATGTAGGGCTCAATTCGGCCTGCGGACCAGCCCTGTGCCATTCACTAGGCCCACAGGGCAAGACTTAAGCACTGTTCTGTTAGACAGACATTTGCCTGGAGATGATTAGTTTAGTTGGGGATGATTCTGCCTTGAGCAGGGGACTGGACTAGATGACCTCATGAGTTCCTTTCCAGCCCTACTTTTCTATGATCCTATAAATAAAATTATGGAGGCAGAAAGCCTCTCCATTTTTAAGGTTGCAACTAAAGACTCTTCAGTACCAATTTTAACATGCACACACAGCCTCAGGAGTAAAAATATTATCTCCATAAACTCACAATGTTAAGACTAATGCTTGGTGACAATTGGATTCTGGATCTGGCCCACCAGCTGTGTTATTGGCTTGTGGAGGTCCTAGAGGAGTCAGGAATTAAGGAGCAGGACCCACCGCCAAAATCCATCTAAGAAGCCCTGCTGAGGATGTGTTTTTTGAGGGGAGGGGGAATAGGGGAGGGGGAATGATAGTTGTATTAAACCCTGTGACTCCCTGCCACTGTAAGAAGGTCTAGCTGTAGCCCAGAGGGCTGAATCAGTTTGGCACCATTGCTCTTGAGGATCAGGGCATAAAAATGTGTTAAATTTAGTGCAACTATATTTTAAATGTAATGCTTCTTTCATATACTCTATGTAAGTACTATACTGTTGACTATATTATCCCTTAACTCAGAGTTTAGATTTTATAGGTTGAAATGATAAAAGAAGAACATGGAGACACCTGTTTCTGGTCTATCATTGAGTATTACCTGTTGTGGTTTTTAATTGCACAGGGCCAGAATGTTCAGGTTAAAGCAGCAGCATTTGTGACTGGTTGAATTTGGTCTGCCATTCCTGTCACACTGTGTTCAGTACGGCATTTATACATGTTTTAATGATACTCAGAATAGAATGCCCAAACTGCTCTGCTTTGCTTGGACTATAAAAAGAATCTTGAGTCATAAAGTCCAGAAATAAAGAAGGAAAGAAAAAAGATAGTATATAAGAAGATAGAATTTTTTTTTTAAGTACGGACTTGCCTGGAAGCCATAGAAACAGTAACAGTAAAATCAGCCTAAAATGAGGATATATAATACCCTGCTATCTACTATAAATAGATATATTTTTAATAATGCATGGCATATGAACTAGTTAATGTATTAGGTCCCTATCCTGCCAAGACTTAAGCATACGAGTAGTTTCAATGATTATTCACATACATAAATTTATGTATGTAGCTGATTGTTTATAAGATCTGGCTTCCATGACTAGAGTGATAAATAAAAAGGGACCACAGAAAAAGAAAACTTCCTCCCAAAAAAAGGTAATATGAAAACTAAATGAAAATGGTAAAACTGGTAGGAACAGACATCTTAATTGAAATAAAAGAAGAGACTTTATTAAAACATTTTGTGAAATTATTATTTCTTTAAACAAGACTTCTGTTTATCATCATTTTTATAAAATTTTGTAAACAGTTCTAATATTTAAAGTGCTAAGGATGCCTGTAGACATGTGGGGAGGCTTCTCAAATGCACTGTAATTACGGCGCATTGGAGTAGATTCGATTAACTGAGTCTGCTGGAGCATGCTAATTAGTGCACTCCAGCCAGCCTCTGTGCCCCTGCACTTCCAAATCAGCATCCCCACACTTGCAAATGGTGGTGGGGGCACTTCAACTAAAGCTTGTTTGACGAGCTTTAGTTAAAGCACTTCTGCTGCCATTTTGAAACACAGGGATGCTGATACACGAGACGCTGTGGGTCTACTTAGAGCAGCTCTTGGAGTTGCTCTGATTAAAGAGTCCCCATCCACATGTAAAAACACCCTAAGCTTTGAAACATTTATTCATGTGTGTAACTGTGTGTATGTGAGCCAATGCTAGTTTAATGTGAAGCACATGCATTATTTCAGGTCAGGGACTGAGGTTTCTATGCTACAAACACTTGCTTAATTTTACTCATAAGGCTAATTGTACTGAAATCTCTGTAGCAACTCACAGTCTTAAAGTTAAGTGCGTGTGTGACATACTTTGGCCCCAGATCGGGTCAGGTGCACCTTTGAGACATGCCCCCAGGGTGTTATCAAACCTTCACAGGTGCCTTTCAGTCTCAGACCTCTCTGTGCCATCTGCTGCTTGACTACTGGGAAAAGACTAAGATGCTCCAAAGGCCACCTTCCTGACTGATGGCACCTCAGCTTTGCCCACCTCATTGCATCTTGCCAGCTCTTAGGAGAGGGGGTTTTGCCAGCTGGAAGTGTCACACCCTTGTGCTCAACTACGATAAATCCCTACTTCCTTGTAAAAGGCCTGCCTGCAGTGGTAAATGCTCTGAAATCACCATTACCACTGACAATAGCAAGTTATAAATGATAGCAAAAAGGTTTATTAGAAAAACAAGAGCAAACATAAGAAATCAGTTAACATATGTTGAGATACAAACAGAAATATAAGAATAAACAACAAAAGGAAATATCAGCATGATAATCTGATCTTAAACCTAAAACTGCAGCTTTAACCTAAGACTGCAGCTTCTACTTAGATTAGAAAGCAACTTCTGCCCCTGACTTTTCTGTCAGAGCTCCCTGAAACTTCTGTCAGGCTGTTTCACTCAGCCCGCTGGCTGAGGGTCTAAAATCATCCTGTATACCTGGGAAATCAAAAGACAAATAATACTTGCTGTCATGGTGAGGCTTAAGTATAGTTTCTTATCTGGGTATTTACATACATTATGAATAGGTTATAACTTCCTGTCTCTTCCTGCCGACCGCCCCCCGCCCAGGTGTATTTGTTTACCAGACCAGAAGTCTTTCCTTACCTAATAATAACAAGGAGACTATTTAGATCCTCTCAGACATATCCCAAAGATACCATTTCTCACTTAATGTCTCCACTGTGAGACATGTCCAGCCCTGAATAGCTTGAATAGTCAGGTGTTATTTCTCCAACAAGTCTCTTCTTTTAAAATGACAAGCATCTTTGGGTAAATCTGATATCTTTTATTAGACCAAATGTAAATTCATCCTTGTTTGGAAAGACCTAGCTCAAGTGCGTCAGACCACATCCACAAAGATCCTTTTGATTGGCCATTAACCATACTTATGTCAGATGCTTATTCTCAGTGATTACTCCTCTCAGTCATTTAGGCTTTGATCCTTTTGCAAGTGTAAAACTCATCGTTTGAGGAGTAATACCTAAAATTATCATCATGTCATGCAGTCCTGGCCCTACTATAATATACAAGAAATACATTTATTTCAAGTACTAAATTAAATAAATATGATACCAAATAAGCATAAAGATGAAAAGCAGGGGATACACATGCATGCACGCAAGCACACACACAGAATTTTTTTGAGCTTTTCTTGAACTGATTATGATTTGGAAATTATGATTTGCTGTAGAATTATTTTTCTGTAAGCCATAATACATAACTTTTTTATTATTCACTTAAATTTTTGTTTTAACTAGTTTTATTCATTAGTTCTTGTTTTTTGTTTCTTCTTTAAGTTGGCGGTGCTCCTGTCTGAAAAAAAATTATTTTCCTTTAAATTATTTTGGGTGATTTCTTGCTTGTGTTTTCAAACATCAACAACACCATTGGTATCCTGTGGACAAATTGGTCTTCAGTTGCAATTTGAGACAGACAGACAGAATCCATGCTAATGAGAATACTCCAAAGTAAGGTTATCATTTTTCCAGTTTCAAAAAAGAGGACAGCTGTCAGGGGTGGGGGGGGTGGGGAGGAGGACAGTGATATGCCATGTACCCTGCCCGTCACTCCCAAGCCACAGCCCCCCTAGCCCTACTGCTGCCTCTCACTGTCAACCCACAGTCCCTGGCCCCCCAGACCATACTGGTGCCCCTCAATCCCAACTTGCAGCTTTCCCCATCCCTGCTGATGACTCTCACTCCCAACCCACAGTCCCCTGGCACTGCTTGTTTCATGCACTCCTGACCCACAGTCCCCCATCCCCCTGGTGCCCCTCTATCCCAAACCACAGTCCCCCCCAACTCTGCTGGTGCCTCTCACTC
>NW_017729033.1:91716546-91721998 GCF_001723915.1 Gavialis gangeticus | reverse complement strand
GGGCGGGGGGGGGGGGGGGGGGGAGGAGGACAGTGATATGCCATGTACCCTGCCCGTCACTCCCAAGCCACAGCCCCCCTAGCCCTACTGCTGCCTCTCACTGTCAACCCACAGTCCCTGGCCCCCCAGACCATACTGGTGCCCCTCAATCCCAACTTGCAGCTTTCCCCATCCCTGCTGATGACTCTCACTCCCAACCCACAGTCCCCTGGCACTGCTTGTTTCATGCACTCCTGACCCACAGTCCCCCATCCCCCTGGTGCCCCTCTATCCCAAACCACAGTCCCCCCCAACTCTGCTGGTGCCTCTCACTCCTGACCTGCAGCCCCCCCAGCCCTGCCCTGCAAGCATCTTCTGGCTGCCCCACCCCAGTGAACAAAGGCACCTCCCCTGCCCTGCTGCAGCCCAGTGTTTTAGAAAATTTGATGCGGAGCATAACAAAATCCTAAATTTCATAGATTTCATAGACATTAGGGCTGGAAGGGACCTCGGAAGATCATCAAGTCCTTCCCCCTGCCCTAGGGGCAGGAAGTCAGAAGGGATCATAGGATCCCAGCAAGATAAATATCCAAATTTTTCTTGAAGGTGTTCAAAGTAGGTGCTTGAACCACCTCTGTCAGCAGTCTATTCCAGACCTTGGGGGCTCGGACAGTAAAGAAGTTCTTCCTTATATCCAGCCTGAAATGGTCATGGAGGAGTTTGTGACCGTTTGACCTTGTCATCCCCTGGGTGCTCTGGTGAACAGACATTCCCCCAGATCCTGGTGAGCACCCCTGATAAACTTATTGGTGGCCATGAGATCACCCCTGAGCCTGCACTTTTCGAGGCTGAAGAGCCCAAAACGGGGTGCAGTACTCCAGCGGCAGCCTCACGAAGGCCAAGTACAATGGGAGAATGATGTCCTGGGATTTGCTGGAGAAGTGGATGCAAGCCAGCATATTGCTCGCTTTCCTAGATGCAGCATCACATTGCTGGCTCATGTTCATCTTGTGGTCAATCGTGAGCCCCAAGTCCTTTTCGTCTGTAGTGCTAGCCAGCATAGCACTGCCAAGCCTATAAGCATGCTGCTGGTTTTTCTTCCCAAGGTGGAGAACCTTGCATTTTTTGGTGTTAAATACCATCAAGTTCTCATCCGCCCATTTCCTGAGCCTGTCAATGTCTGCCTGGATCATGCACCTGTCCTCGTGTGTGGACGCTTTACCTCAAATTTTGGTGTCGTCAGCAAACTTGGCCAGTCCACTTCTGACTCCAATGTCCACATCATTAATGAAGATGTTGAACAATACAGATCCAAGGACAGAGCCTTGAGGGACCCCACTGGTCACAGGCCACCACAATGATTGACTTACATCAATTACTACCCTCTGGGTCCAACAGCGGAGCCAGTTCCCCAGCCAGTGGATCGTGGTGAAGCTGAGGCCACATGTGAGGGAGGAGAGCTGGAGCCAGGGTCAGGCTGGGAGGGAACCCAGCTGGGCACGAGCCGACATCGCCTGCATGTAGGGGTCAGCGGCGAGTGGCGGGAATTTGAACCTTGCAGGAACCCAGAAGTGGAAGGCGCCGGGGCCACCCGGGCCCATTCAAAAGGAGCACCGGCACGGGCAGAGGCAGCCGGCGTTGGCGGAGCCAGAAGTGCCAGGTCCGGCGGCAGCGGCAGCTGAGCTGGAGCTGAGAGAGCCGGGTCCGACACCAGTGGCAGCGGAGCCGGAGCTGAGACAGCCGGGTCTGACAGTGGCGGCAGCAGCAGCGGCTGAGCTGAGGGAGCCGGGTCCGACAGCGGTGGCAGCGGTAGCGACGGAGCCGGAGGAGACGGGTCCGATAGCGGCGGCGGCAGCACCGGAGCTGAGAGAGCCGGGTCCGACACCGGCGGCAGCGGCAGGGAAGCCGGAGCCGAGAGAGCCGGGTCCGACAGCAGCAGCCGCGGCAGCGGTGGAGCAGAGAGAGATGGGTCCAAAGACATAGGAGCTGGGCGAGCCGGGCCCGTAGGGAGAGGAGCTGCCAGAAACAGGTCAGAGGCAGGGCAGTTGGGAGCAGTGGATCCTGGGACGGTGGCACTAGAGGCGATGGAATCTGGCACTGCTGAGGCCAGGAGAGCTGCGGGAGCAACAGCGCCCCAGCAGACCAGGGCCAGCAGACGGAGTGGCTGGACCTTTTGGGGTAAGTGGGACCCCGAGGCAGGGGTCCGCACACCAGGCGGGAAGCCTCAGACGAGCAAAGGAGCCAAGGCGCCGCGGGGTGCGGCACAAGGCCTGTAGGAGAGCAGGGCCAGGAATTTTTGTTCCCCTTTTCCATAAGTTTGGTACTTACCGTACTTTATTGTGGGGAGAGAGGCCTGAGGCCCACCCAAGACACCGGAGGCCAGGGCGAGGGTGTAGGGGTGGAGAAGCCCTCAGGACACCAGTATCCGGGGGCCAAGCTGGACGGTGACAAAAGTCTCAGCATCGGACGGTACGCGCCGCACCAAACTGAACAGCATATTGGAACATCAAGTCGTGGCAGGTGAGGCAGGCGCATACGTACGTCCGGGTCGGGTGAGCCTTCAGTGTGAGTGGGGAGGCTGGGGTCCCTTCCCCGAGGATCAGGGGCAGAGGGACTCGGCCTAAAGGGAACCACTTACACCACAGTTGGCCAGTTTTGCTAAGAGATGATCATGGGATACCAGATTGAAAGCTTTTTTAAAGTCAAGATATACGACATCAATCTCTTTTCCCTTGTCCAGGTGATAGGTCACCTGGTCGTAAAAGGAAATAAGGTTGGTCAAGAAAGACCTACCCTCAACAAACCCATGCTGGCTACCCCTCAGGATGTTGCCATTGGCCAATATGTTAAGAATGGTCTCTTTGATAATCTTTTCTAAGACCTTCCCCGGGATAGAGGTCAGGCTGATGGGCCTGTAGTTTGCCAGATCCAATTTCCTCCCTTCCTTGAAGATAGGCACCATGTTGGTCTTCTTCCAATCTTCAGGCACTTCACCAGAGCACCAGGAGTTCTCAAAGATCTGTGCCAGGGGCTGAGCTATGATGCTTGCCAGCTCCTTGAGTACCCTGGGGTGTCAACTGTCAGAGCCGACTGACTTGAAGATGTCCAGCCTCTCAAGGTGTTCCTTCACAAGGTCAGCACTGATGGAGGGTGAGGAATCACCCTCACCCAGGTGTTCCCTTCCTGTAATGGGCAGGGGCGTCTCTTGGGACTGGTGAAAGACCGACGCAAAATACCCATTTATCAAGCTGGCTTTTTCCTGGGCATCGGTTGTCAAGTGTCCCGTCTGGTTTAGCAGGGGTCCAATGTTGTCCTTGCTTCTTCTTTGGCTCCCCACATATCTAAAAAAGGACTTTATATTGTCCTTGATACTTGTAACTAATTGGAGTTCAGTCGCAGCCTTGGATTTTCTGGTTTGCTCCCTGCAGGTCTGGACCAGTGCAGAATATTCCACCTTGGAGGTGGATCCAGTCCTCCATCCTCTGTAGGCCTTTCTTTTTAGATACAGGAGGTCTTCTAGTTCCCTGCAGAGCCAAGGGGGCTGCTGCGCCCTTTTGCTGCCTTTTCTCCAAGACAGAATAGACTTTCCTTGTGCATCCAGGATCTCTCCCTTGAGGAGCAACCACTCATCCTAAACTCCCCTCCCCTTTGGGTCATGGTCCCTTAGGGCCTCTCTGACAAGCCTCTTGAGCTTGTTGATGTCAGCTTTCCTGAAGTCGAGGACTTCTGTATTGATGACTGACTTGCCAGCTTGCCAGTGGATGGTGAAGTTGATCAGCTCATGGTCACTGTCACTGATTAGGGCATCTCCCATTGCCAGTACCAGGTCAAGCAGCGCTTTACCTCTCGGCAGCCCATAGACTTCTTGCATCAGAGCTCATCCACGCATGAGAGAAAGCTTTGCGACTGTTTGGATTTGGCTGAGCACTCTTCCCACGACATGTCAGGGTAGTTTAAGTCTCCCATGACAGCCATGCACCAGGAGCTTGTAGCTTCTGTCAATTCCCTGGTGAACTCCTGGTCAAACTCTTGATCCTGGGTAAGAGGCATGTAATAGACTCCCACCATTGTGTCTCCTGTTCTGTGTTCCCCATGGATTTTAACCTAGAGGGTCTCCAGTCATCCACCCTGGGTGCCAATGTCGGCTTGCAGGGACGCATAGCTTTCCTTGACATAGAGAGCTATACTCCCATCCCTTTTGTCTGCTTGGTCTCTCCTGTACAGGGTATAGCCATCTATACCTGTAGTCCAGTCATGGGTGGAGTCCCACCAGGTCTCCGTTATCCCTATGACATCATAATTATTTGTGTTAAGCAGGAGGACATGTTCCTCCTGTTTATTCCCCAAGCTTCTGGCACTTGTGTACAGGCAGGCAAGTGTCCCTTTAGGGGCTCTTGCCTTGCCTATAGCTTGTTCCAGGGCTGGGGTAGGGGTGGGTTCCCTTAAGTGCCTTGGCCTTAGTTTGAAGCCCGGTGGAGCAGGTCAGCCAGTCTGGGTAAGAAAAGCCTCCTCCCCAGCAGAGAGAGGTGGAGGCCATCTCTTCCCAGCAGCTCACTGCCTCTCTCACCAGAGAGTGGACTGTGGTCATGGAAGCCGAAGCCTTCCTGATGACACCAGCACCACAGTCTTTGGCTGACTACCTGGACCCTCCTCTCCCTCCTGTCCCAAATCCCGGACATTTGTTCATATTTAAAAAAAAATGCCTGGATGGAGATGGGAGGACCCAAAAAGAGGACATGTCAGGGAAAACCTAGATGTATAGTAACCCCTCTCCAAAGTATATCCTATATACCAGCCTGAAGGGTGTGAATATGTCACTGAAAGTAGAGATCTAGAACTTTCTAGAACAGGGGAAGAGAATCAGTGTAGGGAAACAGAAATCTTATTAAGTTATGAAGGATAATTTACATACATTTATGACAGAAAGTCAAAAAGATCTCATCCAGCTGCAAAAATCAGCACCCTGAATTTTTAAACTAGTCAAAAACTAATTCAGGTCAGACACAGCTGGACCAAAGCAGCTCTGTTAGGCTGCTAACAGTGTGGTGGAGGCTCAGGTACAGAAATGCTCCTGGGACTTGGTACTTAGACTATGTCTCAGCTTTCTGGCAGTGTCACATTTTAAATCATTCCTGGAAATGCTGCTTTTGAATATGCATTTAAAGCATCTTAGAAATGATGTTACAGAATTGGGAAATACAGATTAACTCACACAACTATGTCACTGTTGGACCTTTGGGGATAATATAATATCCAAACACAGAGTTACCCCATTGACTGAAATAGCTCATAGATGGGTTATGTATTTGAGAAGTACATGTGGGCATTCTACTTTAAAGGAAACAAATGTGGGAAACCACAGGTTTCCCTTTGCAGGCTGGCAGAGTTCCAGCCTGAAAGGGGCTGCTTGGGGCTGGGGGAGTGGGACGTAGGCAGTGCCACATGCATGTGTGCATGCACACATACATGTGGC
>NW_017729033.1:91703932-91716492 GCF_001723915.1 Gavialis gangeticus | reverse complement strand
ATCAGGGGGCAGGGGTGCACAGGCAATGTGTGGAGGGGCAGGAGGGGTGGCCATGGCAGCATGGGGCTCCCTCCCATGCTGGGTCTTGCCTGCTGGATTGTGGAGACAGCTCCTGCCTGGAGCTGGTCCGGCCCAGCTGCAGCCCTGCACTCCGTGCCCAGCTGTGGACACAGAAATCTGTGCTTTGTGTCCCCTTCCTCTGCCCCCCCAGCCTCCGCTCCCCGAACTCATTGCCTGTCCCTTCCCCACACACCCACCCTCCTCCTCATACACTCAGGGGCAGGGGCTGTGTGTTGGGAGTGAGGGGCACTGGAATGGGCAGGGGCAGGGCACCAGCATATCAGGGCTGCTTTGCACCACAAAACAACTGGGAGGACAGCTGCAACTGGACCCATGTCTTGGTGAGTGAAGGGGACAGGGGGAGCTCTGATTTTCCATGATAAAAAAAACAAAAATCAAACACCAAAATATATAAGTGCTTTGAATTGATTTTATTGAAATGACTAAGGCACTGGTAGGCTTCCAAATTGCTTTAACATTATAAATATATCAATAAAACACTGTGTTCAGATGATATCTTTATATATAATGGCATTTCATTTTAATTATGAAAAATGTGGATTTGGGGGTTTTTAATTTGAAAATATGGTATTTTGTTCAAATCAGAGAATTTTTAAACAGAGAAAACCAGGATCCCTGGTAATAATCTTCTGACCTGTTATCCCATAACTGACTTTAAAAGCAGGGACATGTAGAAAATTAAATCTTTAGGGAGTTGATGCAGAACTTAAAAGTGGAGGAGTTAAGTTCCAATTCATAGAAGTGACTTTCTATTTTAGAAAGTGAACATACAAATATCTACCCTAAAAATGTATTTTAAGGACCATCTCAAAATATGGAAGTGTCTTCAGAACAGCAACTGCCCCCGTATAAACTTTCAGTGAAGTGAAATCCCCTCTTCACTGGAAAACAAGAATAAAAAAAATTACTTAAAAAAACCATAGGTACAGGAAATTTAAGAAGGATTGTATTTAGAATGTTCAGTGTAAGAATGTGAACTGTCATTTGTGTTTATATAGGTGAGGTGTATTGCTACATTGCATTGTAGTTTGGTACATTTTGATGTAAACTGTTGTGCTATATGGGGATAAAATTCTCTTTGGAACTTCACTGACCCAACTTTTATCCCTGTCACATATGCATCCAGTGTTTCCTTGTGAATAACTTACATACACACTTAGGTTTGGAAACTGCCATTGCATCCATGTGGACAGCCTTCTGCAACTATAGAGAAGGGATCTCTCAAGATCTTTGGGTCCAGCCCCCCTGCACTAGGCAGGAAAGACAACTTGGGTCAGGTGACCCCACTGAGATGATGAATCTCTGAATCTCTGAAACTCTGTTAAGATCAAAGACATTCTACACAGGTTTAGGTATCCTCTTGTATGCATCTGCCTGTAGGACTGGGGTCCTGGAGAGGAAAATGTCAAAAGTATTGTGTAAAATCCTCTGAAAATTGTTATGGCATGGTCTCAAATGTGCTTTATATTAGTGTGAATGATTGACAGACTGCATCAGGAAATAGATTGAATTTGGCCAGAACAAAAATGTGGGATGAAAATCAGGTTTGATTCATGTGTTTTCTAAGACATGTACAAAAGCATGTATTTATGACTCCTTCTTTGTCAAAGCACAGCAATGTGCATTGTCTCATTTACTGAAAAAATGGAATTATATAATATAATTGTTTATTTTATCACCTTTTTTTTACTTTATTGTTTTCTATAGGGTCATATATTCTACTTCTTAAATATTTCATTTTTAAAAATACAAAAATACTTTGTGAATGTAGGGCCAAACCTTGGTGCCAGATATTTGGGAGAGACTTCCATGGGAGTTAAATAATTCCTTGCATTGGGGTGAGGTAGATTGTGCTGCAATGGCAAGTGTACCCATTGTGGAAATAACAACATAAGATACCTGCTAACTCTATCATTTTGGAGGGCCTGAAATTGCTTTGTGTAGCCTTCAAAGTGGGTTGTGCAACTTCTATATTACAGTGACAGGCACTATATAAAACACTCCATCTGCTTGTGAAGGTGAATTAAGTCCAATACAATTTGCATATGTATCCAGAGCAAAATGCACTGTATGGCTTTATCCTTGTTCCTAATGATGTTCCATGTTATACAAATAAAGAGACTGATCTACTGAGATTCTGAGCCCTATGTTCCTTCAAGTCTGGTCTTGAGGGCACTTTGCATCTTGGTCAATCATGTTCAAAATACGACTGAACATTCTGTCAAGGACTCTGATCAAGCAGGCCTGGTTGGTCCAAGCACCTGAGTTACAACACCTGCTCTTGATCCTTGGCTAATGTGACTGATTCAGGTCTTTGCAACCAGCTTGGCTGCTGAAAGCACCTCTCAACCCTTTTAAACACCTACAGCGTCAGGCTGCAGGTATGCCTTCACACTGCCTCAGTTCTGGCAAGCTTTGCATTCAGAGCTCTTCCTGGTTCTCCTGACTTCTGACCTGGCTTTGGCTTTTCCTGACCCTGATCTTGGATCTCCCCTAACACTCAGTGCTGGTTCTATCCTCTGTCTTTCCCGTTATTCTGACTCATCTTGGCTTCCTGATCTTGAACTTTCCCTAGAACTCAGCACCAGTTCTCTTACCACTGGCTCCTGACCTTGGCTTATGTCTTGGACTATGTCTCTTGGATCACCAGGATCCCTCTTGGGTCCAGTAATCTGTGCCCCTGTCCTGCTAACCTCTTAGTTGCCTCCAGGGCCTATCCACAGGCCCAGTCACCTACATCCCAGCTTACATATACTGGTCCAAGTGTTAACAGAAACCAGGAATAGAGACCTGAGGGCACTAGCCTTGAAAGGGGCTCAGTGCCTACAGCAAAGAACTAATTTTCTTTAATTCCCAATAATACTAGTGAGAATTGAGGGCTCTTATCACCTTTTTCAGTAAAGACCTAACAACACAACTATCTATGAGTCTCTTAGCCTCAAATCACACATGAGGATCACCTACATGAAAACCTCTTAATAAGAAGGCATGCTGCTTTTAATATGGCCTGAAGCTGATCAGTAGGTAAACAGAAATTCAAGCTTTCTGGTCAACCACACTATCCACATCAACATGATTACATAAGCAATATATTCAGTGCTTTGCATATGATATAAATTAAAAGCTCTTTGTTCGATGACAGTGAATTTGTTTGAGTTAAAGGATGTTCAATATGTCCCTTCAATAACCCTGCTTTGTCATCATAATGCACCATACTGCACTCCTGGACTCACAAAGATTAAGAGAAGCTTTTACAGTCTGTGTTAGTGAAACAACAGATTATGGGGCTGGACACTCCATTATTGCTTACTTGTTTATTTATTTATATATATTTTTTACAACATAAGTGAATCATAGTAACAACAGACTCAACAAGATGATCTCAGCTGATGTCTGGAAGTAATTTTATAATTGCCCTATAACTCAGAAATGACACAAACTCTCTTTTCTCATGGTATCCAGACCACCAGTTGCTCCTTTTACAAATACCATTTGTACTTAGGGACTTTTTAAAGTTTTGCATCTAATTTGTCCTGAGGTAAATAAGATATGCTGTGCTTTAAAGGATGTGTTGTCACAGAAGTGAACAGCTTGGGGAGAAAATAGTCAATTTATGATTTAATTTCACAATCTTCATCCTATTTTGTTAATATTTTTTCTTTCATTTTTTTCTTTTGAATTAAGCAAGAACAGTTAGCCAAAGTTCAAAACCTTCAGGTTGTTTTTTGTGGGGAGGAGAAATTGATGATAGAATCAGGTATCTTTGATTAAATCTGTCTTATTGAGAAAGAATGTACAAAGTCTAGTTTCCCTGAACAAAAGAGAAAGCAAATGACAGCAGAGAGATTCTTTGCTTACAATTTTAAGCCCCCTCCCAATAGCACTTTCCTCAAAAAGCTTTCTCTCAGGGCTTTTCCCAAGGCCACACTCCCAGGGCATGTTTGGTGGTATCTATCTATGCAATGAGGCCTTCTCTCTATGCTTCTTTCACCTTTTTTCTAACTCTTATAACAATATACCCCCTCCACATAACAGAGAAGGAGGGGAACACCTCCTTCTACAGAATCCTGTAGTGATATAAGATATAATTTAGAGGCACTCCCTGATGGGTTCTCTGTTAGGCTTTAGCTGTTAGTTAGTTTGAAAGAGAGAGAGAGAGAGAGAGAGAGGGAAAGGGTCTGAAGTTGTTGCTTACTGCTCTACAATAGAGTTCATTGTTTAGTTCTTCTCATTCATGTATACCTGTGTTTATTTAAACCAGTGACCAGTATGTATCCTTATGGGTAGTAGACTGTATCAGTGTATAGGACATAGGTGGGCAATTATTTTGGGTGGAGTGCCACTTACCCAGTTTTAGCAGGCTGTCAAGGGCCGCATGGGTAGCCCCACACTTTTACAGGTCCCCCGCCCCCTGGTCACCATCTTGGGGCCAATGTCCCAATGTCTTTGGTCACAAGACATTGGGACATTGGTCCCATGTCCCAGGGCCAGCACTGATGACAAGAACCAAGGGCAGAGAAATATTAATTTTCTAAATGTTTAGGGGCCCCACGGGTTGGATAGAATGGTCTTGTGGGCCGGATTCGGCCTGCGGGCCATATTTTGCCCATCCTTGGTATAGGACAATGGCCACCACCAGTTAATTGTCTGCTAACACAAAGGAACTCAATGTCCTTTTTACATTTTACCTTAAAAAAATCAGCTAACTATACCCAGCAAATTCAGAAAAATTGTAAACCAGTCCATAATAGTTTGCATAGGAATACTTATCTGACTTAGAACCAAAGGAGTTAAGTTTGTAATAATTGTAATTAATTCTAATTAGGCATAGGATTCTACAGTTCTTATGGTTCAAGATTCGCATGGAAACAATGGGGAAACAATGGGGATTCTGTGTAATAAGGACTGAAGCACTAGCGCCAAAGCCAAAATTCACAAAAAGGGGCGCTCAAAATTATGTGCAAATGTTCAGGAAGGCCTGCAGTTATAATCTGAACTATGATAAATCATGGTTTCCGTAACATGTTGGCATCTAACTAGCAAAAAGTACAGCTCTACAGAAATCAAATTAGCAAATACCAAAATCAGATCAATACTGCTAAGGAATGTATCTCCGTTTCACCCATTGCCTGCAAGTTGTTACACATCTGTCACTGGCTTTTATGACAAACAGCCAGTAACTATAGTTTATATTTTTATGGCACCTACCATTCTGAATTATCCCAAACCAGTCTTTGCCTTTGTTTGTGACCACAACGTAGTCAGGGGACTTTTATTTCCAACCAAGAGACAGAGCAATGTGGAAGATAGAACATTTGCCTGGGGCTCAGGGAACCTGGGTTTTGACCTCAGCTCTACAACATGCTGTGTGACCTTGTGCAAACCAGTATACTTCTCTGTGCCTGCTTTCTCCTCCCCTGCTTTGTCAGCTTTGTTTACATAGACATGTTTTTTTCATGCAGGGCCTGCTGCTTATTATCTGTCTGTACAATGCCTAATAAATAGGTCCTGATCTCAGTTGGGGCCTCTAGGTGATAGCATAATAAATAATAACTAGAGCTAGACTTTTGTGTGTCCTTTATTTGTGTTCAAGGACAGTGGACACCCTGTGACTGGCCAGTTGGGACTGTTCCCTTTTTTCTGGTGGCATCTAATTTATGTCTCATCTGATTAATTCCTTTTATAGTTTATCTTTGGGTGTTAGTGGATGCACTAGGCTGCCTAGAAGCAGTTCTTAACTATGACATACACTTTGAGAGACCAAGTGGCTTTCCTGATCTTTGCAAGGAGCCTCCTGCATGCAATCTGTCTTTTTTGGCATCTCTACGTCTTATGAACTGTAGGTCTTCCTGTCTTCTGCTGTTTAGCTATTGCTTCATTGATAAGGTTTTTGGAACTTAAATGTCAACAGGTGTGATCAAGTTTATGAAGATCTGCAGTGCTGATGCTTTGGTCCTGGCATAGAAGTGGGGCTAATTAAAATTTCATCAGTGCAAACTCCTTCCTTTTCACAGTAAGACATAAAAATAATTCACACATAAATATTCAAAATAAATAAATAAAAATGTTAAAAACAAACAAATGGAGAAATAAATAAGTAAAACCAACAACTCATACTCTAACGTTTGGTATAATTACATTTTGCTTCAGTCAAAAAATCCCCTCAAACAGCACCTTACTGTTTTAACCCAAAGACCTCGCAATTTTAAAATCAAACCTGCTAATCTTAACATTTTGTTGCCTGGTGCCTACAATATAGGGCAACAGTCTAAACAAATCCTAACAGATGGGTCTGTGCTAGCAGTCAAAATGCCAGTCATGTCTGTTGAGTGCGGGCATGAAGGCAGCCTTGCTAGTCATGCTATGACTCTCTTGTTCCCATATCTATGGATAAAGAATTGTGCCATTGCCAATCCAGTTCTATGCATAGTTTACAGATCCACATTCCATGTATTGTTAATGCTGAAGCTGCTACTGTGACAATGTTTTTAGAGCACATTTAATTCTTATCAAGTATTCTATAGGAGAGTTTTCCACTGAAAAGCATTCCAAGTAGGCCAGTTGGCACAAGCAGGAAGGTTAGTATATTCCTTTCCTTCCCCCCTACCACGCACTTAGGTGAGAAGACAGAAGGACATTGCACACAAAGAAAATAAAAAGAAAACAGAAGACAAGAAGTAGGCCACTCTCCTAACTTAAAACCACATTGGCATGCATTGAAGGTTCTGGGTTCCTTATTCTAAAGTTTTGGACCTAAGTTTAGCTTTAATTTCTTTAGCTGCCATTGCTCCATGCAGGTCAGAATGAGTATGTAGAGAGGCAGAGGAAATAACAGGGGATCAGAGGACGGAGGAAAGTAGGGTAAGGACCCGAGTGCAATAGGTAGAGAGAGCAAAATAAAGTCTTCACCTCCTTCATAGGAAGATTCTGGGAAAAGGTTGGAAACAGCTTTCTTTTTTTCAGCTACTTTTCACTCAGTGGCACTTTTCCCATGACACTCTGGGCATCTATATACATGCTCTGGGGTGGGGTGGGGGAGCAGCTCTCAGAACTGCTCTAATTAAAGCACTCACAGTGTCACATGTGTTCAGCATCCCACTTTTAAAAATGGTGGCAGAGGCACTTTAGCTAAAGCTTGTTTGATGAGCTTTAGTTAATATGCTCCTGCTGCCATTTTGAAATGTGGTGACACTGAATACATGTGATGTGGAGGCTGCTGGAGCATGTTAACTAGCATACTCCAGCAAACTCACAGCAGATTTGATTAACTGAGTCTGTTCCAACGTGTGCTAATTTGCACTCCATCACATGTGTAGGTACTTGTTGGTATGTGTATGCGTATATGTGTATGTGGACAGGGAAAGGGTAAGGAAAGAATAAACATGTCTCTTAAGTGCGAGGGATTCAAGCGCCATTTTATTACCCATGGCATACTGCTTTGAATTTATAGTCATCTCAGGGTTATAGGCATTTTGTTCAGGTAGCTATTAGGTCTGTGTGAAGTGGACAATATTTGATTTGGATTTGGATTTGGATTTGGATTTGGCCAGTTTGGGGGACAATGATTCAATTTGGTGATTTGGATCAATGTCCCAAATCGATTCAGCCTAATCAGATTTGAAAGATTTGGTGCTGATTCGGTGTGATTCGCTGATTCAGCTACAGACTGTAATGGGGAATCACTAAAATACCTATAACTTCGTCATTTTTTTTTGCAGAATTGGATGAAAATAGCAAGGAAAGTAGCCCCTTCTGAGGGCATGAAGCCTGCCAACTTTCAGGGAGATAGATGCAGGGGTTTTTTGTAAAACTGCACCTCAAACTGTTGAAAGCAAAACTCATGTCGTGTGTATTAAGGCAGAGTGGTATAAAAACAGCAGGGTTGGTAGCCCCTTCTGAGGGCATGAAGCTTGCCAAGTTTCAGGGAGATAGGTGCGGGGGCTTCTGTGAATGTTCACTTCAAACTGTTGA
This sequence comes from Gavialis gangeticus, assembly GCF_001723915.1. Classification (NCBI taxonomy): domain Eukaryota; kingdom Metazoa; phylum Chordata; order Crocodylia; family Gavialidae; genus Gavialis; species Gavialis gangeticus. The sequence continues at coordinate 91,708,440 of NW_017729033.1, read as the reverse complement.
AAGCAAAACTCGTGTCACTTGTGTGTGTTAACTGGGTTTCTTGTTGTAGCCATATTGGTCTAAGGAACAGGAGGCAAGGTTCTTTGAGTAGATGTGATATCTTTTATTAGACCAACAGAATATTTGGAGAAATATATCTTGGCAAGCTTTCAGGTTTAAAAACTCTTTGTCAGACTGAGGAAGCATCTGCAGTTGGTGTGTGCTCTTCCTGGATGGAATGAATAATAAAGAAGCCAGAGGCTGGGCTGCAGGCAAGAAAGCCTGTCAGTGAAAATGTAAATGGAGGTGTCGGGGGTGAGAGACAGTCTGGAGGGGGCAGAAGGATGTAGCAGCCCAACAACAGTGGAGAAGTACCTGGGGAGTAAGATGTCAGGCAGGTTATAGTGTGTCCAATGTCTATATTGAGTCCATGATTTTCCAGCAGATTTATGAAGTGAAGTTTGTAGGCTTGTCTACAAAACGTGTTTTGTAAATTCAAACAAGCACCAAACTTCGCTAACTTCATCACCAGAAGCAAACTTCCTACAGCTCAAAACACACCAAATGGATCCAGACCATGCCATGACAAGAAATTCAAAACCTGCCAATATATCTCCAGTACCCCCACAACAGAACCATCATCATTCCTGGATCTTACAGCTGCATCTCCAGAAACATTATATAGCTCATCCAGGGCACCAAATGCAATGATGGAAAATATGTAGGAGAGACCAAACAACAGCTGTGCACCAGAATCAATGCACACTGGACATCTATTAAAGACAAGAACATACAATTACCAGTGGGGGCACATTTCTCACAAGAAAACCTCTCTCTTTCCAATCTCTTGGTCCTGATCCTCAAAAGGAATTTACAAAACATCTTTTGTAGACAAGCCTTCATCTATCTGTTTAATATATCTTCTATCTGTAATATATTGGAAAGGTGTATCCAATCCTTTCCAAGAAGAGAGACTAGCAAGAGACTGACTAGCAAGCCAGCCACTGCAGCTAGCCAGTACCTTTCACACGCTGTTGCTTCCAGACAGACAGTTCACAAAAGGGAGAGAAAGGCTTCACACAGAGCCTTATATGCTGTTTCTATGTTCCTCCCCCAGAGCACTGTGATTGGAAGGGAACTCAGGGAAAGATCACAGTCACTGGCTTGCTACAGATGTCAATATTAGAGAAGTCTTTACCCCCTCCCCTCCCCCAACTTCTCAGTATCTGTTTCCCTGAAAGCAAGACTGCCTTTCAAATTGCCAAATCTTTTCTGAATTGATTTGGATGCTTTGAATTGATTCAGAGCTTTTAATGGGTCTCCTGATTCAATTTGGATTTGATTATTTGGCCGCCAAATTGGGCCGAATCTTCTCTGAATTGAATTGGTGACCAAAGCTTTGCACACCCTAGTAGCTATATCTATATCACTGTTGTCCCCAAACCCCTTTTCTCACAATCTAGTGAAACTAAATCTGGGACAGATCAGGGGCTCCTTTTGCTAATGACAAAATAATTTAGTAAAACAAGCTTCTCTGAAAACATGATGATGAATTCAGAAAGCTTCCTCTACATGCCTAAGGAGCTTGCACCCTATAAATATTTAAAACAAATATCTCTTGATACATAAATACCTTCTTACTTCATGCTGATAAACCCAAACACATCAGCAGGGGTGCAGAAGAGTCAGTTACCTTTGTTCAGATGTTGTTTAGCATATCCCCACATGTAGTGAAACTTTTTGTGTTAATTCTTCCTTTCCACTCACCTTTTTTTCATCATATAATTTTTAAAAAATGCAGGAGATATAATCCAGCTCCTAATCTTAGCTAATGGGAACTGTGCCTAATTAAAATCTCATCATTGTGAAAATGTGTTTTATTCACAGCACAAATTAAAAAAATAATAAAAAATCCAATTTTTTTTTGTAAAAAAGTAATTTTGTTTGTGTGTGAGTTCTGTATAATTAGATGTTTACTTCAGGTAAACATCACAAGCCTCATAAAAGTCCTTGTTCGCACCACATAGACTCCATTTTCCCCAACTGTTTTCTAGTAACAGGGCCACTTGATTCATGACTTAAGTCCAGCTATTGAGTGCTACACAGAAGTGCATAACAGAGCAGAGGAGCATACGCAGGAGCTTCTTAGTGTACGTTAGAACAATCCCTCACTCAGTCCTTCTTTTCCTCTATCCCAAAAAAACCATCAACACTGTCTGCAACATTTGGGTCCTTCTAAATGATATTTTTGAATCCTGGTCCTCCTATATTGGATGGCCTCTGAATAGATGCAGTAATGTCCAATTTCCCCCTGCAAAATCGGAAACTTGAGAACTCCCCTGGTACTGCATTGGAACAATGGAACAATGCCTACAATGATGGAAAGGCTAAAGCCTCAGAAATCAGGCCAAATGTTGTCTTCGTAACCCAAAGGAGCTACAAGTTTGAGAAAACCTGATTCACTGATCAGAATTTTTGCATTGCTACATTTTACCATTCCTATTTAGACACAATCCTCATCTCCTCTCTCCCTTTGTCATCATGCCTTGCAGACAAATGCTTATTAGGTAAACACAGGAGAGCTCTCAGAATTTCTGTGTGGGAAAGAGTTATATATGAAAGCAAGAGGGAGTCAGGTTATATTTCCATCTGCTTAAGTTCAAGTAAACTTCTTTAATTTATTTGCTTATATGTGGATTTAAATTTACATTTGAAACTGGAGGTGGAAGAGCTTCTGGGGCTAGGAGAATAGCAGGGATGCATTTCCTTCGTTCCAAAAGCACTTTTACATTTCCAGCTTTGCCTGATTTTGCTCACTTGCCCTTTAAAAATAATTGATTGGAGGGGGCTGAATTGAAAGCTCTGGGTTTACACTCTATCTACATAAAGCCTCACCCAACAGGGGCCCATCATGGGTGGCCTATTGGCACTGCTATAATACAAATAAGAATACATAAAAAATGTCACCTGGAGAGTGAAGTTCTGTTAATCTACCAAATAGGTATAGCACAAACTGCAGAAGTGTAAATTTTAATGTATGGCTCTATTCATGTACCTTGGTCCTGACCTAGAGGATTAGATGACAGTTCTGCTTACATACCCATTCAGCATCATTTAAGGTAAATAAAACCCAGCTCAGCCTGTCAAATAAAGTCATTTATTAAAGTCAGGAAAAAAAAGGACAGGAAAACTGAATTTGTCCAAATAAAAAAGTCTACAAATATAACTTAAGGAGTATTTGGGATCACGTCTGGTAAACAAGAAGAGCTGCAGACTGTGCATTAATGCAGTAAAAACAGTGTGTTGTTAGTTAAAGCTAAATGCCTTGGTCAGGGGGAGGAATTATGGTTGGGCTCTTCCGCCCATCATCCCGTTAATGCCCCTTATTTTAATTGGCAGCCAGGAAGAAACATTGTTTGACAGTGAAGCCAGGAGAACAGGTTCTGAAAGGTGAGCTAGCTTGGTGCTAGAACCACCCCATGGGCAGTAGAGTACACGGGGTGGAAAGTTTGTCCACACAGAACTGCAACTTGGGCAGCTCATTTGTGGGGAGTAGCCACACATTAATGGAACATGAGCTGGTTAACATAGATCATAGCCAAGCCTGCCCTGGAGTGGTATAACTTTAAGCTTCCTAAAGTGTACTTAAAACTAGTATCAGCTGTTAACATATGGACAATCCAGGGGTAAAAAGCTCCAGGAGCTGCCTAAAATTCAGGCCCTTAGTGTTTCTTCAAAGAACACAGTTAATGCTATCTTTAACACTATCTAAAATCCTGTCAAAGGTGAGTGAAGAGTCCCTCTGAATGTTTCAAGGACGTATTTGGTAGCCATGTCGGTCTGAGACAAAAAGAAATGCAAAACTCTAGAACTCTTGGTTCAGAGACTGTCTTGTTTCCCTCTGCAAGCTCTCTACAATTAAAGGAAAAGGGAGCAAGTAATGTTGTTAAAATGAGAGCATTACTTCATGCTTTATATTTTCAGTACTTATCTACTTTTCCTTCTTTTCCTGTATATTTCATAAAGCATTTAAAAGACTTTTAATGACAGTAGTTGCCATAGGACTAAGCTGAAAAAGGTCTCTGTACCAACAACCTGGAACCCTGTTTAACTGTATGGTGACAGCATCCTGCTAATGTCTTTGACTCCCTAAGTCTATTTATTCCTTTGAGATTAATATGATGTTGGAATCTGTGGCTTCTCTGTCAAGACTGTCAACAAGTCATCCAGTTGTGATGTTGGCTCTTATAAAATGCAGGTTGGGCCCCTGAGAACTGTTGTGATAAAAGGAGATAGCCAGCCATTTTAAACTTATGGTAAGCAGAAAGAGAATGATGCTATGATGCTTTAAGAACAAGCTCCTAATAAGTGTCTATCATGCCATAGCTTCTTATTGGTACTATTTGTTTGCCTGAGTCACTCTGTAAAATGTGTAACAACAGAGCATACACACACACACACACACACACACACACACACACACATATATATATATATATATATATATATATATATATATAAAAACAAAA